>NC_082662.1:52031617-52345294 GCF_025265405.1 Mesoplodon densirostris
AACATGATCCTACTCTTCAAAAGAAAGAGTTAGGAGTTTTACTTTTTAAGCTCATTTAGATGGTTCCAAAAGTCTTGGCTAGCAAACACCTTTTTAAAAAATCAATTTTGCAATAATTTAGAGTGAAGCAGACCCATATAGTTACATTTCCCTTAAGGGAGATATGCTTTCAAAATAATTAAAGTAGAGGCAGCTTTACAGATCTTGAGAAGATGTGCTCAGAAAATGTCCTTTGATTTGCTATGAACTCCGAAGCTTTGATAAAACTGGACAGACCTGGGATCAACTTCCCACCTTCATCACTAGCTCATGGCACATGACCTAGAGGTACAGAGAATGCTACCTGCCCGCCTCATCTGTATACTCATCCCTTTTCTTAACGAAAGTCAGGCTTTCAGCTGCATATAGGGCTCTTTAAAGACTACATTTCCTGGCTTCCTTTGCAGCTACATATGTTCATCTAAGTTTCAGCCAATGAGATATAAGCAGAAGTGTTCTGTGGAATTCCTGAGAGGCCTCCTTTAAAGCGAGGTGAGGGGGCTGTTTGGAAAGGCACCCTCCTGCATACCTGAATCAGATAAGGAAGACAAGAGCCATACCCCAGGGTTGGCAGAGTAGGGAACTTTGGTGGTGCTACCATACCTGCCTTGGATTTGCTACCTCTGGACTTCTCTACAAGAGAAATTTATTTCTGGGTTTTTTTAATGTCACTATTTTGTGGGTTTATAGCTGCATTTAATCATAACTAATAAAAATAGTGACTCATCAAGTTTGGGGAAACAGCAGGAACATTAACATAATAAGTTTAGCTGTCATTATTGAGTACCTTCTATATGCCAGGAACTGTTCTGAGAGCTTTATTTGTAGTAGCTCACATAACTCATTCAACAGTCTTCTAAGAGACCGTTATCCCCATTTTACAGGTGATGAAACAGAGGCATAGAGAGGTTAAATAACTTGCCTAGTGTCACACAAGCAAGCCAGGAGTTGAAACCAGTCTAGCTCTAGAACTTTCTCTAAACCACTGTGGGAAGGTGACTTGACAACATTTTCAAAACAAGCAAAAGCTAGACTCAGACTCCAGCTTTTCCCCATATAGGAGATTTATCCCCTACACCTGACTTTGTCACTAATTATGTTGAGTGTCCTCTGTCACTTTGTTTAACTCCCCCTGTGCCTCAGAGTTTCCACCAATAAGAGGCATGTAACAGTACCTCACCATGTGTATTGGGCATCCACTCTGAGCCTGGCACTCTGCCAGGTATGAGAATACATTAGTGACGGTTCTGCCCAAAAGGAGTCCACAGATTGCTCAAAGAGTTGAGACCTGAACCTTTGAGTAAAACTGAGCAACAAGGGAAACGCAGAACAACATTACCGTCTCCAGGGGAGTTTTTGCTGCTTGGCATATAGTAGGCAATCCATGAGTGTTTCTGGAACTGAAGTGACAGCAGATGATTAAGTGCCGTATGAGCAGGAGGAAATAAATGTTGTGAATCAAAAGGAATGGAGACCTTTGGAGTCCAAAGTGCTCAGGCGGTAAGTGTCTTACTAAGGGTAAGTTCTCGGTTAATGTTGGTGGGTTCAGTAAGTGAAGGAGTCTTGCAGATTTGGTAAGATTTGGGTCGGTGGTAGGTAAATTAGGCTGCTCTCTCCTTCCTGCTCTTCCCGTATGTCAGGTTTAGTTCCTTGAACACGCTTGCCTGCTTTGGTACCTAATACTTTTCTCTCTTCTGGCCACGCTTTCCCAGCCTCTCTTCCTAGAGAAGTTCTGCTCGTCCTTCTGGTCTCAATGACCTACAGGGAGGCTCTCTTGAGTAGACCAGATCTCTCTAACGTACCCTCCAGATGTGGTAGAACCCATCAAAATGGAAGACTTGTTTCTATAGGCAGTACATATTGTGAGAATTTTGTCAGCCAGAATTATCCTTGAAAATCCCATAGAAAGTGAGCTCCACGGTGGAAACTGACAAACCAGCACAGGCAATAATTACAGTATTTATTTCTTCTTCCTTTGAGACACTGGCCTATTTTAGGGTCTAGGTTTATGAAAAAATTAGATCACTTTCAGCCGAGCACCCCTAGGGGTTACGTAGTAGACCATGATATAAATGGCACCCTCTGAAATTGTTCAGTGCCTGCAGACTGTACACAGTGGGCTTGTTAGAGTCACATGTAGCAATAGGAGACACGTGCACTATGGGAAAATCAGAGCTGAAGCCAACCCAGCTGGGTTCCCTGAGTGGGCTGGTGAAATAAATCACTTGCATTATTTATATTGTTTAATTTCTCTCTGCATCTCTCATTTGCTTCCTGAATCCTGTGTACAGTTGAGTTTGTGTGTCATATCTATGAAAACCACAAATCTTCTGCACTTCCTTTTATAATGCTCATTATGTCTGAATTTTTCATGGATTGTTTGTAATTATGGGTTTAATGTTCCTACTCGATTATATATTCCATGAGGGTAGGGGTATGTCCACCTGCTGTAGCCCCAGCACAAACACAGTACCTGGCGCAGTTTTTCCAGGCAGTTCCTTGCCAAACATTGATGTGGCTTTCCACTGCCCGGCCTTCAAGACGATCCACTGAACTTCTTTCTCACTTACTCAGGGCCACGATCTGGAGCTGCTGAGGCACTCAATTAAGTGTAGGGGGAGATAAATCCTGCCCGGGCTGGTGCTGCGCTAATGCTGCAGAAACTCCTGAAACTGATAATTATCCAGAGACACTTGATATATGAAGGGCCTTAGGAGCTTTGGACCACCTCGGCTCATCACCACCTCATTAAGCCCCCCACCAATGAATGCTCTTCTCACCATTCCCACTGCCAACCCCGGGCCCCAAGGCTCCTCCCCAGCCTGACTTTGAGGCCCTTTCACAAGTGAACGTCACTGAAACATGACCTTGAGCATATGTCAGTGTTGGTTTCTGAAAAGACTATCCAGTAACACCAGCATTATCTTCTCCCTTTTAATTTTTCCTTTTACTTTGAAAAGAGTAAAAGTAAAGGCAACTAAAGAAAAGTCAGAAGGTAATTGAAAGCAGAAAATAATCTTACCACTCTAATACCCCATTACAATTTTAATTAACTTTGCCTTTTTTCTGGCCAATGTAACACAATTGAAACTATATACTATCAATAGTTTATAGTATACTATATACTATCAATTTATATACTATATATTATCAATAGTTTGTGACCTGCAGTTTTTAAAGTAACACTATTACATATTCATATTTTCATTTTTCCATTGTGCTCTTTATAAGCATTTTTTTTTTTTTTTTTTTTTTTTTTGCGGTACACGGGCCTCTCACTGTTGTGGCCTCTCCCATTGCAGAGCACAGGCTCCGGATGCGCAGCCTCAGTAGCCATGGCTCACGGGCCCAGCCGCTCCGCAGCGTGTGGGATCTTCCCAGACTGGGGCACAAACCCGTGTCCCCCGCATTGGCAGGCGGACTCTCAACAACTGTGCCACCAGGGAAGCCCCTATAAGCATAATTTTAATTACAGCATAAACTGTAAAATTTTCCAAAAACTTGAAAATTTTATGTATCTAATTTTGCTCTTGTAAAGTAATAATAGACACTTCCATGTAGTCCCTATTGGAGGAGAGCAATCAGGCTGTGTCATTTTCTCAGATTTCATCTTCCCAGCTCTGGAATTCTGTAAGAAAAGGCTGAGTACACTTAGGATGATAAAGGCAAAATATAATATCTCAACTCTCAGTTGTTTAAAGGCCAATGGCTAGGTTAGTTCTACCTCTCCACCTATCCTTTTGATAATAATTATTGTTCATTTATTTTGTGTGTGCTGTCTGGTTCCACACTGTAGTATGTGCATCAAGAGAGATATAATCTCTCTGCAGAGTCTAATCCTGCTGTTTCCTCCAAATTTCTGTTATCTTTTGAATCTGCTTGCCTATTTGGGTTTCTGTCTTTCATGTTAGAGCCTGCCCTCAGAGGGTCAGGTGATCCTTGGCTATCTGTTTACGTTCAAGAATGGTGTACTAAATAGCTGATTGAAAATTCTGTCCAGGGCTTATCAGCATGGTCCTTACTGTAGGGCAAACTGGATGGTTTGCTTAGTAAGAGAATCTTTGGGTCTCTTCTCTTGCTCTCATTGGAGTCCCCAAAAGAGTATCTTCTAATATTTTAATATCCTATAGCAGGGATACAGTCCTGTGGCTTCTTGAGTTCAAGAAGGCAGGGTAGGGAAGAGGTTGTATACCTCCATATTCATTATGAAATCTTTTGCTGTTTCTTGCCCTTTTTCACTTTAACTTCCCCACTCTTAATTGCCTGGTATCCTGTATCCAGATGCCTCAGTTTTGCTTTTTCCAGGGGATAAGCATCCAGTCTTTGGCCAGGTTGGGGAAAGGGATGGTCATGCCAGTGTAAAGTCACTGTTGAGTTTACCTTTTTATTAAATAGGCTTTCAAGCAGACCTCCTATTTTCAGCCACTCTTTAACCTCATTTCCAGAGAGAACATGTGCCACTAAATTCCTAAGCCTTTTGGGGTTCTACAGGGCAAATTGTGTTGCTTCCTAGCTTTCCTTACAACCAATTTAGGATTCAGGTAGCTTAGTATTGGTAAATCTATTACCATTCATGGTTCTTCTTTCTAGCCTCCAAAAGTTTGTTGCTGCTATCACCTTTTACATGTTTTTGGCCTTATTTCTTTTAAAAGACACACCTCTTCTATCTCATACTCCTTAGGATGATGACTGTCACAGAAACAGAAAACACCAAGTGTTGGCAAGAATGTAGAGAAATTGAAAGTTTTGTATATTGTTTGGTGGGAATGTAAAATGGTGTATCCACTATGGAAAACAGTGTGGTGGTTCCTTAAAAAATTAAAAATAGAATTATCATATGATCCAGCATTCCATTCCTGGGTATATACCCAAGATAATTGAAGGCAGAACTTGAAGATATATATATGTACACCCATGTTCAAAGCAGCACTATTCACAATAGTCAAGTGTCCATTGACAGATGAAAGGATAAACAAAATGTGGTATATACATACAATGGAATATTATTCAGCCTGAAAAAGGAAGGAAATTCTGACCCTTTCAAGGATGAACCATGAAAAGATTATGTTAAGTGAAATAATACAATCACAAAAGGACAAACACTATATGATTCCACTTATATAAGGTACCTAGAGTAGTCAAAATTAGAGACAGAAATTAGAATGGTGTTTGCCAGGGGCTGAGGGGAGGGGAGAATGGGGAATTATTGTTTAATAGGCACAGAGTTTCAGTTTTGTAAGATGAAGAGAGTTCTGGAGATGGATGATAGTGATAGTTACACAACAATGTGAATGTACTTAATTGCACACTGAACTAAAAACGGTTAAGATGGTAAATTTTATATTATGTTTAGTTTACTACAGTTTTCTTAAAAAAGGAATACCCCTTTAATTTTATCTCATGCTCATCGTGAGTGAGAAAACTGATTAATATGTTCAATCTGTTACTTAAATAGAAGTCCATTGTTTTCTGTTTTGTTTTTTTTTTTTTTTTTTGCGGTATGCCGGCCTCTCACTTTTGTGGCCTCCCCCGTTGCGGAGCACAGGCTCCGGACGCGCAGGCTCAGCGGCCACGGCTCACGGGCCCAGCCGCTCCGCGGCATGTGGGATCTTCCCGGACCGGGACACGAACCCGTGTCCCCTGCGTCGGCAGGTGAACTCTCAACCACTGTGCCACCAGGGAAACCCTGTTTCCTGTTTTATAGGAAGACTTTTGGAAGTTAAATGACTTGCCCTGGTCACAGAGCTAGTTATAGGCAGGCAAGGATTTGCTTCCGTTCTGGGAGGAGGGCTAGGGCTCTTACCTGCTGTGTTACATAGATCAGTTCATTCTTTCAGTAACCAGCAAATATTCATTAAGCATCTTCTTTGTCCCATCACTCTTGACAGTAACAGTGAGCAGGAATGTTTAGCTTATATTACATTACAGTGTGAAGAAGGGATTCCATACAATAGCAAGAACATACATAAACAAAACAGTGGCAACTACTGATATGTGTTACGATGGAAACAAAGTGCTGACAGCAGTGTAGTGGGAAAGACTTTTGAGTTGAGACCTTAACGTGTAGATGGTTTCAGCAATGTGAACATGTGGGCAGGAGTGTTCCTGGCATAAGAAACAGCATGTGCATAGGCCTAGGGAGGGGAATAAGCCTGGCTCCTTTGAGGAATTTAAAAAGACCAATTTAGCAGAATGTAGTCAGAGGGGGATTGGCAAGAAATGGGGTAAAAGATGTGTTAAATGTGGAGCCTCATGAGCCTTGAGGTAAGGCAGCCAAAGTTTTCCTCGGGGTGATAACAGAAAGCCACTGGAGGTTTTTCAGAAGGAAAATGATGTGATGATTTTGCTTTTTAACATGTGGTTGGCTTTCACCAAGTATCTACCGTGTAGCAGGTGCTTAGGTAGACACCAGAAATGCAACAACGAGCAGACGCTTTTGCCCACAAGGAAATTATGGTCTGGTAAAGAAGAAAGAGCAGACAATGCCAGTAACCCACAGCAGCATAGCCCACAGTGTGTGCTCTGGGACTAGAGATGAGTTTTAGGAAAAAGTGTTCCATGATCAGTATAGAAACGTGTCTAACTTAGTGCAGTTCAGCATTTCCCAGATTTACTTGCACCAAGAGCTTCTTTTAAATAACATCTTCTAACAGCTCTTTGAGCTCATGGAGTGTGAAACACACGCCGGAAAACACTGAATTTAGGAAAGATGACAATTAAGTTGTACGCTGGTAGGATGACTCTGCTGAGAAGGGAACTAGCACAGTTCAGGGCGTGGAGGAGGCAGGCATTCAGGGTGGCCTTCCAGGAGGAGGTGAGCCCTGAGTTGCTTCCTGAGGGGGGAAGAGAGGTTAGCCATGTGAAGAAGCAGGGAAGGATATTCCATAGAGAAAGAATAGCCTGAGTGCAGACATGGAGACCCAAATAGCCACCTCATCATCCTAGGAAAATAGATGTACTAATTTCAAGCAGGACAAAGATCCATTTGCTTGTTTTGCTCTGTAGTGGAAAGAGTTGTTTTAGAATGGAGACAGTAGAATGCAGTTTTCCTAATCTGGATTTTAATGTGAACTGCCGATTTCTGCTTTCCAGTAGGCCCCTGTCCTCTGCTTCCACGTTCGGCCTGTCTGAACCTTCACCGTCTCCTTTCCACACCCTTCTCTTCCCCTGCCCTGCACACTGTGCAGCTCTGTCTTGGGAAGGCCAGACAGAAACCCCTCGCTGTGCACCTTTCTTGCCTGTGTCAGGTGGTGGAGCCTTCCTGGAAGTGTGGATTTCCTGTTAGTACCTACAGCTCTGTTGGCACCACTCTTTCTGTCTTCACATTGTTTCTGTATTCTCTCACACTGCCGCCCAGTTTTTCCCTTCCACATTCTTCCAGGTTCATTTTGCATCTGATTGGTGTAAGGCAGCATAATTAGAGGATGTCACATTTCCGCCGGAGGGTCTCCCTCCTGTGTGCCCAGCCCCTTCCATCTGATAGAATAGAGGCTCTTTACATGGGTTATGTTTCCTTCATTGTTATTAAGTGATTAATAAAAATAGCTTTCACTTACTAGCACTTACTAGGTACCAAACACTATGCCAAGCACTGTATATTACCATTTAATTTTCATAACCCTAAGTATGTGTTATTAGTTCTGTTTTACAAATGAGGAGAAGGGGACTAGAGAGTCACTTGCCCAAGGTCACTCAGCTGATCAGAAGAGAGGCCATTATTTAAACCAAGGGTGCAGTTGTAAATTTCATGCATCCAGTACACAGTGTCATTAAATGCTCTAATTGTAAACATTTATTTTTGGGGGATTCTGTGGTTACGTCTGCTTGTGTTTCAAACTCACCAGGAAGCTTTTAAAAGTACAGATTCTAGGTCCCCACTTCATAACCACTGAGCAGAAGTCAGATGGGGCCCGGGAATTGCTGTTTTCGAAAGCTCTCTGTGGGATAATGCAGTGGTTCTCATCAAAATCGCTTGGAGGGCCATTGCTGAGCCCCACCCCAGAGTTTCTGCTTCGGGAGGTCTGGACTGGGGCCCGAGAATGTGCATTTCCAACAGGTTCCCAGGTGCTTTTCATGCTGCTGTTGGGGATCCCGCTTTGATAACGCTGGTCTGATGCAGTAGGTAAAAAATGGGGGAACAGAGCCAAGCGATAAGAACAGGAGGGTTAGCATTCGGAAAGCAAACGCTAATGCATTCTTCTTTTCTTTTCTTTCTTTAAGTCCTTGAGGCATTATTTGGTTCTGACCAAACATTTTAATTAAGAAATAGGAAGGGAGATATGTTGGAGTGGGATCTGGAGTCAGACAGCTGGTATCAATTCCCAACTTCACCACTTAGGAAGGCTCTGGGCTTCAATTTCCTCTGCTGAAAAATGGCGATGCTAATAGCTGCCTCCCAGCCATTTCATAAATGGCATTTCAGTCTCCGTCTCTTCCCTTTCCACTTACCTCAGGAAAGAATTGCGAAAACCCAAAGGCTTCACCTTTAGTCTTAGGTTCAGGAAGTTTTTCGGGCTATGGAAGCTAGCTATAGTGTGATTTCATTTTTTGAATTATTTAGACCTGATACAGTTGGTTTCTCTTCTGACTCTTTTGCCTGCTCCTTCATTGTTCCCAAGAGCATATGCAAGGTGGAAAAACGGTAGTATCCTGGAGCATCTGCTGGATAGTACGCTAGATAGTTCATGGCCTGTGGCATTGGCTCTGGGGAGAAAGCAATACCAGCCTTCCACTGGAGAGGGAGACTAGAGGTTACTAAGCAGAACCTCACTGAGGGAATTTGCAAGTACGTGTGGAAGACCATCATTTTCCCAGGAGGAAAGAGTAAAACTAAAGCAACACCTGAGCTTTGGGGTATCGGTGTTTTTACTCACTGACTGACAGAAAGGCTTTACAACCAGAGCAGCTAGATCCTAACTCCAATCCTGCTATTTATTTGAAGTGGGACTCAGACTAAGTTACAAATCCATCCTATATCTTGGTTTCTTTATCTACAATATGGGGATGACCTCCCCTCCCTCACAGGCTTAATAAGAGTTTAAATGAGATGAGAGCTGTAAGGTGCATTGTACCATGCTTGGATCACCGCTGGTGCTTAGTGCAGTGTGGCCCCCTTCCTTTGTACCATGATTTGCTTCTATGTAACTTCCTCTATAAGGGGGAAAAAAAGAGGAAACTAAAATACTTATGGAAAATCAGTTAAGTGCCTTGCGGTGTGCTAAGCTCCTTTATATTCATCATCTCGTTCATTTTTTTCACAGCATTCCTTTTGTGTACTATTCTTCCCAGCTTATACAAGGAGAAGCAGCAGTTAAACACATAACCCAAATTCTTACAGCTGGTAAATGATGGAGTGGATTTGGACCCAAGTGTGTCTAAATTCAATACTTGGGCTCCTTCCATCCTATCTCACTATTCGAGCAAGGAACCTGGGACAGTATCCATCTAAGGAAGGAGATGCAGGGTTTCAGGTTTGATTTTTATGGCTGGAGAAAAGTATTCATACTTTTGCCTTGTTTTTCTAGTTCCTTAAGGATGTGAGCTACTGGAGGATATTAGACACCTATTTATGGCTTCCACTTCTAAGTGAGGGATAACAGAGGTGCCTTTCCTAAACTCCTCAAGTAAACCATGATGCTATGCATTCAGAGATGTTCTCGACAGTATTATTTATAAAAAGAATGGTTAGAAATGACAGTGTTGAATTTTGTCTGAGCCCTGTGCTCCTGGAAAACAGTGAAGGTTTATAAATGTCCCCAAGCTTTACATTCCAGGAAATGGCCTACTGCAGAGAATTGTCCTTCCCCACGTGACTTGGATAAGACTCCTGGATGCCTCCTTTGTTTACTTCTTACGAGGCCAGACACAGACCCTCCAGATTCCCATTCTTTGCCTTATTAATGATTAGCTGCACTGCTTGTCCCCACTGATCAGTTGGAACAAAACGCATGTTAACCAAACTTCATCCTTCCTCAGGCCCCTGAACTTTGGCCCATCCTCAGCCTGAACCATCATACAGCCCTCCTTCAGAGTCCTGTATTAGGGTTCTCCAGAGAAACAGATCGATAGGGTGTGTGTGTGTGCACGCGCACGCACATTATAATGAATTGGTTCATACAGTTGTAGAAGCTGGCAAGTCCCGGGATCTGCAGGGTGAGGTGGCAAAGTGGAGACTCAGGAAGAGCTGATGTTTCAGTTCAAGTCCAAAGGAAGGAAAAAAGCCCCTGTACCAGTTCAAAGGTTGTCAGGCAGGAAGGATTCTCTGTTAGTGGGGGTTGGAGGTAGGTAGAGCAAGACATAAATGTTTTTGTTCTATTCATGCCTTTAACTGATTAGATGAGGCCCACCCACATTAGTGGGGGCAATCTGCTTTACTCAGTCTGTTGATTTAAATCTTAATCTCTTTCAAAAACACCCTCACAGAAACACCCAGAATAACGTTTGATCAAATATCTGGGCACCCTGTGGCCTAGTCAGGGTGACATATAAAATTAACTATCACAGGTCCCTCCCCCAAAATAGTCTCGCCTCAGGGTAAGATGCTCTCTGATCTACTATCCAGTCACACCACTCTTTCATGCCATTTCTCCACATTGTGTTCTTTCTATCCTTGTTTACTCTGTAAAAGAAAGACCCCTTTTGTCTAGCTCTTGGGACACTTGCAGATCTTGTGGTCACAGTATTCTCCTTATTGCGATAATTTTCCATCCCTTACTGCAAATGCCCCTTTACCCCCTTACAATAATCCTTTCTAAGTCTCTCCTTACTAAGTCTGGATCTGTTTTTAATTTGACAGAAACAAATTAAGTGTCTGAAACTAAGGGATTAGTTAAGTAATATGGCACATCCATACTACAGAATATGATACATTTTCAAAGAGAATGTACTCTACTCACTGATGAGTAAGGAAGTCTGTGATGTATCACTGAGTTAAAAAGGCAGACTATAAAATTGCATACTTGTAATATGCCTTGTATCAATACATAAAATTAAATACTTGGGTATCTTAATATTTTGGAAGGGTATTCTCTATTAATTTCAGTAGTAGTTATCTCTAGGAGGAGGAAAATAAGGGAAAGGTTTTTTTTTCTCCTATCTTTCTGTATTGTTTGAATTGTCTGCAATGAAGTTGTATTATCCTTGTAAACAGAAGAAAAACCACGGTGCATAATAGCTTTGTGATCTTGATTTTTGTTTAAAAAAATAGTCAATTCTGGTTATTCAAGCCAGGGCCTGGTGGACTGGCCTCATGGACACCCCCCTCCATGGATGTCCACCCTTGATCACCTTCCAGAGGCTGTACAGTCCCCAAAGTCTCTCCAAAAGGCAGAGTCCTGCACAGTTTGTCTGTTTCTCCTCCTAGCTGAAGGCACTGAAGTCTGTTGGAGATCTGGGCTGGCTTCCTCTGCCCTCGGTTCCCCCTCTGGGAGCCGTCCCTCTGGCCATTGTGAAAGGATGAGAGGGCTGGTGACACTTCTGGGCTTTGGGCCAGCCTTTTTCATTTTATGCAAGGTCTGTTCAGTCTCCCAGGTCCTGTGTCCAAAGAATGAGACTTTAAAATGGAGAAATTACATTTTGTTTTATTTTCAAAGGTTGATCTTCTTATCACTTGAGCATTTTTCCCAAAATCTCCATGAGCCTTCTCCCTCTGCCACATACATACTGGATGACCTAGATGGAGACTTAAAAGACATTAAGTTAGAGCATCATTTTTGGACACCACTTCTGCTGAATTCCCATGGCAACATGGTTGAGGGCTTCAGGGATTTTACTCTGACATCTGGCTCAATGCCAGCCTGGCAAATTCCACTCCTCCCCATGGGTCCTGCAGTGCCAGCATCTTCCTTCACTCAGAATGAGGTCATTGTCTTTGTGGTTAAATAGTGGACACTTTCTGCTCTTCAGCTTTTGTTCTACAGTACAGCCTTAGAGACTTACAGTTTTACAGCTCCAAATTACCACCCCTCCCCTCTAGAATGCCTCCACACTGGCAACCTCTCACCACAGATTAAGTTCTAGATTAGAACCTCTGTTCCTCAGCCCCCAAATATGGATGTCTCTTAGGTGTCAGGGCTAGGGCATCGTCACTTTGGGGCATTTCCTTTTCTAGTTGAACCAGATCGGATTTATATGCCCTTTGGGGGAAAAAAAAAAGTTCTGGTCCTTAGAAAAAAGTTTAACAACCATAGCCACATTCCATTTTTTTTCATATATTTGAGATGTTTCTGGGCTTTGGTGGTGAAAGAATCTAACGTCTTAGGATAAACAACAACAACAAACTTAGCCCTTTTTGCCTTTATGTGCAATATTTCTTTGTAGCTTGGCTATTGAAACACAACAGCTATTAAACAGCTGTTAAACTGAGTTCTTCATAGCAGCCTCTCCTTGCCCAGTTGAGTTCCCTATACATTCCCCTCTCCTCCTTTATATGTATATTTGTCTGTCTGTATCTGTGTATTTATTTCCCTTTGAAGGATCTCAAAACACAAAGACCCTGGTCTTTTAATATTGTCTCTGTATTGTTGAGTTTTGCTATTAAACCTGACCAAAGAGACACACCGTAGTCTGCTTTCCATATTCTGTCTAGTAAATGGTTGGTTGTCAGGACAACGGCATAGAAGGTGGAGGGTCATTGATAACCACATGAATTCTTTAAACAAACATGATGAGAGCAAATTCCAGTGTGTGCTTGAAAGCTGCAAAAGAAGAGGAAAGGTTTCAGACAGGTCCTTCCTTTTACAAATTTGATACTCCCTTTAAGAATTAGCTTCAGTTGGAGTTGCTCATACTTTCATTAAAAACCCTGAATCTTGGCAGTGCCTTTGTTGGACAGTGTGCTTGTCCTTCCAGCATGTTAAGCGGGACTTGAATAGCACCCCGACCTGAGCACCTGCCTGTGCTCTTGACAGAGCCCCTAGCACAGCAAGGTGGTCCTCCACTGTGTCTCAGGAACAGACAGAGTAAATGCCCAACACACATTGTAGGAATGAATGATCTCAAGTCTTCACAGTGTCCCTTATAGATGCATTTATGATTTATATCTGCAAAGAAACTGAATTCAGAGACTTTAAGTAACTTTTTCCAAGACCCTTAGAAGTGTGAGGGTGGGGATATGCACAGAACTAGAACCCAATTCATCCTGGCTTCTAAGACCACACTCGTTTCATTATAGCACACTGCCTCACTGTAAAAAAATAATAACAATAAGGAAGAAACATTTTTAAAAGGCAGAACACGCCTAAGGTGAAGTATATGCTTTTCAAAACAAAGGTGGAAAACCTTTTTCAAAGGTAAAATCGTTGGGGAAAAAAGAAAAAATAATATGTAATTTAATGTTCATTGAGAATAAGCAATTAATTCTGCCCTCCAGGGGTGAATTTATGTCTAGCTTATTTGCACATGAAAGTACAAGATTGGCTTCATTTATATGAAAGTAAGACATCTGGTTGGGAAGCAAAAAATTTGGTCAATTACCTGAATCATGTTTGGTCTACATGATAGAAAAGCCCCAGATGTCTTCAAATCACCAGATGTTTGGCGTTGTGCGGTTAACACCAGACCCACCATCTGACTTTGTCATGTGAGAGCTTGCTGTTTGATTCCCCCATTGTTAGAAGGCTGTTATCATTTTGTAAACCAGCAGTTTGCAAACAGTAGTCTAGACTAGAGGCCGACACTGGCCCCAACAAAGTGTTCACTGGTATGTGATAGGATGAGAAAATAAATTCATAAAAGGAAATGTATTTAAGTGAATGCCCTTTATTTTGCGATCATCTCCTTTCTCTTTTTTTTCAGTGATAGAACATTGTGTCAAGTGATCCTGATTCTAGGATTTTTTTTAATGAATCTCGGGGACCAAATAAAAAATTGAGAAGCCTATGTCAGTCCCCAGTTTTCTTTATGTGATTTTTGTATTTTACTGGATCGTGCAAAAAGAAAATAAAACTGGCGAGACCACTGCTCTAAACCTGGTAATATCTTCAGCACAATGACAACTAAAATATTTTCATATATTTCCTGAATTTGCCTTCCCCTAGCAGTGGGGGAACTCTCCATTGGCAGAACTGTTTGTCTGTTTCTTAAAACCATTGGTCATCTTAACAGTCAAGGGTTTTGCTGACAAAATCATAATTTTTCCTTTTGAAGCAAACGTTTGGTCCTTAAAATAACTCTGAAGGGAACACCTTCAGCGCTTTTAAAACATTTCACTCTGGAGACATGCCATGGAAACACGACCATGGGGAGACACTTTTTGTGCTAGAAAACTGAATTCCATCACTGTGAATATTTTAACAGATTTTCACAGTTTCTGCAGTTTGCTCTCATAACCCCCAAAGCATATAACTCTACATGCCCTAACATTGAGGATCTCTGCTCAAGCTTTATAACCTCACCCAGAATGTGCCAGGCAATATCCCATACACCAGCAGTATGGAGTCATAATAACCATGATATCTCACATTTATCAAGCATTTGCCATGTGGCAGACAGCATCCTAAAGTGCATTATATGTATCATCTTGTTTGATTCTCACAACCTCTTTGGGAGAAAAATAGCATTATTGTAGCCTTTTTAAATGTGAGGAAACTGCAGCAGGGAAATTGAATCAATTGACATCACTTGCCCAAGTCACAAGCCCTGTGATTGGTAAAGCCAGGATCCCCACCCAAGCCTGCCCACCTCCTGACCTGACCTCCTGAGTGCTCTGATAAACTGAAAGAGCTCTGCCCTCAAGGTGGTTAGAATCTAAAATAAAAGAAGGAGGCACAAGGAAAAAAGCCATTATGTAGAACAGAATGATGTAATTCCAAGAAACCTGCTGTGGGATTGTAGAGGAAAGACTGATTAATTATGATCTACCCAGGAAAGGCTCTTTGGAAGTGGCCTTAGGCTAGGTGAGGACAAAATAGGGCATCAGCAATTAACTAGAGAATTAGGTCACTGTGGGTGTCAAAGTGGATGATTTCAAGCTAAAAAGACTGGACTTTACGCTCTGTATAGTTCAGAGTTGGCCACCTACACCTCTGGAATCCACTGGATCCTTGCCACCTCTCTGGTTCTCCCTGTGACTTAGACTCTGATTTAGGTGAGCTTCCTGCTCCCGTTGGGGGAGGGGGCAGGATGGCACTGTCACAGCAGGGAGTACGGAGAAGTGGAGGATGCCTGCCTCTAGTTGGGAGCCCTAGGGTTCAGTCCAGACTCTACTACCACAGGGAGTGACCCCAGGGAACCCACCTTTCTCCTTGGTTCAGTTTTCTCTGCTGTAAAAGGAATACACTGAAGTTGATGGTCCCTAAGGGCCATTTGAAGTCTGTTTTTGAAACCTGCCTAGGAGAGGAAAGGAAGGAGCTAGATGATTCAGCATGCTGGGATTTCATGTTCCTGGACATGACCCACCATGGGAGCCTCTTGCAAATGAAGCTTCCTCTTTTTGTATCCATGACAATCAACACACACTTGAGATCATTCTCCCTGGCTCCAATATCTACCCCCTTGAATCTACGTGGTATAGTACAAAGATCTCAGACTTTGGAATCTGAGAATCCTGGACTGAAACCCAGACCATGCCCCTCATCAGACAGGTGACTTTGAATAAATTATGTAACCTTTCTATTGTGTTTATTTCTACTACTGTAACACGGTGATTCTAATACTAGCCTAATGGATTTGTTGGTAGCATTGCAGTGGATAGCAACTAAACAATGCTGAGAACAGTGACTGAGAGTCCGTAGGTTTTGATAAATAGGCACTATTACTATTAGCATATTTATCTTCCTAAAATACAAGTTGTATTGTATACAAGACACTTGTATACAAGACACTCCTCTGCTCACTGACCTATAGTGGTTACCAGTTGCTTGTTAGAACAAGTCCAAACCCCTTGGCCTGGTGTCCCTCCTTAGGGATAAGACCTGGGGCTTTTCACCTAGAAGTTGACCACCATCCACTTCTTGAATCAGACTTGACCAGGCAAAGAGAATTGGAGAGCTTCTATTTCACTAAGGATGATATCCACAGTGTCTTGTCACCATAGCATCACTGTACCTAGTGAGAGGCTTGGGCCTGCTGGTCAGCCATTTTCTAGGCATGTGCATAAGCCTTAATGCATTATATTGTGCCTGAGTCAGAGATATGAGAGTGTACTACTGGTGGGAATTATATTAGGAAACATGTTCCTTGTCTCAGCAGCATTCAAGAGTTAAACTTGAATCCAGTCTCTGCTCTTGACTCTCCCAACTGCTGATATTCAGCATCATGGGTGTGTGTGTGTGTGTGTGTGTGTGTGTGTGTGTGTGTGTGTGATCTTTTTGTCTAAGTTAGTTGATCTGTACTTTATGTTCTTTTCTTTCTAAAAGAAATCTATAAATTCAGTTGAATGAATATTACTGAGAACTTATGTTCTGGACACTACTAGGTGCTGGGGGGAGGGGAAATGAATGTAGAGATAAATAAAATTGTCTTTGAGCTATTCTCTGTCTAGTAGGAGAGAAGGAAAGAGATAGACACAGGGAAAAAACAAAACATAGCATAAGGGTTATTTAAAATTTGATTTAAAATATATGGTATGTTTATTGATTGAACACCTACTACAGGTCAGAAGAGAAGGCTAGGGATATAAAAATATAAAAAAGAGAGTCCAAATCACAGAAGAGCTTACAAGATTATAATAGTTACAAAGTATAACTCAGAAGAGGTATTGGCTGGGAATAGTGTCTACTGAAAGTAAGCCCTATGAGGGCAGAGACCCTTATCTATCTTGTTCTTTAATTCATTGTCAACACGATAACAGTGCCTGGCACATAGTAGGTATTCAGTAAACATTTCTTTAATGAATGATGAATGCTAAGGATATCATCAGAAAATTATTTACTCAGTAATTTAAAATAGAATATAATTCCTAGTTAAAACAAGATTATTTTTAGGAGGAAAATGGAGGGAAATGAACAACTTAATGTTTTGGAAGATGTCTTTCAACCGGTGGCAGAACATGTCAGGTTTGAATTTTTCGTTACTTTCTCTGACTGAGTGAATAGTTCTGGGTATGTGTACCTCCCATTCAGGAGCAAGAATTCCTGGAATGTTTTTCAGTCAGTCTTGTATCAGTTGTGGTTCCAGGTCTAGAAAATTCCGTGAGCTAACCTGCCCAGGTGAGATCTCTGCAGAGGAATTTAGGTGCTAGGTATGCATCAAGCCCCTGATTCTATAAGTTCTTTTAAAAATAAGTTTCCATAGCCAGTCTACTGGCAGCCATGAGCACACAATAGTATCTTGTTTTGTTTAGTTGAGGGTTCGTGGTTCACGTAACTTTTGAGCTCTACCAGCATTGGACCAGGTCTTTACACATCTTTGAAACGACCCCAGCACATAGTATGCCCGTGTGAAATAACAAACTCATAGAAACCACCACATTCTTTTGAAATAACTCCAGCCTATTGTTTGAAAGTTAGTCTTGGTTTTTGTTCTCCCACCTTGAAACCAGATTGAAAGTGGATTCAATCTGAAAGGACTCAGAGACCCACTCTGCAGGCAGGGCAGGATGTCACTTAGAACTGTCCCAGCTGATCCAGTTGGCCTGCTGACCTTGGCAAAACTAAGCAGGGACAGGGGGGTCCAGGGCCAAACAAGGAGGAACCGGGTTGCATACCACCCACGCCCAAACCTCTCTCTGACATTTCCTCGGGCTTTGAGCCAGCTCTCCCCCTGGGTTTCATCTCATGTTTGTAGGAATACAAAGGAACACTGAACCTTCCAGTTAATACAACACCCCGCCCCCAGCTCCCCCTTCCTAGAGGGGATAACAGTTCTGTTGACCATTATAATGCATTTTCTGTCTCCCAGCAATCCACAGAGTCATTAATTTCTGCGGCTGACGTCAGGAAAGAGGATTATGTGTGTGTCTGAAACTGTTCCCAAAGTGCTCATTAGTCATAGATAATTGAAAAACTGGTAGGGGAAGATTTGGTGTAATAGAACCCCCGCCTGTGAAGAGCGCCTGTAACCACCGGCTAATTGTAGGCCCCAGCTCGTGACCCTCACGCCAACTCTGCCCATCAGAATGGGAACCAGTGGACAAAAGCCCAAGAGCCCTCAGAGCAATTGCTTTTTTACACCCCAAGGTGAGAGTGTGTTCACAGGAACAGAAGCCAACCAGATCAAGAAAATAAGTGAACTGGCTTTGGGCCTCTCCCCTGCCTTCAGGCTGAGGAGCAGGGTTGGGCAAAGGCTTGCGGTATTCTCCTTACTTTAATTTTGCTTTTATTTTAACCTAACTAGTTTCACAAAAGGAATACAAGGCCAAGGTACAGAAGAAGCACAAATGACAGAGAAGAGCGCCCTGCCCTGGATCCCAGTCCCCGCTATAACAATATTCTGCGTATTTTTGTAGGACTTTTCTGAAAACGTATGTGTTTACATTTCTGTGTCCTCTAACAAAATTCACAAATGGGATCATACTCGGAATGCTACTCTGCATCTTGCCATTTTCAGTTAATTTATCTTGGACTCCCTTCCAAATCCGTACCTTAATTCTTCCTCATTCATTTTAATGGCTATGAAGGATTCTGCTGAATACATGTGCCCTAATTTATTCACCCTGCACAGATTTAAGGGGGAAAACACCTTCAAAAATATTACACAAGAAACACATGTTCAAGGTAGAACAATTAGAAAGTATAGGTTGGGGACTTCCCTGGTGGCACAGTGGGTAGGAATCCACCTGCCAATGCAGGGGACACGGGTTTGAGCCCTGGTCCGGGAAGATCCCACATGCCGCAGAGCAACTAAGCCTGTGCACCACAACTACTGAGCCTGCGCTCTAGAGCCTGAGAGCCATAACTGTTGAGCCCATGTGCCACAACTACTGAAGCCTGCGCGCCTAGAGCCCGTGTTCTGCAACGAGAAGCCACGACAATGAGAAGCCTGCGCACTGCGACGAAGAGTAGCCCCCACTCACCGCAACTAGAGAAAGCCCGTGCGTAGCAGTGAAGACCCAACACAGCCTAAAATAAATAAATAAATAAATTTATTTAAAAAAAAAAAAAGAAAGTGTAGGTTAGTAGCAAGAAAAAAAAAAATCATAATTTCACTATCCAGAGAAAACCTGTTCTCTGTATTTTTTCCCTGGGACTGTGTTTTTACAAATAAGTCCATCTGCATCTTTGTTGTTGTTCTTAAAAAGAAGTCATCTCCGGGACTTCCCTGGTGGTCCAGTGGTTAAGACTTCGCCTTCCAGTGCGGGGTGGGGGTTGGGGGGTGCAGGTTCGATCCGTGGTCAGAGAGCTAAGACCCCACATGCCTCTGGGCCAAAAAACCAAAACATAAAACAGAAGCAATATTGTAACAAATTCAATAAAGACTTTAAAAAAATGGTCCACGTCAAAAAATCTTTAAAAAAGGGAAGTCATCTCTACATAATGTTTCGCAGCCTGCATTTTTCAGTTGGCTCTGTTGTTTTAAAAATAAAAATGATTTCCTTTTCTCACCTTTCTTGCTGCAGGCTTATCTTCTTAAATGATAAACAAAGAGCTCAAAGCTGTTGGTCATCAGGCTACATGGCCTTAGTTGGCCCCGCCTGAGGTCCCCTGCTGCCTCTCTTGTCCAGGAGGCCACAGGTCTCCTCTCCTCCCTGGTGCCCTTTCTGCAAACATATGAACGCCTCAAACACTCTGTGTCCCTTGGGGCTCCCTGTGGTGAACGCGCTTTTCACTCTAATGGCATCCATCTCCCCGAGCACTGAAACCAGCAATCTGCCACCTGTCTTTCCAGACCAGGCTCAAATGTCACCTTCATCTTGATTTCCTGCTCTCCCCCGGGCCACCCTCACCGTCCCTCCTCGGTGCTCTGGGATCACCATGCACATTCCCCTTTGAGAGCGTTTCATCTACGGTCTGGAGAGCCTTGGTTTACACAGACCACTGTGTGAGCCTTCTGAGGTCAGAAGCTCCTCTTTCAGTCATTCGCCAGCACCTAGATCTGGGCACAGGGTAATCGAAACTATCTGGGGCCATCCTCATTACCACTGTTCTTGAAATGTTTGCTAAAATGCGTGAACAAATGGTTGAATGAAGAAGGGAAGAGACTGGAAATGCTGAGGCTGTGAAGTTCTCATTAAGTCTGGGAAAACTGCTACTGTGATTAATTTAATTTTATGGTGAAAGAAGAGCGAAAGGAGGATTATTTCCGGAAAAGTTGTCAAGACACACTAAAGCCTGCTTCTGACAGCTCTTCTGGTCCCCAGTGCACTTCTGGCTGATAAAGTGTGATTTCCTGGGATGAATTCTCAGAGATTCCCGCCTGTTTCTATCATCCTCTCTTACGCCAAGCTGTTTCCCTTTGGGCTCTAGCTAAACAAAGCTTCTTCCTGCTTGGGGTCAAGATAGATGGTTCCTGAATGCTGTGGTTCCAGTTCAAAAGAGGGTGTTAATCTTTGTGCATATTTATTTTTGTTCCTAGACGACTTGATTGAGGAGAAAGCCTGGCTTACTGCCCTAGGTCGGGTTCTTTGGAAGCAGATGCTGAGACAGATTTGGGGGTATAAGATGGTCATTAGGGGTTGCCACCTGTGAAAGGAAGGGGGCTGGAGTAGGATTGGGCGGAGGGAGAATTCAAATGTGATGAAGTCCCATGAGACCTTGGCCGACCTGGCAGAGTATTCTGGAGTGAGTGGTGCCCATCAGAGCCCTCTGATCCCACTCTGCTAAGTCTCTAGGTGTGGCCACCCTGGGAAAGGCATCACCTCATCAAGATGATCTCGAGGAGCTGGCACCTGTCTGCTGACAGCTGGCAGCTGACCTGACTGCCCACCGGGCAGCAGGTCCATCCTTAATGGGGATTGGTGATGGCTCCCTATCTACCATACTCCCCATATCCAAGCAACCACCACGACCTGCCATTTCTTTTTCTTTTTTTTTTTTTTAAACATCTTTACTGGAGTATAATTGCTTTACATTGTTGTGTTAGTTTCTGCCATATAACAAAGTGAATCAACTATACATATACATATATCCCCATATCCCCTCCCTCTTGCGTCTCCCTTCCACCCTCCCTATCCCACCCCTCTAGGTGGTCACAAAGCACCGAGCTGATCTCCTGTGCTATGTGGCTGCTTCCCACTAGCTATCTGTTTTACGTTTGGTAGTGTATATATGTCCATGCCATTCTCTCACTTCATCCAAGCTTACCCTTCCCCCTCCCCGTGTCCTCAAGTCCATTCTCTATGTCTGAGTCTTCATTCCTGTCCTGCCCCTGTGTTCTTTAGAACCATATTTTTTTCTTTTTTTTAGATACCATATATATGTGTTAGCATACGGTATTTGTTTTTCTCTTTCTGACTTACTTCACTCTGTATGACAGACTCTAGGTCCATCTGACCTGCCATTTCCTGCTCCACAAAATCTCTCCTATCTGCCTCTGTTTCTGCATCTCACTTGCCGACAACGTTAACGAATGCCCTTCTCTTTTCTCTGGTTGCTGAGATAGCTTCACCACTGCTTTTCCTTACCCCGTTCTGTCCTCTGCTACAGTGCTGCCAGAGAGACCTTTAAAAAGATGCAAATCCATGTCTGTGAGTCTGGGTAGTATATTCAATATCTTGTAATAAACGATAATGGAAAAGAGTGGAAAAAAAGAATCTAGATATATACATATATGTATCACCAAATAACTTTGCTGTACACCTGAAACGAACACGATACTGTAAACCAACTCTACTTCAAAAAAAGAAAAAAAAAAAGATGCAAATCCAGTCACCTCACTCCCTGGCTTAATGCTCTTTCAGAAGCTTACAGTGATCTTTGTGATAAATTCAAACACCTTAGTCTGGATTTCCCTACTTTTCTCTCCAACGTTATAGGCCTCCTCCATCCCCTGCTGGGCCCCACCCCAGTTTATGTGCCAGGTCAGTCAGCCCGGTTGGCCGTCTCCCTTCTTTCTTGGCCTTTGCTCAAGATGCTGCCTCTGTTGGGAAATCTACCTGTGCTCCTCCAGCATGTAGTTTGAACCCAGATCTTATGGCTGCAAGCCCAGGCCTCTCTCTGCACCTCACCAGCCAAGGCTTCTTTCTAGGTGACTGACTGTCCAAAAGGCTTGGAAGTGTACCCCACCCTGCTAATCCTTTTTCTCTTCTGAACCTTTTTTTTTCAGTGAAAATGACAGCCTTTGTGTTTCTGAGGACTGGGGATGAAGGTGGAATAGAAGTTCCCATTTTGACCTTCCTGTGAAAATTCACCCTTAAAAAGAAAAAAATCTGAATGTAGTGGGCAGGATTTCTAAATGGTGCCACTTTTTGAACATACATAATGTTTGTTCTACAAATACATCTCTTGATTCCTTCATTCACTTAGAAGCTGCGCCAGAATGTAAATGTAAAGAATAAGAGCACAGGTTTGGCATCCATCAGAGTGGAATCCATGCCCTGTGCTCCAACACTTTAAGTGACTTTCCCCATCCATCTGTGCAATGGGGACAGATTAGAATAGTACCCACGTAGGGTATGTTCCCATAGGGTTATTGTGACAATAAAGTGAGACAATGCATGACATGTCCTTAGCATGGTCCCCAGCATAGAAGTGCTCAGTGAATGGGAATGCTGCCTTGTATGTGCTAGCTTGTAGACATAGTGACATGATTGAGACAGTGTCCAGAGCCAGACTGTCCACAGCTAAGGGTGCTTCTCTCCTCCAGGTTTCTGCTGGTTGTGCATGCAAAGCAGACAGACTAGAGGCTCTCTGTGCTCTCCACCTCATCATTTGAGCATCTGGACCTTATCCTCCAGTCCAGTGCTGTCCAATAGAAATATAATAGAAGCCAATATGTAATTTAAAATTTTCCAGTAGCCACATTAAAGTAAAAAGACATAAGTGAAATTAATTTTAATATATCTCATTTAACCTAATATATCCAAAATATCATTTCAATATATATGTGTATATATATATATATATATAATTGATCTAAAAACTATTAATGAGATATTTTACATTCATTATCTCATGTGAAATCTTTGACATCTGATGTGTAGTACCTCTCAATTCAGACTCTCAATTTTCACTGTAAATACCTGATTTAGATTTCTTAAATTAACGTTGAAAAGGTAGATTTGCACACCCAAGTTGTTCCAAATGTACTTAAAAGTTTTTCAGTAACTGAACTATCAGTTTTGAAATTGAAATGGAAATGAATTCAAATGAAATTAATTTAGCACCTTGGTTACTCCGGCCACATTTCAAATGTTCAATCCACATGTGCCTAGTGACTCCCATGTTGGACAGTGGCACTCTAAGAAGCCATGCAGCGGGTTCAGTCTTATTCTGCTGCTCTTTCTTAGCTAAACTTTTTCCAAATTGGATAGAATTTGATAAATGGATAAAAATGGTGTTGTGGAGGATCTTTGTTTTCAGTTACGGGAGGTCGTGAGCCATTCGCCCTCTGCCTCCCTTACTAACCCCCCACCCCTCACCTCCACCCGCAGAAGTCCTGCAGCACCTCTGCACATCCCTGGAACTCCATGGAACAATTAACAAGCGGTAGGAATCTTAGCACTGACCAAATGGCACACATTCAGAATCTTGGACCCTTGGAGCTCAGAGGGATCTTAGCATATATAGAGGTCCAGCCTCACCCTTCTTGCAGTGCAGAAATACTTATGATAAATTCCTTGGCTGGGGTGGGTGGAGGGCGTGACTCAGCCCCTGCTGAACACCTGGGAGCAGATGGATCCCTTCATTCTCTTCTGACTTACATGGTTCTCTGTGTCCTCATCTCATCTCCCTAACTAGGCTGGGGACAAGGAGAGCCTCTTACAGTGACACAGCGCCCACACAGCACAAGACAATCAATAAATTCTTAACTGAAGGCCTGACTGACTGCAGGAATTCAAGGTCACCCAAAATATCAGGGTCACTGCATTGCACAACTCCAAATAACACCATTCAAATTGTATTCTGTGCTTGTGCAAGTAGCAGCCTTGTAAAGTTGGCAAAGTTTAGACTAGGCTCTCCTTTCCAGCTGAGAAAAACTTCTAAGAAATTCTTTGTTGAAACAAAATAATTCCCTCCCTTATCTTCTGATAGGAAGCAACTACATAAGTAAATTTTCTCAACTTCTTTAGGAATATACGTTAATCAGGGAGTGTGTATGGATGTGTGAATGTGTTTGCGTGTGTGTGTGTGTGTGTGTGTGTGTGTGTGTGTGTGTGTGTGTGTAAGGTATGCTGGTAGGGCTGCTGTGTTAGGAAGCTCATTTGGAACAGTTTGACCGTTTCAACCTAGGCTCCAAGAGGCCACCGTATTTGTATCTTCTGGAATTTCTCATGAATGGAATCTTTCTCTGATATGAAAGATGCCATAGAGCTCTTGACTTTGTAAAGCACCCCAGAGCATGACCTATGGGAACCAAGGACATATACCTAAGTCACCAAATGAGTATAGGGACTCTTGGCAGCTGCATGGTTTCCATCTTCATGAAGCTGAGAAAAGGCAGAGGAGAGGGGAGGGGGCAGAGAGGTTCTCTTAAGAAAACCCTCTGTTTGCTTTCGTGTTTTTGAAACTGACAGGTGTTTATTTTTTCTCCTGTCTACCCAGGAAACCAAGTGCTGCCTCCTGGAACTTCTCTTGGAAATGGGCTCACACCAGAGGCAGCAAAGGACCTTGGCCTTCCTGCTGGAATTGCAGTGGCAGCTTCACTAATTGATGCCCATGCAGGAGGACTAGGTAATCTCTTACTCCATGTCACTACCAACACTGTGTTCAAACTCTCCTCAGAATCAAAGACACTCCTTTTCTGTTTTTAAAGCAAAGACTGAGAGCTGGTGATTCAAGATACAGTAAAGAAAAACCTTTAACAGTTAGGCATGTGGGTAGAATTATAAAACTTTTCATCAATTATAGGATTCATTTATAATTTTATTAATTTCTCCATAAAATAATAGAAAAAATGATGTGGATAAATATCTGGGCAGTTCTTTCCTTTACCGAAAATTTGATAAAGATACATTAACTTCCAACTAGCATGGATGATGATGGTGTACTTACCTGTACTGCTTTTTTTTTTTTGGCTGTACATGGGCCTCTCACTGTTGTGGCCTCTCCCGTTGCGGAGCACAGGCTCCAGACGCGCAGGCTCAGCGGCCATGGCTCTGGGCCCAGCCGCTCTGCGGCATGTGGGATCTTCCCGGACCGGGGCACGAACCCGTGTCCCCTGCATCAGCAGGCGGACTCTCAACCACTGTGCCACCAGGGAAGCCCCTATACTGCTTTTTTCTACAGATACTCCAAAACCCTTACAATTCTAATTTTATTTTCATAATATACTTGGCTTATATGCTTTGTCCAATTACTTGGGTATATCCCTGATTTCATCTTCTAAATAAGTCTCCAACCTGGCATTCTTGTACTCATTTATTCATTCATCAAAGACCCATTGAACACTTAGTATGTCCCAGGCATGGTGCTGGGGGACAGTGAAGTTAATTTAAAAAAAACAAACAAAATCTCATCCCCGAATGGAAGGCAGACAGTGAGGCAAGGTTTACAGTAAAGTGTGATAACTCTATCCTCTTCTTTATCCTTATTGCAGTTTTTTGGCAGGGAGGGAGGCATTGTTCAGATTCTCAATATTTTTCACTTCAACTATAGCCAAATCTTCTTTTCCTAGCCTTTCTTTCTAAGAGTGTTTCTTTTTAAATTATGGTTCGAACTTCATGAGATCAATTTAGTACATCATGACCATTGGATTTTCAGAATAGAATGGACCGACCAGAGTAGAAAATCTCAGAGTGTGTCTAGCACAGTAAGGGTAAGCACGTTTTTTGTGGAACTTATGTTTCCACTTCCATTTTATGTGTCTGTGCGTGTGCATACTGGGCCATGATGAAAGTGAATTTCTTACTATGGGTTACAGTCCAAAACACTTTGACAGATATTTTAGTCCCTACTTCATATTACAGACAAGAGTTATCTATTCAAATGCTTTCATCGAGCTGCACTCCCAGAGCTCTGTCCATGCATATTCACCTCCATGTCTTTGCACATGTGTTTCTCTGCCTAGGATGACTGGTCCTCCACTTTGCCCACTTGCTAACTTCTACTCTAAGTTGAAGACCCATCTTAGATGCTTTCTCCTCTGTGTCGCTTTCCATGGAAGACACTTCCATTTATGTTGAAACTCTCTAAGCTCTCCTCCTTTCAGCACTTTTACCTGCCCCTATGGAAGAAATGATTGTGTTGTAATTGCTCTTTTATCTGCTTGTCTTTTCCACCAGACTGTAAGTTCCTTGAAGACAAGGGCATTATATTACTCATCTTGTGTAACCTGTGCTGAGCTGTGTCTGGTTCTTATAGGTGCTTGATAAATTTATTAAATGAATAACGTCACATTAAGGCAAGAATAAGATAAAATAGCCCTACCCTGTAGAGTGAAAGTTAATCTGTTTCCTTATACATCAGATTATTAAGCAGTGGCTAGTTCTTCTGCACGGTCTCTGGATTTTCAGAGCAGGATAGCTCTCATCCATTTACAAACATGTCTGTCTTATTCATCTTTATGTGTTCAGGATCTAACACGGTGCCTGAGAAGTAGTAACCAGCCAGTAATGCGTGTGGGTTGGAAAATACTGCTTATAGGCAAGGGTGTTTCTTTCTCTTTTCAGTGTGGGCAGTGTCTGCTTTTGATTGGAATGTCATGATTTTGGTTTTTAAGAACAGGTACAAAGAGAATTTGTGGTCTAGACAGAAACGGAGTGTTCCTGTCTCCTGGTAATCCTGACCTCCCATAATCTGCCTGAGGCCCGGGAAGCTTCCTCCATCACGCTCTTCCACTTATCCCTGGGCCAGCAGTCTCCGTCATCTACCCGCACCCAGAGGACAGGCACTAGGCTTGGACCACCACATGCTGAAAGTAAGCAGGCTGCACCTTGGGAACTTTCAGGACTCTGGTTCCCTTGTCAGTTTCCCAGACCTCCCTAAGGAACAAACCGAAACACACCTTCTCACTTCTGCCCAGGACTCGCTGCACCCTCTAGGAGGGGAGACTGTGTCCTTACAGGTACCTGGTACTTGAAGACACTCAGAGATGTAAGTTGAACTGTACTGAAAGGAATCCAGGCCATGAAACAACCCCCCTCTTTTCCTAAATCAGAGATGATCAGTGGCAGAAATTTTTACCCTTAGAAGCTTTGGCTGAGATTTTTTTTTTTCCCTTTCAAACACAAATGCATGGGACTTCCCTGGTGGCGCAGTGCTTAGGAGTCCACCTGCCAATGCAGGGGACACGGGTTCGATCCCTCGTCCGGGAAGATCCCACATGCCTCAGAGCAACAAAGCCCATGCACCACAACTACTGAGCCTGCGCTCTAGAGCCCGCGAGCCACAACTACTTAGCCCGTGTGCCACAACTACTGAAGCCCACGCACCTAGAGCCTGTGCTCAGCAACAAGAGAAGCCACCACAATGAGAAGCCCGTGCACTGCAACAAAGAGTAGCCCCCGCTCGCCGCAACTAGAGAAAGCCCGCACACAGCAACGAAGACCAATGCAGCCAAAAATAGATAAATAAATAAATAAAAACAAAACAAAACACAAATGCACTTACATTAGTGAGTTTCCCTTGTGTTTTCCAAAAGTAAGTTCTTTAAGTGGAAAGATAGCCTAGGACCTTGGCTTCTTAAAGGGCTGAGCCTAGGGGCCAGCAGTGGCTGGGGAGGGCCCAGGCAGGCGATTCTCAGCTGCTGTGGGACAGTAAAGACCTACTTAGCAACTTTGACCAAGTTTTATCCTTCTTATACCTCTGTCTCTCCCCTTCACCTTACAGCCAGTTTAGGGTTAGGATGTCTGGGAAAAAGAGGAGGCCTGGGAGCAAATATTCCCTCTTGTTTCCCGTGCCACCTATGCCCCTTTCAGAATGTAGAAGAGAAGAGAGTCCTGAAAATCTTGAAAAGGTCATCCGCCTATCCAGCCGTGCAGTTACTAAAGATAGCTACTGAATGTGTATAAACATGGTGGTTACTTGTCTAGGCACTGGAGATTATAGCAGTGAACCGAGCAGCCAAAGCCCCACACCTTTTGGAGAGAAAATTCTCATTCTCTCCTGGCCTGCATGTTTGTAACTTAATAGTATTGGTTTGAGACAACTAACCCCTGAGACATATCATGATGCTCTAATAAGGGCTCTGAACATGGAATCTGAAGATCTGGATTTAAATTCTTACTCTACCTGTGTACCTTGGGCCAAATATCATACCTCTTCACACTTCTGAATTTCCCCTTCTGCCATACGAGACAGTGATGCCCTCCTCACAGATGTGTTATGATATAAACAGGTAAAGTAGCTGGTGTAGCATCTGGCACATAGTAGGCACGCAGTAATGAGGTATCTTTCTTTAATTTTTCTCACTCTGGAGTGGCAATGCCTGGCACAAAGTAGGAGCTTTATAAATGGAAGTTCCCTGAGTCACTATCCAGGAGAACTGTCTTCCCTAGGCAGTCGGAGAAGAACCCCAGGCTTCTGGACTTTATCTTCCTTCCATGAATCTGCCCTAAATTTCCTTCCCCAATACTCTTTTACAGAACACAGGACTCACTGCTTTAAGATTCTATACAGATTGTGGTCAGAAACAACCTCATGATCTGGTTAGATGAACTCCATGCTAAGAGATTGTCAAGTGTCAGGTTAAGAATCTGGCTTTGGGGCTTCCCTGGTGGCACAGTGGTTGAGAGTCCGCCTGCCGATGCAGGGGACACGGGTTCGTGCCCCAGTCCGGGAGGATCCCACATGCCGCGGAGCGGCTAGGCCCGTGAGCCATGGCCACTGAGCCTGCGCGTCCAGAGCCTGTGCTCCGCAACGGGAGAGGCCGCAACAGTGAGAGGCCCGTGTACCGCAAAAAAAAGAATCTGGCTTTGGAATTGGATGCCATCCAGGCCTCGCACAGACAAGCCCCTGACAATCACAGCCCCTTCAAGTGCTGACCTGGTGTGACCTACCTTGGACCCCACATTCTGACTGGTAGGAGGGGTCGGCATTCTGCTTTGGAGAAAGACTCCTGGACTCTCAGTCTCCAGGGAAGCCTGAGACAGGAGGATAAAGATCAAAGAAGCAAGTGGAACTCAACTCATGATTTTTCCAGTTCTGGAAAAAGAGGAGGAAGCACTTGGTGGGAATAAATATCAAAGATAAGAGAACATTTTGTACTTAAGGTGCTGGTTAGTAAGTTCTGCAGCGGACAACCAAAAGATGGGAGGAGCTGTGTTTGCCCTTTGTGGGGGTGGTTCTCTCCAGGGCGCCGGCTGCTGCTCTCTTCCTAGCTTGTAAAAATAGTGGTAACTTTGTTCCAGGTCTGTTCTTGGCTCCGGCAGCCCAGCTGTCCTGAACGGCAGTAACAGCCTCATTTCTGTCTCAGGCCCTCTCCCCTAGTTGTTGTTCTTTATCAGACCAGCTTCTGATTCTCCATCACATCCTGAAGCCGGGCTGTCTCCTCCCAGAGCCTTCCCTGACTCCCCCAAGCTGACTTAAGCCCTCCTTCCTCTCGGTCCCATGATGCCTGGGACTTGCCTCCTTTACACTACATGTCACCAGGTTTATGTGCGCAACTTTGTCTCATTTACAAGTTTGTGAACTCTTTGAGAGTGAGCCCCATGCCATTTCATTCTTATATCCCAGCAACCAGCACAGTGTTTTGCGTGTGGAGGACCGTTTAACACGTGCATATTTAGTGAATGAGTGAATGAATGGCATCCCCTGCGTGAGGGATGTATATTCAACTGAGAAGTAGAGTAACCTCTCGTTACAGAGGCGGCTGCCCTGTACATTAGGTGTACCTGGCTCATTTCTCCATGAAGCAAAGGAGTTGTTCTGAGCGCTCCCTGATCCAGTCCTGGAGGTCTGGAAACTCGTGTCCTTTGTGCTCCCATCATGTTAGCAGGGGTTGGCCAAGAGCAAACGTTGTGCCTAGGTTTAACATCACTCTGATTCCAGATACTGGGTTCTTTGCCAGATGTTGATTTGCCATAAATTGCTCACTAGGCCAGATGTTGATATGGCTTAAATTGCTCATCTGAGATTCAGAATCAAACCAAATTGAGGATTTTGAATGTCTCCCTCCCCTCCCTTCCCCTCCTCTCTCCTCTTCCTTCCTTTCTTTCTTATAGCAGAAAAATCGGTTTAGCCCGTCTTGCAAAAGGAGCCTCTGGTTCATGCCCTCTTAGAGCAACACATAGTTCATTCCAGTGAGCAATAAACCTTGCCAACTTTTCATCTCACCATTGTCAGTGCTCTAGAAGCAACACTGATTCTCAAAGCAGGTTTATACATACTATTATTTTGTTCCATTCATTAAATGAAACAATGAGGCTCACAAAGACTACCTAACTTACCCAAAGTCACACTATTGGTATGTGGTAAATGCATGATTCAAACCCACACTATCTGATTCCAGAGCTCACACCTCTAATCACTATGCCTTATGGAATGTGTATCTGTTACAGTGTGCTCCAGTCTCCTCTTGAATTTGACACTTAAAGTAGCATTTGAGCGAGTAACAAGTATTAAAAAAAGAAAGTCTTTCAATAAATATTTATTGATGACCCACTTTACTAGTTGATGAGAGTATAAGGTGAATATGAGAGAGAACTGGACTTGTGGGAACTTGTAGTCTAGTAGAGAAAACAAACATTAAGTAAACAATGCAATTACATGTTCCAAGTATATAAGGCTTTGGAAAAATATGGAATGGGCCCAGAATTGAGACTTGAAGAATTATGAAAGGATTCCTAGAGGTAGTGATGTCTGTAATGTAACTGCAACATTTCCTGCCCTATTATTGCTTCTTGGTAAAATGGAATTCATTTACTTGTTGTAACTTTCCAACTTCAGTTAGGCTTTATTCCTAATAATAATAATAATAATAATAACAACAATAATATCACTAATAAAACAAGAATCACTACCCTTATTGGTACTACCTTTCATGTGCCAAGTACCCTGCTGGACACTTCATATACTTTATCTCTTGCTTCTCATGATGATCCTACAAGGCAGAGGTTATGTCCCATTCTGTACGTGAGGAAGCTGAAGGCAGAAAGAGTGACATTTCCACCATCGCATAGCTAGTATCGTGGCAAGATTTGAACCTGAGTCTGACTTCAGAGCTCGTGTTCTTTTTCTTTGTACCAGTGGTTCTCAACCAGGGGTGATTTTAACTCCCCATCCACAGGACATTTGACGCTATCTGGAGACATTTCTGTGATTGTCATTTGGAAAGGGGAACTGGTATGGCACGTGGTGGGCAGAGGCGAGGAACACTGCTAAACGTCCTGCAGTGCTCAGGGCAGCCCCGCAGCAGAGAGGTATCCTGCCTCGAAGTGCTGGGAATGAGAAGTCCTACTCTAAACCGAAACCTTTCCAGTGATAGTATTTCCCTTCATCAATTCAGTTTATTTCCGTAGAAGCCAAAACACAGCCCCAAATCAGCGTCTTACTGATATATTAGTACTTTGTCGAAATAGACTTTGTGAAATTAACTCTTCAGTGAAAGCAGTCGTGAGATAAGCCAGTAGAGTGAAGACTTCAGACTAAGGAGTATAAGATGGTTCCTGCCCGTTCCGTCTTACCCAGAGTCTAACACGAGACCACTTGTCCAGCTTTCAGCACATCATATATACTTGCCTCCTCCTTGCCTTTGGTCATGCTGTTTGCTCTGTTTGGGCTGAGCCCTGCTCCCCACCTAGACAGTCCTACTCATGTGCCAGCTGTCAGGCTAAATGTTACTTATACAGTGGAGATGTCTCCCAACTGAACCCTGCTCTTAGAAACCAGGATTCATTCCCTCCTCTGTGTTTCTGCTACACTTTCACCTATTTCATTTTTCCCACCAAATCATGTTCACTCTGCCCATCATTCAGCATGGGACCCACAGAGTCAGTCCCCTGTGAATCAGTGAGTTAATTAAGATAATAAAAGTGGGAGGATTTTGAAATATCCAAAACAAGGGTTGCTAAATCCAGGTAGAGGAGCCTTTAAAAAATATATAGATACCTACGGCCTACCCGCGAAGGATCCTGAGTCTGAGTGGCTGGGGCGGGGCTGGGAAACCAATTATAGGATGGAAGTTGTCAGCTGGTGCCCAGAGGAGACGGTTTGCGGGACAGGTTGGCACTGGGCACACAGGTCAGAAGCAGAAGCGATGTGCAACTCTCAGGTAGACAAAGCAGACCAAACCACAACTGTGCTGAGAAGGAGCCAGGCCCAGGTTCGGAACGGAAACTGGGGGCAGGAGGGAGTGTGTCCAACAAGAAAGAGAAGCTTGGAATCAAAGAGGCAGACGGTCTGTAAGGAGGGGGATTAGAGGAGCAGATAAAGTCTTGCCGGGGAATCTGGAAGGAGAAAAGCGGTGTCAGTGTCCAAGCAGATAGGGCGAGGATGACTCCGGGAGTTCCTGGATGTGAATCAGAAAGGGGGAGGAGGAGTTTGTTGGTGTGATTTTAAGGTTACTGTGTTAGGCTGAGGTTTGGTTTAATGAGAACCACTGCTGCCTGAGACCAGAGCAGTTGCATGAGCCTTGGTGAGGGGCAGAGGGGATGGGGGGGAAGGATGGCTTTGGGTTTCCTGTCCCCAGACCCCAGGGCTTTCCTGGAACACTGTGCTTCTCTGGACTGTGAGGGATGAGCCTTAGCTGGGATACCAGTCTTTTCTGTGGTCAGAAATCAGGGAGAAATGCAGGCCTGCGGGGCTACAGCCCCCTCCTGCTGTCCTACCCCTCTCTAAATCCGTGCCACACAACCCAGGATATGCCGCTATGAGCCTACCCTGAAATGGTTCACTTTATTTTATATACAGGCTCCTGTTTGGATAATGAGTGATCGTAGGCTTAAGAACTAAAAGGTTGCTCAAAGACTTTCTGTATCAAATTCTTCAATATGCAGATGAGAAAACTGAAGCCCAGAAAAACAGTGAGTCATCCAAGGTTACCCCAGCAAATTACCGTCAGAGTTGAATTTAGAAACTGAGCCTCCTAATTTATTGGTCAGGGGCCCTGCCCCTGTTGTGCCACACCATCTCCAAATTAGGAAAAGGGAATGGTTTTGGGTATCTGGAACTCTATCCGTCGTGGAAAATAAGAACAGGCAAGAAGTGGGTGTATTCACACCTGTGCTTATGTATATGTGCAGCTGTATATGCATTGCATGTATGTGTATATACATCCCTGTATGTGCGTATACGTTATTCCATTCTACACATTATATCCCATTTAATGGCTGCAGTCAGGCTCCTGTCTGGCTCTCAGATAGGTAAACTAGTTGTTCTAAGCCACTCATGAGTAAGTCTCTTCCATTTTGTGGTCACAGTCTGTATTAAGGGTCTCCCTCAAAAGCTGGTAACAATAAAAATACCTGGCATTTCAAGTTCCTTCTGAAAAGTTCAAAACAATCGTTTTTGTTTCAGTCTGTGCCCAGCTTTGTGCTGGGCACTTAAATAGTCAGTGTCATCAGCTCACAAGCACACTGTGGGCTGCCATTGTTTTCTGCATTTAATATACAGGGATATCAAGGTTTAATAACTTGTTTCAGTGTGACATTTCAGTAAATGATAAAGTTGGATCCTAGGTCCAAGTTTTTTTTACTCCAGAGCCTATGAGCTTTTTCCTGCTTGCCCTTCTAGTATATTTATGTATGTCTAGATATGTCTGTGCATTTACTTACCTTAGCCTATAATTACACAGACATATGTCTATATCTAAAACAGAAGATAGAGCTTCTATTAAACATTCTTCCAGGTAGGTATGTTTCTAGATCCATTTTATGGATGAGAGAGTTGAGGCCCAGATTGGGGAAGGGACTTAATCAAATATACTTCAAACAGCACACATGTTTGGGGCTCTCCCAGTCATGGGGAATAAGACCAGGCTTATTAGACAAGGCTGGCTATTTTTTGACTGTGGTGGAGAGATCAGTAATACTAAAGTTGATAATAATTTTGTTGATTATTTTTGTTGATTAATGTTGAAATGAATGTTGATATTAAACTTATCTGGGTAGTGACTTGCCACTTTCAAACCATCATCCTGGTATTTTTGCTTCCATTAATGGTTGAGCACATGGACACTCCAGTAGGTGAAGGGATTTGCTTAAGGATACAGGATGAGGAAGGATTGGATCCAAGGCTGTAATGCTGATCTGTCTCTCCCCATCATTTCACATTTACTTTGGTGAAGACTTTTCATCAAACAATGGAGCAAGTGCTTCCTTCTAAACAGAGCAGAGTGTGTTGACTCAGTGTGAGTTCCTGTGCCCAGAGGCCTTGATTTCAAGCAAATCTTGACCAAACTCATCAGCTTCATAACCTTATCTGGTATCCAGAGGGAATTTTTAAGCAGAAGGTTCTACTTATTCACTCACGTATTAATATGTGACTGAAAAGATGAACTGCTGTTTTCCTTTGCTGAGCTTGGGAACTAAAACAAAAACACACAGAATAACCCAGCCCCAGGTTCTGATACTGCCAACCACCTGTTAGGAGGACTTCCCACCCCAAGTTCAAAAGGTAGAAGACTGCTGGAAAAGTGTTTGTTTGGGGACCCAAAGTCTAAGATTGCACTTGCGTCACTGGCTGTGAGAGTAGGCTCACCCCAAAGGTCCACTGTTTTTCATGGCACAGAAACTCAGCACATGGTGCTTCACATCCATGTAATAACCCTGAGCGCCAGTGTTTACTCTGGGGCTTGCACATCCGCAGCTGTCGGTGGGAAAATGCACATCTCCAGTCATCGCCCCTCCGCGGCAGCCTCACATCTGAACTGCTGTCTGCTTCCTTATCATCTCCCCACGGGCCTGGGTAATTTCCTTGTTTTCAGTTTTCTTTTAACTAAGCATTCATATGAGTCATTATAAAGGGTGAAGAGAAAAAAAGATTGTTTTTTCCCTACACTGGGGAACTTGAGGATTGCCTCTTGGCATCCTGCAGCCAGTATAGATGTCTAGAGAAACTAAGAAAGAAAACTTTTTGGAATATAGAAAAATTGTACTAGTCTCTAGTTAGATCTTTTAGTAGCATCTCCCCCACCCCACCTTGATAACTCTAATTTTATCATGCTGTGTGCTATGATGTAGGAATGTGACTTCTAAGGACAGTGAAAATGAAAAATCTTGAGGTAACACAACAGTAATTAAGAACACATAACTGATTCAAATCCTGATTCCACTTCCTGTCTGTGTGACCTTGGGGAAGTCACTTGACACTTCATGCCTCAGTTTTTTCCATCTGTGAAATGGGAATAATAATTGCACCCACCTCATAGAGTTGTTTGAAGAATAAATAAGCTAATATCAGTAAAGCACTTAGAATAGTGTCTGGTAGTGCTATGTATATTTAGGTATGACTAATGGGATCTCAGCAGATTTACATTATGAATGATAGCAGTGAGCAAGAGAAATTCAAAGATTCATTCCTTTATTTACCAAATATGTGACAGCTTCCTTTTATGTGCCAGGCATTATTGTACAGGTGTTGGATATAGTAGTAAATAGAGACAAGTTCCTACTCTGTAGAGCTTCTATCTTACTGGGGGTGTTTGTAACCTTACATATAAACATATATGTGTATATTTTTATATGCACTGTATGCATGCATGCATGTGTGTGCACACACATGCGCATGTATGGGCATGTTCATGCACATGCTTATGTGTGTCCATGTGTGTGCATTTGTTAAACACATCTGTATGAGCATCCATGTATACATGTGTGTGTCTGTGTATATGTGTGCACAAATGTGCCTGTATCTGCAGGCTCATAAATGTGTATATATGTCTGAATGCTTGTGTGTATGTGTATATGTGTATGTGCCAGTATACACACACACATACATACACACTTGGATATATGTGTTTATGCATGTGTGGATATATGTGTGTATATATGTATGTGTATAGGCATGCATGTGTGTTTACCAGGTACTGCTGAGTGTTATGAAGAACAGGTCTGTGTAAAGCAATGGAGAGTGCCAGGAGTTGCTGCCAGTACAGAGAGTTCTGGAAAGTTTAATCCAGAGTGGTGACGTTTAAGGAAACAGACCTCAGTGAAGTGAGGGAACATTTTATGGTTTAAGAAGCAAGGTAGCAATTAATTCAATCAGCAGATATGTGTTAGGCCCATACTTGTATGGGCCTCAGATGCCATACAGGGCATTGGGGCTACCAGAGATGACCCAGTTCTCTCTCTAGAGGAGCTTAGCAGCTGGTGGAGAAGGCAGACTTGTCATCAGAAAAATCTCATTGTAACCTGCATGCTGCTTTTCCCAGATGAGAAGGAAGTGTCACAAGAGGGCAGGGAATGGATCAACTAGCTCTGCCAGGACTAGTGAGAGAAGCATCACCTAAGAGGTGGAAACGGGATAAGCATTTCAAGAGGCAGGAACAGAATGTGAGAAACTTCGGAGTGTGGAACGGCCTGACTTCATCAAGGAGCATTTCAATATGGGAAGCTTGCTGTTCACGTGTGAGGGGAACAGTGAGAGATGGCCGGGAAATCAGAGCCATGTACCATGCTGTGGGCTCTGAGCTCCCAGCTTTGCCACTGGTTATTAACAAGTTACTTAGCTGCTCAGTGCCTCAGAGTTCTCCTCTATAAATGGTAATGACAGTAGCACCTCATCCGGTGGTTGTATTTTATAGACGCCTTCTCCTGACACATGGTGAGCCTTTAAGTGTTAGCTCTTCCAGGTCAGAAGCTCAAATGTAAAAAGCCTAGAATTCCAAGTCAAGGAGGTTGGATGCTAAAATTAAGTTGGATCAACCCTATCTATTCAAATAGCTTCCTCAGCACTGACTGTCATGTGAAAACTATGTCAAGTGTTCTACATGAAGCATTTGCCTTTGGGAGTGCAGCTCTGATTTGTAATACCAATGGGTGATAGTGCAAAGGAACAGCTAGAGCAGTAAAAAAAAAAAAAAAAAAAGCCAGCTCATTTTAAGCATAGAACAAAAGTGTTCACTTCAATGGAATGAAGCAGATGTTTATTTTCCCAGGCCCTGGGAATTCAGAAATAACCCACTTGCTGCCAGGGCTTTGCCTCCTACCTTTGCAACGTCACTTACTCAACCTGCAGAAGCATAGCTGGAAGGGAAACTGCATTTCCCCACCTCTGACTTCTGTATCTCAGCATCGTTGTTACTCATCCATCAGGCCTGAGGGTGGGCAGTGCTACTTATCACTGCCTCTTACCCACTCTGATCTTGGCCACTGTCTTTGTGAGAGGAGATTTATCTCTGGTCCTGTCATCTCTCTTCAAATCCAAACAGAGAAATGTACAAAGTCTGCCCATGCTCACTGTAGTCTGAGCTGCTGAATATTCTTCCAGAGCCCTTTAGGATTTCTGTGCCCATACTTCTTTTTTTTTTTTTTTTAAACATCTTTATTGGAGTATAATTGCTTTACAATGGTGTGTTAGTTTCTGCTTTATAACAAAGTGAATCAGTTATACATATACATATGTTCCCATATCTCTTCCCTCTTGCGTCTCCCTCCCTCCCACCCTCCCTATCCCACCCCTCTAGGTGGTCACAAAGCACCGAGCTGATCTTGTGCTATGTGGCTGCTTCCCAGTAGCTATCTGTTTTACGTTTGGTAGTGTATATATGTTCATGCCACTCTCTCACTTTGTCCCAGCTTACCCTTCCCCCTCCCCATATCCTCAAGTCCATTCTCTAGTAGGTCTGTGTCTTTATTCCCGTCTTACCCCTAGGTTCATCAGAACAATTTTTTTTTTAGATTCCATATATATTGTTAGCATACAGTATTTGTCTTTCTCTTTCTGACTTAGTTCACTCTGTATGACAGACTCTAGGTCCATCCACCTCACTACAAATAACTCAATTCCATTTCTTTTTATGGCTGAGTAATATTCCATTGTATATATGTGTCACATCTTCTTTATCCCTTCATCTGTCGATGGACACTTAGGTTGCTTCCATGTCCTAGCTATTGTAAATAGAGCTGCAATGAACATTTTGGTACATGACTCTTTTTGAATTATGGTTTTCTCAGGGTATAGGCCCAGTACTGGGATTGCTGGGTCATATGGTAGTTCTATTTTTAGTTTTTTAAGGAACCTCCATACCGTTCTCCATAGTGGCTGTATCAATTTACATTCCCACCAACAGTGCAAGAGGGTTCCCTTTTCTCCACACCCTCTCCAGCATTTATTGTTTCTAGATTTTTTGATGATGGCCATTCTGACTGGTGTGAGATGATATCTCATTGTAGTTTTGATTTGCATTTCTCTAATGATTAATGATGTTGAGCATTTTTTCATGTGTTTGTTGGCAATCTGTATATCTTCTTTGGAGAAATGTCTATTCAGGTCTTCTGCCCATTTTTGGATTGGGTTGTTTGTTTTTTTTGTTATTGGGCTGCATGAGCTGCTTGTAAATTTTGGAGATTAATCCTTTGTCAATTGCTTCATTTGCAAATATTTTCTCCCATTCTGAGCGTTGTCTTTTGGTCTTGTTTATGGTTTCCTTTGCTGTGCAAAAGCTTTTAAGTTTCATTAGGTCCCATGTATTTATTTTTGTTTTTATTTCCATTTCTCTAGGAGGTGGGTCCAAAAGGATCTTGCTGTGATTTATGTCATAGAGTGTTCTGCCTATGTTTTCCTCTAAGAGTTTGATAGTGTCTGGTCTTACATTTAGGTCTTTAATCCATTTTGAGCTTATTTTTGTGTATGGTGTAAGGGAGTGTTCTAATTTCATTCTTTTACATGTAGCTGTCCAGTTTTCCCAGCACCACTTACTGAAGAGGCTGTCTTTTCTCCACTGTATATTCTTGCCTCCTTTATCAAAGATAAGGTGACCATATGTGCGTGGGTTTATCTCTGTGTGCCCATACTTCTGAATGTTCCATCTTCATTTTGTTGGTGGCAATGACAAATTTTCCCACATAACTTCCCTCTGTTCCCATTTTGGTTAGAAATTACTGTTAACTGAACACTGAGAATGGAAAATTCATAGAGGGGCAGCGTGAGAAAATAGGTTATTTACACTATTTCCAATTTCCCATAGTAAATCGAAATCATAATACAGGTAATCCAAAAAAATGAGTATTTTAATTTGAACATAGGTTTTTGCTTCGCTTGTTTGTACATCTGATTTCTGTCCTTATTTACGTATTGTAGTGGTTTTCAAATTTGAGTATGCATGGTCAACTAGGGAATTAGTTAAAATGCAGATTATTGGGTTCCTGCACCCCCCACTATGGCAGATTCACAGCAGTAGGTTTGACAGGGGCCTGAACACCTGCCTTGTCTCTGGTGCCCACATAGTCCTAATGGACTTCACCACTAATACCTTAAAAGATGTGGGAGGGCTGGTCTGAACTCAAGTTGGTTACAGTCAAAAGTCATCTGTATGTAATCCAGAAAGAACAAAACTGAGTCCAGGCTAATTGAAAGACTGCATTTAAATTTTTTTTTTTTTTATTTCAAAAGCAGAGCAATAAAGAGCTCTTCCAATCTGGTACACTTACCATGAGCTGGGTGCCACCTAAGCGTTTACCTAGACAACACATGATATGGGCAACAACTGTGGCTGCATACATTCTCTCCACCCCCATGTAAGGGCCACAGTGAGACTTACCTTGGCTCAGACATGTGTGTGGGATGGGAGGAGAACCTCGAAGTTCTGTCTGACTCTAGGTCTCCTGTTCTTACCATCAGATAGCTTCAGCCAAGCCTCTGTTAACTGAATTAGCCATTGACAATTTTTTTTAAATGTTCAATAAACAGAAAACATGGAGCATCCTTGGATCAAATGCTCAGGTCTAGGGAAAGCTGTTTGTTTTAAAGAGATTGTGTTAGGCTGTTAAGCTGTATTGTTACAGTTTCCTGGGCTGAATTTAGCCTAGAGAGTTAAAAGTATGCCAGCCTTGTGACTCACCACTGTGAAAACTGAGGGTGGGTGTGGACTGCGCCAGCAGTATCAGTAACATGAGTGAAGACTCTATACACCTTTTATATTCAGGCCTCTCACCACCGAAAGTTGTAAAGAAAAACCCACATAGCTCAATTCTGTGAAATACATTAAATATTCTGGAATAATTTGGCTCTTATTCACACATTGTCTGCTTTACTGTGGTGTAACCTTATTGCCCAGCCTAATGTGTGTGGGCTAATAATTCTTTCCCCACATGCATATCTCTAAATGTAACACATAGACAATAACATTTAGACATTTAAGTAGATGATTATATTACTGTCTCCCCCACTTAGACTGTGAGCTTCTTGTGGGCATTGTATCTGGTCATATTCATATCTGTAACTTCAGACCCCAGCACTTAACCCAGGAAGCATATGCATCAGTTAAGTTTTTGTCTATAAACAACATGCTGTAGCAAAGTCAATGATGTAAAGAAATAGAGATATAACATGAGGACTAAGTTCTATAGGAATTTGGAAAAGGGAGAAGTCTCTTTCAGTAGAAACATTAAGGCAAGGGAAGAACAAAGATACTAATATTCCTTGAGTGACTTCAGCATGGCAGGAATGTGCTGGGTAGGCTCCTTGTATGATCTTCACGTCAACCCCAGCCGCTTGTTCAAGGTCACGCAACTAGTAATGAGAACCCCAGAACGTCAGCCGCCATGGTCCTTTGGGGAAGTGGGAGGGGTAACCTGTGAACTGTACCCAAAATAATGGGTATCTTCTCCACTGGAAGCAATGAAATGTAGAAGAGTCTGGATGGAGAGAATAGCAATAGCATATGTGAAGGCACTGAAATGTGTTGAGAAATGTTAAGCGTTTCAATTTGGCCAAAGCCTGTGATATCTATGAGAGATTCCTGGAAGATGAGGCTGTCATGGTCAAATAGGTGGGGAGAGAATGGCAGTACTTGAGCACCATGTTGCAAAGTCTTTGCTGCCCCGCTCTTCTCCCCAGGCATTGTCAAGCCACTGAAGGTGGTTTTAAGCAAGAGACTTATTCCACGCAGGACTTATGTATTCCTATTCACAATAGTTTGGGAAGAGGAAAGTGTGAAGGAGAAGGGGTAGCCTGAACTAGGGTTGTGGCAGAGGGCCTTGAAGACAGGGAATTTGACATCTTCTTCTTCCTTCTCCCCCTCCCCTTCCCCCTCCTTCTTCTTTCTAAATCCATTGATTAGGCAAGAGTTGTTTAAAATTTTGGATGCTCTTTATATTTCTCCTATCTGTTACTAAATTAAATGTATGAAAGTATCTTTTTAAATTTGAAATAAAATTTCTCTCATATTTGGCAGTAAATAGTAAATAACTTTTTAACCTTAAAGTAGCAGAGTAATTAATCCAGTTTCTAAACTGGGCTTTCATGAAAGCCTATTGTCTTTCATGGAGATATCCACTTGACTTGAGGGGCCATAATCAAAAGAGAAGCCCAAAGAACTGGGCTTGATACTTCTACTGCTTTACACGCTGGACATTTGCTGATTTGAAATCTGCAGCTGAGACTCTGGTAAGGGGTAAGTGATACACCAATTTGGTAATCTCTCCAGGCTGGAAAGACAACAACTTGAGTTCAGGGATCATTAAGGATGAAGAGTACTGATAAACACTCTAGGCTTTTAGTTGGGACCATAAGAGTAAACTGAAAAAGACAAACTTTACAAAGGCTGAAGCCTGGCTTTGAATCAACTCAGCACTTGATTAAATTCTGTTAATCTGTCCCTACTTCAGCTAACTACAAGAAGGCAAATTATATTTTTTTCTGGAGGAAGATAACATAGTCAGAGGTTCAACTTATAAATAAAAATTTTCATACACAATTTCTCTGTTGAACAATCTAGTTATACAAAATATAAGAATTTTCATAAAACAAGGGAAAAACCAAACCCACAGAAGATCCAGATGTTGGAAATATTATACATGGACATTAAAGTATCTTTGAGTAATTTGTTCAAGAAATTACAGGAGAAGATGGAGAATTCAGAGAACTGGGAGGTATAAAAAGAACCAATTAGAAATTGTAGAACTGAAAATTCAATAATTGAAATTAAGAACTGAAAAGATGGTATACGGTTAACAGCAGACTCAATATAGCCGAAGGGAGAATTAGTGAACTGGATAATAGGTGGGAAAAATATCCATGCACACTAAAAAATATCTGTGGAAAAATATCCATGTATACCCATGCTGCAACACAGTATACAAAGGATAGAAAATACACAAAATACACAGAAGAGTATGAGAGATGGGCATGGTAAAGGGGTCTAGCAGAGATATAATTGGAATCTTGGAATGAGAGGAGATATATAATAAAGCAGAAGCTATATTTGAAAAGACAATTTCCAAAAGTTTTCCAAAACTGGTAAAAGAACTCAAGTGAATTATTTTAACATTGGAAAAAATCTATTAATGCAATTTCATATTAAAAAAAGAGGAAAATGATATAATTTTAATAGTTGTTTAAAAAAAGGCCTTTCATGAAAAATTTTAAGACAGAGTCCTGATTTTAAAAAAATCTTGGTGGGCTTCCCTGGAGGGCGCAGTGGTTAAGAATCCGCCTGCCAGGGTTCCCTCATGGTGCAGTGGTTGAGAGTCCGCCTGCTGATGCAGGGGACTTAGGTTCGTGCCCCGGTCTGGGACACTCCCATATGCCATGGAGCGGCTAGGCCCTTGAACTATGGCCACTGAGCCTGTGCGTCCAGAGCCCGTGCTCTGCAACGGGAGAGGCCACAACAGTGAGAGGCCCGCGTACTGCAAAAAAAAAAGAATCCGCCTTCCAATGCAGAGGACACAGGTTCAAGCCCTGGTCTGGGAAGATCCCACATGCTGTGGAGCAACTAAGCACATGCACCACAACTACTGAGCCTGCGCTCTAGAGCCTGCAAGCTACAACTACTGAGCACGCATACGACAACTACTGAAGCCCGTGCGCCTTGAGCCTGTGCTCTGAAACAAGAGAAGCTACTGCAATGAGAAGCCTGTGCACCGCAACAGAGTAGCCCCCGCTTGCCACAACTAGAGAAAGTCCGCGCTCAGCAGCAGAGATCCAGCGCAGCCAAAAATAAATAAATAAATAAATTTAAAAAAATAAAGAATCTTGGCAAACGAAGAATAGAAAGGAACTTTCTTATTCTGATTAAGGATATATAGAAAACAAAACAAAAACCTAATTCAAACATTAGACTTAAAGGTAAAATAACACTTTCCCATTCTCACCACTTCTATTCCACATTTTATTGTAGGTCCTAGCCAGTGCAGTAAGTCAAGAAAAATATAAAGATTAGAAGAAACAAAACTAACATCATAGATGACACAATAACACACATATAGAAATTTAAACATTTTATAGATAAAATATTAAAATTTATAGATAATTTAGCAGGGGCACTATTCAAAAAGTCAAGACAAAAATAAGTTTCATTTTTGTAAAGAAGAAACATTTAAAACATTAAAATTTTAAGTAGCATAATTAACAATAATATAAGAAATCTAATACCTAGGAGTAAATTTAATTGCACATGTGAGAGACATCTATGCAGAAAGCTATAAAACATTATTGAGAGAAAATGAAGAAGACACAAATAAATGGAGGGATATATGATGTTCATTGATTGGAAGACTCAATATTACATAAATGTGACAGTTCTCCCTAGTTTGTAGTATAGACTCAATGAGTCCAGTTCAAAATTCTAGCAGATTTCTGTGTGAGGGGCTAGAAATTGATGATCAGATTCTGAAACTTTTATGGAAAGAGCCAATCATAAACAAGACAACCTTGGAGAAGAGCTAAGTTGGGAGGACTTAATCCTAACAGATATTAAAAAAAAAACTTGTTATAAAGTAATTAAGGCTGGTATTAGGGCATGGGTAGACAAACTAGAGGAAAAGAGATTAAGGAGTCTAGAAACAGATTCACAGTTAATTTATGACAAAGGTTGTACTGCAGAACTGTGAGGTATGTTAACTGGATATCAATATGGGAAAGGTTGAATGTTGCCCCTTGCCTTATACCATACAGTAGAGTTTAGATACAATTTATAGATAATGGAATATTATTCAGTCATTGAAAAGGATGACATCTTGCCATTTGTGACACATGGATGGACCTCAAGAACACTGTGTTAAGTGAAATAAGTGAGACAGCAAAAGGCAAATACTGGATGACTGTATGAGCTGTCTTACATGTGGAATCTAAAAATAAGCAAACAAGCAAACAAACAAATCCCAAGCTCATAAATACAGGGGACAGGCTGGTGGTTGCTGGAGAAATGGTGGAGGGGGTCAGAAGGTACAAATGAAAACTAAGAAATGAGAGGTGGATACCAAACCTTCCCAGCTAAGTCCTGATACTTGACAATGGTTTAGTACTTCAGTGAACTGTGAAAATGACTTTGAACCATTTAAGTGTTTGTATTTTTTACATGTTCCTCCCTCTGCCAGGGTAAGAGTAAAAGCAAAAATTTACTCATTTTCTGTTGGGTTTTTTTTCCCACTAGAGGTTTTCTTTTCTTCCCGCTATTATAGTTTAAGTTTTATCCTGACAAATTCCAGGACCCTAGTCAAATTCTTTTTCTTTTTTAATGAAATTTGGTTGCATTACTTGATTGATAATAGCCCAAATGGACTCAGGCCACACAGCACCATAGAAAGAGGATGGTATGAAGACGGAAAGAACACCTGTGGACCTGCCAGAATTTAGTCTGTAGGTTGGCACGTAGATATCAGGATGTGGGGAGGATGTGGATGATGATGAGGACCAGCAAGCTTTGGGGCACTGTGCCCAGTGACAGCATAACAGGTGTGCCGGGGCGATGCAAGGTTGGAAGGCCCGGCACGTGGAAGCTGCTTCATGTTGTCTGTTCGGTTGCTGCCTCTGGTCTACGCTGCAGGTGGCCTTGGGAATCATCTCTCCAAAGAGCCCACAAGGAGATGCGCTGACATGGACGCACTCCAGAGGTTTGCCCAGAGGTGCTTCGAGAAGATGGACTGAGTGTTATTTTTTAAATCACTCAAGAGTTCTTCCCTTTGGAATACAGAATTTAGAAAGAGAGCAAAGGAAGAGTGAGAAATAATATGAGTATACAGCATATATCCAACGGAAGTGTTGAATACCAAAAAAACCGCCCAAGAATACCCACAACTCCAGTTCTACAGTCTCATGGTTGGAAAACATGATCTCCAGAGCCAGACTGCCCGAATTCCTATTCCACACCATCACCTGCTCTCTGTGATCAAGGGTCAGTGACTTACCTGCTGGCTCTCAGGTTCTCATCTCCAAGATGGGCCTCATAACAGTGATTGTGAGGATCCAATACCACGGTAATTTCCATAAAGCACTTAGAAGAACTCCCTACATACGTATTAACTGTTAGGATGATGGTGATGTAGAGAAGACCTAAGGCTTTTGAGGTAGGCTGCAGCGGGACCCAGGGTGAGTGGCCACAGCCAAGGTGGAAGAGATCTCTGACCATCAGCTCAAAGGGGAAAAAGGTCCTCAGTGGAGAAACCTGTTTGGACCCACATGGGGTGACTCCATTCCTCCTGCTAGAGACTTGCTGTGCCCCTGTGACAGCCATGGTTAGGCTGCTGCATACCAGTGTCCTTGGCTCCCAGGAGACTGTGAGCCCTTTGAGGACAGTGATTATGTTTTTTCAAGTATTATTTCTCCTGCAGTGCTGAGCACGATGTCTCATGGAGAGTTGTGCTCAGTAAAGGTTCGTCGAATTGGATGCTACTGAACGGAGGAGGGAGAGATTATTATTCGGGGCCTAACATGTGCCAGCACTTTTCTTTCAAAACAAGATTGTATTTTTACATTTTACTTTGAAATCATCCCTTCCCTTTTACAGAGGAGGTACTAGAGGCTCAAGGAACTCCACTCATTTGCCTGAGGTCATGTGGCTGGAAATGACTCTCTGAAATCCAGTGCCCTTTTCAGGCCATTCCCCTGTCCCCCAGGGCCTGGGGGACAGGCACAGAGAAAAGAGAGCAGGGCCTGGCTGGAGAGCAGAGCCCAGGGCTGCTGTCCTGAGAACGCGGGTGTCAGAAGCAGGTGCGTAGGTGGAAAGGGAGGGCTGAATCTTGATCTCTGCTGAAGCAGCAATGTCGTTTCAACTACAGTTTTTGAAAAATGCCAACGTATTCCTGTGGGATTTGCTGTAATTCATTTTTGCTCTCGTCTTCCACACTATTTATTTACCTAAGCCTTTGTTCTCTTTGAAAGTATTTGAGCCACATGTCATTCATTGTGTTAAAACCCTGGGCCCTTTATCCTGCTCAGGTTTTTTTTCCTCTCTCCAGCTGCTCTGCATAGCACTTAATTCTCTGACTCTCTGGCCTGACTCTTATCCGGCAGTAGGTCGCCTTACACTCCCACCCCCATTCTCCCAGGAATGGGGGCCAGGAAAGGAGGATCCAGCTTCAGACTCTGTTTTTCTTTTCTGTCTCCTTGTTGTCTAAAGCATGAGGCAAGGTTAGATCAATCAGTCTAGGTGTGGTGAAGCCCCGTGACCCTCCCCAGGGGAAATCCTAGCCCCATAGCAACTTGGCTGGTTTTGGCTCTGAGAGTGAATTCCAGGCTTTGAAGAATCTGTCAATGTTCAACTAACCCCACAAAACCTCTGGAAGTTTTTGATGGAACCGAAACTCACACCAACGGAGGAGGCCCTGAGCGTGGCATCAGAGGCTGGGGAGAGAGAGAGAGCCAGGGAGCCATCTAAGATCTTTTCCTCTGAAATTTCAGGCCTCTTCCCCGGGTTCAGGTGTCCTAAAGAATCTGTCTGAGCAAGTCCCATCTCCCCTTAGCATTTTCCTGAAGCCTCTCACTGGCCTGCTCTGTGTCTTTAAGGGGATTGTCAGGGTGTCTCATGCCTTTCTCACCTGCAAGGAACCTTCGGATAATTTTACGAACGAGACCATTTGTCTAGGGGCAAGAAAAGATTGCCGAAGGAAACCTAGTCCTGCTGTCCCCTGGGAGAAGTTGGATACTGATATTTATTTAGCAGTTCTTCTGTTTTGCCATATGTGTAGGGTGACCACGTATTACAACTTGCTCAGAACTTGGTTTGGTGCTTCCTGGGACACTGGGAGTACAGTACTAAAAGCAGGAGTAATGACCCTGTAAAAGTCTCACCTCACACCTGAGAAAAAAGAGGTGAGTTAGCATAAGGCAGGCTACACAGCACACTTGGGGTGGACCTGGGAATCCAGTACTATAAATTGTCTGACTTCAAGCCCTGAGCTTTGTCCAACCACGTTCTTCAGGATACAAGGTTGCATCTCCATCAGACTGCAGCCCAGCAGCTCGCATCATCTATTTCTCTCTCCTGTGTCTTTGTTTAACTGTCTCTTTTGTCTCCAGGGCTACCTGAACTGCCTTTCCTTTGCTATCCCCTTCCCCTGCTGACTGAGGAAGCTCCTGTCTCACCTCCTTCAGGAAGCCCTTCCTGACCATCCAAACTAGGTCAGGGGTCCTGGCTCCACGCTTTCATTAGTCGTATTCAGCTCTGAGTCACTGGTTGTTCCATACTGTCTTTTTTTTTTTTTTTTTTTGGCTGTGTTGGGTCTTCTTTGCTGTGTGCGGGCTTTCTCTAGTTGCAGTGAGCGGGGGCTACTCTTCACTGAGGTGTGTGGGTGCGTGGGCTCAGTAGTTGTGGCTTGCGGGCTCTAGAGCGCAGGCTCAGTAGTTGTGGCACACAGGCTTAGTTGCTCTGTGACATGTGGGATCTTCCAGGACCAGGGCTCGAACCTGTGTCCCCTGCATTGGCAGGCGGATTCTTAACCACTGTGCCACCAGGGAAGTCCCTCCATACTGTCCTTTTTTTTTTTTTTTTTTTTTTTGCGGTACACGGGCCTCTCACTGTTGTGGCCTCTCCCGTTGCGGAGCACAGGCTCTGGACGCACAGGCTCAGTGGCCATGGCTCACGGGCCCAGCCACTCCGTGGCATGTGGGATCCTTCTGGACCAGAGCACGAACCCGTGTCCCCTGCATCGGCAGGTGGACTGTCAACCACTGCGCCACCAGGGAAGCCCCATACTGTCTTATAAGTGTCTGCCTGTATAGCTTTCTACCACTCCTAGACTAGGATCTTGTAGAATAAAAGGAAACAACTTTCATCTTTAGAGTTCTAGCTCCTCACACAGTGCCTGGCTTATAATTGGGGGTCAATAAATAGCTGGTGAATTAATTAATTTATAAAACATCAGAAGACAACTGTGTGATTTAGAGTCACAGTTTGAGATCTATGTAAGGATTTATTCCATAAGATACCTTTGTGGTACTTGGACCAGTTCTCTTATTTTAATTTTTTTTTATAGTGTTGCAATGAACATTAGGGTGCATGTGTCTTTTTTTAATTTTAGAAAGTAAGTAATTTTTTGTGAGTTAACTTGGCTGTTTAGATTGACTTTCAACTTGACCCTTTACCATGTCTAATGCCTGCGAGTGAAAAATTGTCTTTTATGAGGTCACAGGTGAGAATGTCCAAGTAATCTAGAGGCTGTGTTGAGGTTAGGAAGAAAGGAATTTCTGAAATCAAGGTTTTGCTTTGTCTTTACTGTGGATTTTGCTAGTGTTCTCTGAGTCTCAGATTTCCAAGTTATTACCTATTAGCCTACCTTTGAGATTCAATCTTTCTGGGTAGAAGGGTGGAACAGAGTAGTGAGACCCAGTTATCTGAGGGTTTAGGCTTTGTTCTCTGACCCTCCCAAAGCTCTTGTATTGATGTCTGATGGGTGCAAGTCATGGATGAGTGTAGCACTTAGACAGAAATGACATTTGCCATCACCAAATTGAATTTCAGGATGAATGGTGCTACATGTTATCATGGCTTCAGGGATATAAACTGCTTTTGGTTTACTATCAACAATGTTTAAAATGTTAGCCTGGATCATTCCTACTACCTGTTACCCCATTTTCTTTATTCCCCTGAGCCCCCCATTATACTGTCATCATTTGTATACTCAAGGACAGAAAACAAATGTTCCAGTCAGTCTAAGTAAGCCCAAATCCCTCTGGCAAAGCACGCACCATGCTAAGAGGGAATGCCTGAACTGTCAGGCCAAGCTCTGCTCTTAACACCAAAGACAGAGTGGTCAAGTAATGACAAAAATGGCACAACTATATGGAGTAAACTATGATCCAGGTACCATTCTCCTCACCTCATCTTCACAATAGCCCTATGAGCTACATTCTATCATCATTCCGATTTTATAGATGAAGGAACTGAGGCCCAAGAAGGTTAAGTGGCTTAAGACTTGCAGCTTGCAGATTTGAAGTCAGGCAGTCTAATTCTAGAGCCCTCTTTGTTCACCATTATGCCCTAAATAGTGCAAATATCTAGTAAAGTCTGTTCGCATCTCATTTACACCAAGACCTTCCCTATTATGTTGCCAGTTCTGTGGTGGGGTGGAGTGTAGGGGACAGGGATGGTGGCAGTGTCAAGGAGTGTAAAATTTCTTTGTAGACTTTTTACTTAGGATTTTTTAAAAAGGTAAACCTACTTTAGGATTTAGGTTGGATGCATTCTAAATGGCATTTCTTTCAAAGCCAAGGTGATGCTTCATTAAACGCTGGGATCACAGAAATCGTTTCAGCTGTTTCACTCCCTTTCATTTGTTAGGATTGAGATGAACCCTTTGGGCTTGCTTTAGTGGATTATAACAATAAATCCTGAAAGAGATCTGAGTTCAGCTCTGCTGTTTGTGAGTGCTTAGAATTCTTATAAGTGGTTGTAAAGAAGGGAACTAGTTTCTGTAGCTCCATGAGATTTAAAGTTGGGTGGATCTGCGTGTGACACCATCCTCCCCACTGTAACTCTGGGAGACCTTGGACAAGTTCCTTGAACAACTTTTGGTCTCATTTTCGGAATTAGTAAAACAGTGTGATAATAACTACCTCTCAAGCTTGTTATAAGAATTTAATACAACAATATATGTAAAGTGTGAGGCACAAAGCAATCTTTCAATAATCAGAAGGACCACAGGACCTTTACTCTTTACCAGTGATTTTGACAATTCTAAACAAGGTGTGTTGTGAGTCTCCAGTAAAAGTTTTACCGTCACCCATGAGTTGTCCCTCAAAACTCTTCAGTGTCTTTCACTGTTAGGCATGTTTAAGACATGGAGTATTTGCCCGTGATTAAATCTCCTACCTTATCTAGAAAATGTCTTGTGTTTTCCTAGTACATGCCTTGTGCCACACACATTCATTCCTTTGTTTAACAACAACGACAAAAATTGGTGAGTCTGCCCTGGCCTCCGTCGGCTCACAGTATGGTAGAAGGAGACAGCTGTGCAAACAAATATGTTACAGATACAATGATAGAATCTGTACCATGTCAGAGGGTGGGACCTAAGGAAAGAGGCCTGGCCAGTTCTCTCTGGCTGGGGTGCCCAGGGGGATGGGGGAAGACACGGTCAGGAAAGGCTTCTGATGAAAGAGCTGGGCCTTCACCATGGAGTCCGTGTTCCCCAGGGAGATTGTTTGGGGATGGAGTGTACTGTGGAAAGAACATTCTAAGAAGAAGGAAGAACATGAGGAAATGTTCAGTGGCCTGGCCGAGCAAGGCCCATTCAGGAATAAGTAGGAAGTCTCTACACTTATGCCAAGCACTCCTGTAGGTCCCGGATTTCATAGTCCCATTTACTGAGTACTGGTAGGTCCCACATACATCTCACTGAATCCCTACAGCAATTTTGTAAAGTAAGTGTCGTTATCCAGAATCTTCAGATATGGAAGGTGAGGTTCTAGAGATCAAGGCATTTGCCCAAGGACATGTCAGTGGGGTTTGAGCCTAAGTCTGAAGACAATAATAGCAACAGTAATAAAAACAGCAAGGATTCCTGTAGTGCTAGGCACACTCTAACCAGCACTGTCCTATACAGCACCCACTAGCCACATGTGCCTACTGAAATTAATTAAAGTGGAAAATTCAGTTCCTCAGTTACACTAGCCACATTTCAAGGGCTCAGTTGCCACCTGTGTCTGCTGACTGCTCTATTGGAACACGCAGATAGAGAACATTTCCATCATCTCAGAATGTTCTCTGGACAGCATTGGTCTAAGCACTTTACATATGTTAACACATTTCATCCTTATAACAGTCCTATGAGGAGGATACTGTTATTCAAATTGTACAGATGTGAAAACTGAGGCATCAAAGGAGATAAGAAACTTAACCAAGGGCCCGTGATGAATGAGTCCAGGTTTTTAAGCACAGCAGTTTAATGCCAAACCCATATATTATTTTCTATATAAAATGAATGAATATTAGTCAAAAGAATAAACTCAGTATCTTCTTGTGTAGAGACTGGGGTTTGGTCCTCTTCAGAGAAAAGGCCTTTGATATGATTCTTACCATTCCGGGAGCTTACAGTTGTTGAAGCAGGCTTTGCATACTTGAGGCTTTGCATACATGAGGCTCCAGAGAGCCTTCTCCCCAGGGACCCTATAAACCTCTAGGCCAGCTTAGTCAAACAACTCATTTGATGCAATTTATCCGTCATTTCATTCCTCCAAACGGCTGATTCAAGAGTCTTAGGTAATGTTCAAAATCCTTCGTGTCCTTTTTTCCTTCAGAGAGGGTATCTGGGGTTGTTATTTTAAGAGCACCTTTTTCAAAATACCAATGCATCCAAAGCAGACCTTTTTTATTTTTCAAACATAGGGAAAAAACTTCAGACTAGGAGACTAAAAATCCCAGTTTGAGCCCTGCTTCTGCCTCCAAGTAGCTAAATAAACTTGAGTAAGTTACTTTACCTCTCTGAAATTCAGTTTCTTCAACTGTGATCTCAAAATAAAATAACACATGGGATTTTTTTAAAGCTACATGAACGGTACAGTGTTTAAGGATGCTTTGCAAGCTATAAAGTACTTTTTATAGCTATAAAGTATGAGATAATTATAGCACAAATGCTAGAGCTTGGGATGTTTTTCTTCTATATAACCTTTTAAAGTTTTCAAAGCAGTTGTGGCTTGATAAATTACAGGATAACCCACTCTTAATCATAACATTTGCAAAATCTCTTTCTTCTTTGACATAAATAGATATTCAATAAATGTTTGGCTGGAAGGATGGATGATTGGTAGATGGGGCAGAGAGAGGGAGATAGCACATAAAGGAAAAGAAGTTTTAATTTTTTCTTTTAATTTTGTGCTTTTAAAACATGTTCCTTGATAGGAACTGTGTTCCTGTATATGTGGAAGGGGAGGAGTCATTAAATAAAAGGCGCTGAATTGATTCATTGACTCAGTATGCTTGTTTTTCTACTGTTTGTTTTTCATTCAACAAAAAATTTACTAAGCAACTACCATTAGCTGGTCATTGTGCAAGTTTCAGGGAAAACCCAGTTGAACATCTCACAATTTTATTTATTTTTGGTGCCTATTTCTTCAGCTGCTAATTTTGCCCTTTAAACTTTCTGAGGAATGCTGAATTCACTGACACATGAACAGTCATGTGAAGGGCCCCAGCAGTGCTGAGGGCTGCGCTTATCAAAACCCCGTCTTAGGAATTGTTTCCTGATGTACACGTGAGGCCCATGATCCCTCTATGGATTGTGAAATGTGTTTATGCAGAAAGGAGAAAGCTCCTCCTCCCCTTTGTTGCTTTCCCTACTTTGGGCCTCTTTTCCCCGGGTCGGCCCCTCCGCACTCTATGTGGCCAAAGGAAAAATGAGATATGTCAGGGCTGGGATTCATGTGGTCTCACAGAGGCATCAGCCCTGCACCGCTCTTGGATCAGATCAGTTAGGCAGAGTGCAGAGAACCTCTCTGGAGGGGAAATTGGGCAAGACCTGCATCTCACCAGTGCTGTACCAGCCTGGCCTGAGGTTTTCTAAGTCTCCTCAGGACTTGAGAATATAGGACCTTGGGAGGGTTTTTTTTTTTCCTGCCCTCCTGTTTCCAGGCAAGGAGACAGTGGACTTGGTATTTAAAAAGAATCACTGTGTATATTATGTACTGAAAATGGCTGGAAAAGAACCTCAATTTGTGATCCAATTCTCTCTTTGTGGATGTGAGGGAGCAGTTTAGACTTTCAGGTGGTTTGTGGCAGAATCAGGGCTCAAACCCAGATCTTCATAAACCCACGGCTCTTGCTAAATGTTCCCTGGGGAACTGACACTTCCAAATATATTTCCTTTATATAAGACAGGTATCACTTCATAAAGTGAGGGATTCTAGAAAGAACATGGGTTTTAGGGTCAGACAGAACAAGGTCAAGGTGCCATATCCTGGCACTGGTCTTACATCTCTGTGACCTTGGGCAAGTTACTTTGCTTCTTCTGTGTATGTCGAAGGGAAGAAAGAATATTTATATTTCGTAGATGTTGCAAAGATTAAATGAGACAATATTTAAAGATTTTAATGCAGTATCCAGCCTATCCTAGCCATCTAACATGTTTTCTAAAAATGTGGGAAGAATACAACTGTCTCTTGAGAAAGAGTTCAGATGATATTGATAATATTGATGGTGATAGTGATGGTGGTAGTAGTGACATAGCAACCATTAATTAATCATTTAATTTTAAACATTCCCTCTGTATCAGAGCTACCAAGTGATACTGTTATCTTCTTCATTTTATAGCAGGTCTTTCTGTCTTCAAATTCCGTTCTTTTTTCATTGTAACATACTTGTTCCCAGATTTTAAGCCTGGTAATATCAACAATGAATCTGCTAACCAGAGAAGAAACAAAGAAATATTTTCCACAAATTTCTTTTTTCCCATGTTTAACCTTAACCCTTTCAGGATTGAAGTACCCTGTAAGACAAACTTTGTCCATGCTTTACATACGTGGGACCAATAAAGGCGGTCACCATCAGGAATTCCTTGAACTTACTTATAACACCGTGGACCCGCAATGGCCAGCCCCTTTTCTGTCAAGGATCTTAGGCTCAATATATTTAAGGCCACAATATTTTGAGATATGCAGATGAGTAAACATCGTCCACCTGGTTATTGGGTTTTTATCTTAGAGGGAAAACCTGAGACCCAGCAGTTCGGAATCAGACTACGTGGATGTGATTCCCAGCCCTGCTTCTGGTGAGCTGTGTGACCTTGGTTCAGTTACTTCTCATTTCTAAGCTTCAGTTTCCTCCTCTGTAAAAGGAGGATAATAATAACAGCAATCACATTCAGTGGTTGTAAGAATTAAATGAGACAGATGCAGAGAGAGAGCATGCAAATAGAGCTCAATTAAAATTATCTCATATCTAGGGTTTCTTCCTGTTCGAAAGCCTTTGTGCCCTGGGTGGGGAAATTTATCACCCAGGATTTCCCAAAAAATGTAAAGCACTCTTAAGTACATAGAAAAGAGGGAATTTAATACACAAAAATGGTGACCCAGTTATGAAGGAGCCGTGAAGGGCTATATTCCCTGTGAAGCAAGCCAGGGGTCAGCAGAATGGAAGCTACTGCCACCCCTATAGCTGGAGGAACATAGGAGGAGGTTGTGTGACCAGAGACGAGGGGCGGTGTGAACACAGACCAGGTGGGAGCATTGGTGGCCCTGTCAACAGAGCTGAAATCATGGAGGAGACGCAGACACCTGACACGGGGGAAGCGGGGGAGATGCACTCTGGCTCTCCAGTGCCTTCAGCCCTCAGACCTCCTGGCAGGGCTGACCTGGTGTCTGGGAACCATAGGCTGCAGGGGCAGCCCCACGATGCCGAGCAGAGCAGGGGACTTGGTGAAAACTTCAGGTTGCTTCCATGTCTTGGCTCTTGTAAGTAGTGCTACAATGAACATTGGGGTCCATGTATCCTTTCAGTTTATGGTTTTCTCCAGATATATGCCCAGGAGCGGGATTGCTGGGTCATATGGTAGTTCTATGTTTAGTTTTTAAAGAGTCTCCATACTGTTCTCCATAGTGGCTGTAGGCCCTGCAGTTTTTCTTGTCCCATCCTGATCCCTGCATTGAAATGCTCCATCTAGGTTTCTCCCTCCCTCCCACAGGACCGTGAGCATCCCGAGGACAGGGACTGTCATCTTATCCTCACAGCGTCAAGCACTAGTACTTTCACTTTCTACTCTATGCTGGCCACTGTGGTCGATGCTGGGGGACTAAGCACGTGGGTGAGACAGTGCCAGCTTCCTGCAGCTTTTATGATCAAAGGAGAGGCAGACGGGCTGCAGTAATTCTGTAAGTTACCAGTGTCTTGTATGCTAGCTAAGCCCAAGGGGGACTGGGAGCTGCGTCTTTCCTGGAGGAACAGGGAAGCCTTCCGAGGAAGTAATATTTGAGTTAGGAAGGAATTGGAGTTCACCTGGCAAAGAGGTTGGGGAATGGCATTTCAGGCAGAGGGCAGAGCGAATGCAAAGGTCTGGAGGTGGGAAGGAGCACTGGGGATTGGAGATGGAGAGCGGGGAGGCACAGCCCAAAGCCCATGGAGCCGGAGGGAGCTGTTCTCTCCCGCATCCGGCCTCTGTGCTCTGCCCTGATGCTTCCCACCTCCTGCCTGTGTCCTAGCTGGGAATGTTTGCATGTCTTCGGCTCCCACATCACACCCAGTATATCGTTTTATGTGTACAAAGTGCTCGTTGGATATTTGAATAAGTGGCAGACGACTCAAGGCTCTAAACGGTCTCTCTAACTCTCCCCTCGCATTTATAACTTCACTTGCCCAGCAAATATCAAGGAACACAATCTGTGTGGAGAAGCAGCCTGAGCTTATACCATTTATGGGAAACTCTCTGCCACCTGGCATTCTTTCAACAGAAACTCATTGTCAGTCACTCTATCCTTTATACCGAGAGTTCTGGGATGAGTAGTACTAAGAATGGTGAGCCAGAGATGCTGAGAAGATCCGGTCATCAGACGATTCTTTTGCCTTCGTTGAGATTGAAATGTGATGTGTTAAACCAGATTCCCTTCAGCCCTGCTGCGTACTAGCAGTGTGACCTTGCACGGGTCACTCCATCCATAGGTGGGCCTTCCTTCCTCCACTGATGTGTGGGGTTAATAATACCAACTTGACAGGCTTAATATAAAATGAGACTATACATATATATATATATTCAGCATGGCTCCTGGTAGTTCGAGAGCAAAAATCACTGATGGCTGTTGCTTTTATTATTCTAATTACAGTTACTATCATTATTCCAATGTTCGAGGCTGTACACTGAGGAGAGTAAAGCAAAAGCAGAACATGTTTCCCTGTTCCCCTGGCAGGCCAGTTATGCTCTTTTGGTTTCTGTTTGAGACTGGCCTACAGATGGAATGCTTTCTCCGTGTTGTTTGGTATAAAAAAAAAAGAGTATTTTATGTTTGTTTTAGTTTTCTTTCCTTCTTATTTTTTTTTAAGAGGATTTTGTTTTGTTTTGGTTTCTCACAGGAGTGATTGGAGCAGATGTGAGGGGGCATGGCCTCGCCTGTGAGGGACAGCCGGTGACGTCACGGCTGGCTATCATCTGTGGAACATCTTCTTGTCACATGGGGGTGAGTCTGCCCAGCAAGTGAGCGAGGGCGGGGCTACCACACTCCAGGGAGGACAGCCCGGCCAGGGAGGAGATTTGAGCTGTTGGCCCCTCCCCACCTCAGGTCCTTCCCTTCCTGCCGCCCCCCACCCCCGCGCTGTGTCTAGCCGAAAGCTCAGCCCTTCTTCCAACAGCCTTGCTTAGATTTGCCAGATCTTTTTCCAGGGGCCAAATTCTTAAAAAGTGTGAAAAGGGTTGAGTCTGCCTTTGACATCACCCTGGCCAGAGAGCCGAGGCGGAAGGGGTGAAATCGGATCCAGAGATGGCCAAACCTCGCTCCCAGACGATCTGTCCCTAATGGGTAGCTGAGTCTTCTCTGCACAGGGGTGTCTATTTTCCTTGGCCGCTGAGCTCTCTCTCAATCAATATAAATCCATCTCCCTGGGAGCAGTCTGATGATGTATAGAATTAGGCTGCATATCATGACTTCAAAAGAACACTGATAAGCAATTTTCACTTTGTTAATTTTTCTTCATGAATTAGTGGAAAGGCTTTCTCCAAGATTGCAGTTAAAATTTAGTGCCTGCCCTAAAATTTATATCTTCTTTAAATGCATGAGTCTGAAAGCATTCCATTTCGATAAGTACCCATTTCTACCATATTTTTATTTAAAAGTCGTTACTCTGTTAAACTAAGATGGACGATGGACGACTCCTTGGATTTTTCCCAGATGAGTAAAATAGAGGGGAGGGTGGGGGAGGAGGAGGAAGGCAAATGGGAGAGTAGCGGGGACATGCGTAAGGATTAGAGTGGGATCTGGGATACAGTCCAGGGCAGAATCTCTATGACGATGGAGGGACTTGTGAGCCATGAGAAACTGTGTTTAGTTACCGCAGGGACCAATGAGCCTTTTGTACCATGAAATATTTTGGTTGAGTAAATATTGATACCTTTACTTATCCAGTGATCCTCTGCTCTTGTGTCCGGGGCTGTGCTAAATCCTGGGGACGTAGGGATGACATAGGGCCTCCCATTGGTGAGATAGATGATGACAGGTATTACGGTACAAGGCCTCACAGTATAGATTCAGACTGAACTCGAGATACTGAGCATCTAGTATATGCAAGGCATGGTGGCAGGGGTTCTCACACGTTTCATAAAGATGATGGGGCCGCCCGACTGGTTTCCAGTCCCAGTTCCTCCACTTCCTAAGGATGGGCCCTCAAGCAAGGCACTTAACCCCTCTGGGCCCCAGATTCCTCATCTGTGAGATGTGGAGAGTTATAGTACCTGTCTCATAGTATTGCGAGGATGGATCGAGGTGACATTGCCAGGGTTAGCTGTCTGTCACTTGCACCGGTGTTGCTGGGCATAAGGGACACCGTGGCTGCCTGGGGAGGGTCCAGGATTAGGGACAACCTCCTAAAGGGACAGTAGTGCTGGACTTCTTGCACCCCCTCCAAACAAAATTTCCTTCTGTTTGTTTCCGTGGATGAACTCTTAGATGGAACTTCTTTAAGTTTAAAAGCCCTGGCCTCTTTCTTCCCCTCAGCAGCCCTATTGTAAGGCTTGGCTGTCACTGAAGGGAGAGATCTACGGAGGCCTAAGGCCGCCTTGAGCAGGAGGTGCCCACCAGGGCAGTCAGCCCTTATCTCCCCCGACATGAATCTACACTTGCTAGCTTGTCTTCACTGAACACTGTTTTAAACCTATTTAAATCACCTCCCATTTTCACAGGGACACATCTGATCCGGTTTCTCCTGTAAAGCCTAAATTTCAGGCATTTTTACCCCACTCAGTTCGGATTTATGAGCAAAAGCAAATCCATATGAATGTGAGTCTGTGACATCCCCATGTCTCAGTTTCCTGGTCTCTTAATGAAAATGATTCTGGCTTGTTGTACAGCATCCATTTTAGAAATTAAGCAACTAAGGCCTAGAAAAGGCCAATAATTTTCCCAAGGTCACCAAGCTATTCAGCTGGAGCTGAAAACTCAGGTCCAGCTCTGAGTCCCAAGTGCATCCCCCTCGGTGCCTTACTGTGTTGTGCATGATTATGATGTGTCCGTACAGGAGTGGAGAGAGCATGGGCTTCAGAGTCAGACGGGTGTAGGTTTGGACATCTGCTTATGTACTCTTTGGCCCTGTGACCTAAGGTGAGCTACTTAAGTTCTCTGGGCCTCAGATTCTTCATCCGTCACACTGAGGGTGAGGATGCCAGTCTTATGGGGTTTCTGGGTAACATGAATTATGTACGTACACCCGTAATACATAGTAGACACTCAGAAATTGTGGGGATTCTTATTACACTTTCCTAGTGATATAAAAGGCTCACATGAAGCAACTGTTGGGCTTTCACGAGTTTGATGGGCAGCTGCAGTTGGTTGCAATGAATGAAGGCCATAAAATGCCAGTTCATTGTGGTTGTGTCGTGCTGGAAATAAAGTCCCCACTCCCACCCCGCTTTGTACTTGGGAGTGGGAAGGGACCTTCTGGGCCGAGGGGATTAATCATCAGCTTTAATGTTATGTGGTGAGGGCGAGACTGTGGTCATGCTGGCGTCGGAAAATGCCTTTGATCTGGCTCAGGTGCTGGACACCCAGCACGCCAACAACAGTAACACCTCTGTGGGGTCTAGGAGACGTGCAGGGCTGAGGAAACGCTCCCAGGGAGGCTCAAGGACCCTCTTTGTTGTGGTTCTGGCAAATAAAACCGCCAACTATCAGGAAGAGTTCACCGAACAGAACACAGGGACCAGAGGGGTCTGTGGGCTCTTCAAAAAAGTGACTTCCAACTTGGTCTGAAGGATTCTCTTTCTTCCTGTCTGCTCACTGCTGATGTTTCTAATTCTGTAGGTTGATTGGGTCAAAATTCCCAGGAATATTTTGTATTTGATCTTGGTTGCTTCTTTCTAGTTCGCCTACAACGAAGGAATGAAGGAATGTAACAAAGTATTAGTACTTAGGAGTTGCCTTCCTTCACATCCCTGTTACTTCCAGGAATCTGGAGAAAAAACCTGAGGTTGAACATAAGCTTTACTAATCAGGCCTTTGATATTTTACAAGATACAAGTGTGGGCTGCACATTTATCTTCCTCGTAGATGATTTAATTCACAAGGGAAAAAAATACTGTTCTTTTTTTAACTGCATGAAAGCAGAGCTGCTTGTTCAGAGTTAATTACTACCAACTCACCAAAACCCAAGATCATACACAGCAGGGGTGAGCCAGAGGTTGAAAAGTCACAGGGTCAGATGGAGCTGATCCCTGCCATCGCTCCAGCACCCCTTTTCTCAAGCTGTCAAGTCAGGTTGTAACTTGGCAACTTGTCTTTAGTCAGCATGACAGATGGAGAGGGGAACGTGGGCAGGGGGTGGGGAAGACCGAAGAGGTAAGGTTTGAGCAGAACGATAGTTGGTAAGAGCTGGGAATTACATCTGTATCTTAAATCACTCAGAACTGAAGTTTTCTCAAAGTCTTAGATGAATGTAGTCATGGTGGTTCTCTATCATGCAGTGGGTGTGGAATTTCTAAAATAGGCTTTTACGCTGGCTTCACCACGTACTGTGTGAGTTTAGGTAAGATACTTTATCTTTCAGTACCTTAGTGTCTTCATCTATTATATGTGGGCAGTAGTATTTACCCAGAACGTTGTTTTGAGGATTAAATGAGGTAATCTTTGTAAGCAGCTTGGCACTGTACCTAGCACCATATACCAAATATGGTATTATTGTTAAAAATGATTCATTAGGGGCTTCCCTGGTGGCGCGGTGGTTGAGAGTCCGCCTGCCAATGCAGGGGACACGGGTTCGTGCCCCGGTCCGGGAAGATCCCACATGCCGCGGAGTGGCTGGGCCGGTGAGCCATGGCCGCTGAGCCTGCGCGTCCAGAGCCTGTGCTCTGCAACAGGAGAGGCCGCAACAGTGAGAGGCCCGCATACTGCAAAAAAAATAAAATAAAAAAAAGATTCATTAAAGCTAGAATGATCCATGTGACAATGGATTTGAATTAAAGACATCAGGATGAACTCAGGTTGAGCTTAATGTAGATTACAGATGGATACGTATAGAAATATTTACAGATGTGCAGGTACACAGGTTAGTAAACATACATGTATTTCCTAGCTGTGACAGCGGAGGGGGCCTAGAAACAAGGACACCCTAGCAGATAGTTGCTACAAGCACTCCTGGTGCCCAGATCTTGGTTTCTAATACCATTCTCCAATAAAAGGGTCAGGACTTCTTGGAGAAATGGTTGATCCTAGGACCAGGGCTGGAAATAGACAAGATGAGCCTAGAGTATCTTGTTGTAGCACCAGAAAGGAAGATAGTGCTCAAAACAAAACAAAGTAAAAACAAACCCCACCTCCCCCCAGACCCACAAACTGAAGGGATTATCAGGAGCCAACCAAGGGGGCTTCCAGTGACCAAAACTGTAACAATTTGAGCAGAATAATAAAGTGTATTGGAGTCTAACCCAAAGTGTAACATAAGTATTATGAGTCCATGCTTATATAAATAAATGAACAGAAGAGACAAATCTATCATGCAGAGAATTTATATAGATATTCCCCCCTTAAGGAAGTGGAGCATAACTTCCTATTCCTTCACAGCAAAGGAAACCATAAACAAAATGAAAAGACAACCCACAGAATGGGAGAAAATATTTGCAAATGACGTGATCGACAAGGGATTAGCCTTCGAAATTTACATACAGCTCCTGCAGCTCAATATCATCAAAACAAACCAATCAAAAAATCGGCAGAAGACCTAAATAGACATTTCTCCAAAGAAGACATACAGCTGGCCAAGAGGCACATGAAAAGATGCTCAACATTGCTAATTATTAGAGAAGTGCAAATCAAAACTACAATGAGATATCACCTCACACCAGTCAAAATGGCTATCATCAAAAAAAATCCACAAACAATAACTTCCTATTCCTTAAGCATGAGCCGCACATGGTGACTTCCTTTCAAAGAGGACAGTACAAAAAGGGGGAAAAAGAATAATTTTATAGTGGAGAAATCTGACACACTAACTTCAGCCAGGTTATCAAGGTCAACACCAACAGTGATAAGTCATGTTGATAGTATGTACTGCTGACATGGTGTGAAGAGAATGGCACTTTATCTCTGTTATCTTCCTCCCAAAACCCATAACCACAGTCTAATTAATCATAAGAAAAGCATCAGACAAATTCCATTTGAGGGACATTCTACAAAATACCTGACTGGCACTCTTTGAAACTGTCAAGATCATCAAAAAACAAGGAAAGTCTGAGAAATTATTACAGCCAAGAGGTGCCTAAAGAGATATGTAATGTAGCATCCTGGATGGGATCCTGGAACAGAAGAAAGCTGTTAGGTGAAAACTAAGGAAATCTGAATCAAGTAAGGTCTTTAGTTAATGATATCAATATCTTTCTTTAATTGTGACATATGGACCTAATGTAAGATATTAATGATAGACAAAACTAGGTGTAGGGTCTGTGGAACTCTGTACTACCTTCCCAACTCTTCTGTAATCTAAAACTGTTGTAAAATTTAAAGTTCATTTAAAAAAAATATTAAATCATTCACTCATTACCAAAACATTTTCTTGTATTTGCACGGCCAAATACTAAGGGTATTAAGATAAATAAGATAGCGTGTCATGCCTGCCTTCATTGAGAACGACAGACAAGAAGGAGATGACTACAGTTCAGAGTGGTAATTCTGATGGTAAGTTTAGGGCTGAATATGGAGAAGGGGACAACTCAAGCTTCCAGTAGACAGGGAAGCTTTCCTCTAGGATGTGCTATTTGTAGGACTGTAGTTTCTCCCCCACACTGGGATGCTATTCCTGCCCAGTTTCAGGCACTAGACCCTGGCCTCACCCTTCTCTTCTTTCTCTTCTGTGTCCACATCACCCACAGCAATACCAGTTTGCTCCTGGGTGGGATGTGGGTATTGCAGGCCCATTGGGAGAGCCCCACAGGAAGGGAGAATGTCACAGCTAAGAAGAGTGTGGGCAGGTTTCTCTGTCTTGGACTCTTTAGCAAGTGGCATTGGCAGAGGTCACTGAGAGAGGTGGAGAGGGAAGGGAGTCCATAAGGCACAGATAGGACCACTGTTACACCTCCCAGTGAAAGAGCTGCGCTACTGTGCATGATTCGCCAGGACTCGCTGTTGTCAGCCTCTGGGATCAGTGTTCTCAGGAGTCAGTCTCTCCGTACTGAGGCTCGCCCTGGGCCCTGCAACTACATGTATGGAAAACAGACTGTATGCTAGGCATCGATTGGCAAGGAGAGGTTTGATGTGGTTCCATGAGCAGTAAGACAGCTTGTGCATTCAGGAAGCTCAGCGTAGTGCTTCTCCTGGCATTTGAAGCAGTACAGTTCTATACTGTGCTGGACAGGATGTTCAGCATCCCTGGTCCAGCCTCAGCCATTTTGAGGAGACGTTAGCTGCTACCATCTATTGAGCACCTACAGTGTACCAGGTACTGTGCTAAATCCTTTATGTCATGTCATCAGTTCAACAATCCTGTGAACTGGGCACCGTTACTCTCCCCATTTCACAAGTGAGGAAACAGAGGCAAAGAGCAGTTAAGTGGGTCACACAGTGTGACACACAGGAAGCGGGGACGCTCGTCTGAGCCCTCTAGGGGACTGACCCTAGAGTCCTTGCTCTTCCCTTTCAGGTACACAGCTTCTCCCAAAGGCCTAGAGGAGAGGGAGAGCAGACTCGATTGGAATATGGGCAGATATTGGTGCATACCGCTCACCAAAGAAAAGGTTTGAATGACAAACACCTGAGAAGATACTCAACATCATTAGTCACTAGAGAAATGCCAATTCAAACCACAGTGAGATCCACTACATGCTTGTTAGAATGGCTGACATTGTGGTGAAGGTGTGGGAAAGTGGAACTTATGTGCTGCTGGTGGGAATGTGAAGTGGTACAACCACCGTGGAAAATAGTTGATCAGTTTCTTACAAAGTCAATGTACACCTACCCTGTGATCCAGCTGTTCCACTCATAAAAGCATATGTCTGTACAGAAACTCATAACAGTTTTATTTGTCTTAGCCCCAAACTGGAAACAGCCCAAATGTCTGTCAACAGTGAATAGATAAAGTGTTGGCCCATCGTTAGAATGGAATACTACTAAGCAGTAAAAGGGAATGAACTATTAATATAAGGTACAACATGGATTAATCTCAAAATAATCATGCTGAGTGGGAGAAGCCAAATAGAAAGAGTACAAACTATGTAATTCCATTTATTAAAAATTCTAGGAAATGCCAACTAATATATAGTGACAGAAAGCAGAATGAGTGGTGGCCTGCACTGGGGCAGTGGGCAGGGTAGGATTACAAATGGGCACAAGGAAACTTTTGGGGGTAATGGATATACTTACCTCGATTATAGTAATGTCTTCACTGGTGGGTGTCTGCTATGTCAAAACTTATCAAAGCAAACGTTTTAAAAATGCGCAGCCTATTGAATGCTAATTATAGCTCAGTAAAGCTTTTTTACTATTAATTAATCAGTTTATTTATTTGGTCCCACCAGGTCTTAGTTGCGGCACATGGGCTCCCTAGCTGGGGCTTGCATGCGAACTCTGAGTTGCAGCACGCATATGGGATCTAGTTCCCTGACCAGGGGTCAAACCCAGGCCCTCTGCATTGGGAGCACTGAGTCTTAACAACTGCGCCACCAGGGAAGTTCCAATAAAGCTTTAAAAAAAGAAAAAAAGAAAAAATAACAACAATAATAATAGTGTCTGCAATCACTTATATAATGCTTACTGTATTCCAGGCACTGATTTAAATCTATCTCTAAAAATTGTTTGGTCCTCATTTAAAAAATAGTACATAGTAGGTGCTGAATAAAAATACTAGTTGTCACTTCTTTCCTTCTAACCCAAGTTAATTCTCTAGCTACTCTGACATATTTTACTGTTCTGCTCTTTTGATCCCTAGCACAGACCAATAGGTATGGTTATTTGTGTTTTAATGGTAGCAGTTTGTACCTCAGATGAAGCTGACTTGCCTAGTGGGTCCACATTAGTGGGTCCATGTCTCCATTGCCCCCCTTGACCCATGCTGTCCAGTTGAGAGCTGGGGCATAATAGATGCTTAGCAACCGTATGTCTGGATTGCTTCCCACCCACGCGCCTCGCTGACAAGTGTGCAAGCGCTTGGATTTTCCTAAGTCTGCTTTCACTCCTTCCCAGTCCACTGGGGCTGTCTTTCAGCATCTTTCTCTGCTGAGTGGGGACCAACTAACTGGGAGGAGCCCCCCATATCTGAGGTGCTGTCAACCTTGTTTCTCACCCCACCTTACCGGGGACACCTGCGAGTTCACTCGGCCTCTCTAGGAAGCGAGAGTTTCACTGAACAGCTTCACCTCAGTGGGGCCTGGGAGATATGAACCAGCCACACCTGCCCTCTCTTTCCTCCACCACGCAGTCCTCCAGAACTCTCCATTCCCATCCATCAGCCCCCTTGGGGTGCCCTTGGGGGGAGAACAGGATCCATTCCCAGCAGCTCTTCAGGATGCACTTTGGCTCAGAGTGGATCTGCAGCCTGATCTCTGTTCTGGTGGGAAAAGAGGGTTCAGGAGCCCTAGCATCTTGGGCTCTAACCAGAGAAAAGCCACCCTCAGACCATGCCGTGTCGTTGGAGCTGCATTCTTTGGGTGATGACTGCAGCAGCTCTGTGTTTCACCCAAGCCCGAGCTAGAGCAGCAAAGGATGCTGTGCGTCGTTCCTCACAAGGGAAATGCAAAGGCAAATGCAAACCCCAATGAGACCCACTACACGCTTGTCAGAGTGACTGAAGTCCAGCAAGGATGGGGAACTGAAACTTTCACATGCTCCTGCTGGGAACATGAAATGGCATGGCCCCTTTGGAAAATAGTTGAGCAGTTTCTTACAAAGAAACTCTCATACCTACTGTGTGATCCAGCCGGATCCAGCCGTTCCACTCCCATAAAAGCTGGGCAGAGCTGTCTGGTCCCATGTTTCTGGAAGCCCACCAGGAACGCAGCAAAGCCAGGTGTAACACAAGGCCTTTCATAAGGTCAGGAACAAAAGCCTCTGATGAGAGTCTGTCAACTGGCCTGAGCTCAGCTTTCCACAAAGGACGGCAGCTTGCCTGGAAGAATGGTAGAAGCAGAGGAAAAAAACAAAATTAGCAGCAGTAACAATAGCAGCTAATGTTTACTTCATGATTATCATGGGCTAAGAAATGTGCATCTATTATTGTATCTAACCCTCATAATAACCTTATGCAGTTATCAGCATTATCCTCCCATTTTACAGGGACTGAAACTGGGTCTCAGAGAGGCAAAGTACTTACCCAAGTCATATAGCTAGTAAGTCCTAGAGATAGTTTCTAACCCAGGCTGTTTGATTCCAGAGCTCACATTCTCAATTCTTTGCAGAACGAAGAGACTGGGGCCATAGCATGGGTTAGTCATGCACACGGGTGTTTTGCAGAAATGGGGTGAAGTGATTACAAGGCAGATCTTTTCCAAAGGCTGGTGAGAACTGCAAAGTGAGAGCTGGATGCAGCTTGACCACAGTGTTCTCATTTTCCCTCCTTCCCAGTCTTTCAAATCTCTGCCTTTCAAGGGGCCCCCAGTCTAACGATAACAATAAAAATAAATAGCATCACTTGTCACCATCATCCCCTGGGCGGAGAGTATTTATGAGACTTTTTATTTGTCATCTTCCCTGTTTCTGTGCTGCTTTGTGGTCAAGTACTGAATTAGGCAATTTGAAGACATGTGGCTAACTTCCCAAATCACAGAGATGTTTTGTATTCGTTTGGAAGAGCATGAAATGAAAACCACATTGATTTTTTTTTTCCCCTTTTTCTATTTACCACTCATCTGCTATATGGGTGACTGTGATACTGTGGCTGCTGAGGACGACCTAGCAGTGATGGAAGTATTTGTGCTCTTCCAGCGAATGAGTGAGGATGAAAAGGAGGCTGAGATGGCCAGGGCAGATCCCTCGCTAAGTGTCAGCTACTGTGCCACGGGCCTCAACACACATCAGCTCATCTAGTTTATTAAACTACATAGTCCCTAACCGAACGAACTTTTTGGCCAACCCAATGCATACATTTAGTTCAGGGGTTTCAGGATTTTCGCCTTGTCGCTTCCCCCTTATTTTTTCATCCCCATCTCCCACTCTCCTTGTGCGCTCCACCAAGGGCCTCTTTTTTCACCTTAATTAGATTTTCATATTATTTTGTCCCCCAGAGCCATCAGAAGTTTGGCGTAATATTCTGTTCTTCCACTTAACCAGTGTTAGAACACCAGGAGAAATAACATCTAAGAGACCAAAGATCCCAGAAGAACCCATGAGAAATTTTTTGAGCAATCAATGCTGAAGGATTGAGGTTGAAAGTCTCCTTCTAATGAACAGTCAGTGGCTCCCTACTGCTGATAGAAATAAAAAGGTTCAGTGTGAAAACTGAGTGGACATTTTGGCCACGTTATAGATTTGAGATATATTCAGCTGAAAAAGAATGGAAGTCTTAAATCCCAAGGAGGTGAAAGTTACTGCAGGGCTGTGATGCATTTTTTTAAACTTTTTTTACTGAAAGATAATTCACATACCATAAAATTCACCCCTGCCATGTATTTTTCAAACCTCTAGAGAACTGAGTATAATGATGTTTGAGAAAGAGACATTCTCAGTGCCCAGATTTTAGGTTATACTGTGGAATGATACCAGCACGGGATCTTTATTACTTACAGAGGTAACAGAAAGATACCAAAAAGCAGTAAATTTCCACTTGCTTGCACTTAGGGTAGCACCTGACACTGGTATGGGTCTAGTAAATATTGGATTGATAGATGGGCAGAAGGACAGACAGAAATATACTGGGCAACCATCAAGGTTTGTTGAAGAATAAATCGTGCCCTACCAGTCTGGTGTCCTTTTTTTTTTTTTTGCGGTACGCGGGCCTCTCACTGTTGTGACCTCTCCCGTTGCGGAGCACAGGCTCCGGACGTGCAGGCTCAGCAGCCATGGCTCACGGGCCTAGCCGCTCCGCGGCATGTGGGATCTTCCCGGACCGGGGCACGAACCCATGTCCCCTGCATCGGCAGGCAGACTCTCAACCACTGCGCCACCAGGGAAGCCCTCTTTTTTCTTTTTTTGATGGGTTGACAGGCTGTGTGGTGAATGAAGGGACATCCAGCATGTCAGCTCTCTGGTCTTCAGGAAGGCTTCAGGTTCTTTCTTGATGAACTGACCCTTCCCACTTGACACAGCAGCATTGGTCCATTCAGTCACAAAATTCCATCCACCTGAGAATTGATTTTTTTTCACTGAATTATACCTTGAAGCAGGCCATAAGCAAAATCATAAAACTGATTGAAAAGTATTCATATCATCCAATTGCCAAATTTGTGTTTGGGCCTCCAGCCATTGGTTTTAGCCTTGTGTGGAGCCAGGCAGAGACTGAGCCTTGATTCTGTTGGTTGGAGGGATGTTTAACTGGAGGGTGCTTTTGAATGATTGATCAGCCGCCCAGGAGCTGCTTGACGTAGACAAGTCACAGGCCACCCTGACTTACGTACCTGCCATCCACCTTCACGTTAAACTCCACTGCAAGTTCCTCAGGTTTCTGTGTAACTCTCAGCTGAGAGATTAGCTATGATCTTCAAAGACAGGGCAAGGGTTCTCTGGAATTAGGGAGATGGCCCACAAAAAAAAAAGAGGGAGCCACAGAGAAGATTGCCGGTTATTTTAATATATGTATTCATTCTTCTGTGATATGCAAGACCCTAATTTGCGTGGACCTACTTTGACAGACTCATAGTGAAGATGGTTCTGAATGCTAAGTCTGATGGCTTCACTCTCCCGATTAAAATCTCTCAGTGAGGGGGCTTCCCTGGTGGTGCAGTGGTTGAGAGTCCGCCTGCCAATGCAGGGGACACGGGTTCGTGCCCCGGTCCAGGAAGATCCCACATGCTGCGGAGTGGCTGGGCCGGTGAGCCATGGCCGCTGAGCCTGCGCGTCTGGAGCCTATGCTGTGCAACGGGGGAGGCCACAGCAGTGAGAGGCCCGAGTACCGCCAAAAAAAAAAAAAAAAAAATCTCTCAGTGAGTCTCCTGAATTCTAGCTCCATGTAGGAGATCTCGTGTGATCTGAGCCCTGCCCACCCCTGGCCTCATCCCCTGGCCTCATCCCCTGCTATCCCTCACTTTTCATCCTGTATTCTAGCAGGTACGTCTCATATCCTTATATGAATTCCATGGGGCCTAAGTTTGAGAATAGAGAATATCCAGATTTTAGAAAGTTAATACTGTACGTCTACAGTATATTACATAACAATGCCAGTGAGATCTGGGGTAGCACCCATAATCAATCACATTTGTATTTCTGTAGTAAAACTTGCGAATATTCAGACCAAGTAGGTTAAATAGGTTCTAAAGAGCAAGATATTTATTCATTTTGCCATCCAATGAATCATGAAAAAACTTTGGTATTTGGAACGCTTTGAATTGAAGTATAGACTTCTTGAAAAGAGCCTGTGCTTTCTCACTTGGCCTTAAGGCATATTTTTCTCTCTGCCTGGAGTGGCCACATCTCCCTTCTACCTGGTGAGTATCATTACCACCAGAATCATCATCATTATTATAATTCACATTTATTGAGCACTTACTATGTTATTTGATAGTCCCAGTAAACTCTGGGATGGCCCTCATTGTATTATGATCCCAAATGTTCAGATGAGGAAACTGAGGCTTGGGGAGGTCACAAGGCAAGGAGGAGGTAGAACTGAGGTTGAACCAAAGCCCAGGGACCCTAGAATCTGTGTTCTTAGTCACTACAGTATCCTCAGTATGTGTCTTCCCCAAAGTTCTCCAAAGGTCAGGTGGTACTTCCATGCAACCCTTGTTTCTTTCTCCAGCATGTCTGGTGAGTTGTACCTCCTCAGAGGCCCTCAGAGTTCTTTAAGCCCAGCTCTTGGGCAGCACTTACCACTCCCTGTCTTCCCCACAACGCTGAGCTTATTGAGCAGTCAGGGAAAAACCTACTTCATGCTCTTTGACCATGGCACATAGTAGGCACTCAACACATCATATGTTATCAAGTTCACCCAAAGAGGTGTGCTAACAGATAGAAAATAATTTGTATCCCCTGTGAGGTTAGATGGTAAACACCATCACAATTTCAAGGATAAAAAATTTGGATCTGAAAAAGGAAAAGAAATATTCACCAAAAAAAGCCTACTCAAGTTTATGTGTGGTATGTAAAGAAGAGGAATTTGCTGGGGACAGTATTTTAGGGATGAACAAGGAACATGTTTATACTTAGGAGACAATAGCTAGTATTTATTAAATAATTACCATGTGCTGGTTTCTCTGCTAGGCAGTCCGTATATAGAATATCTAATCCTCACAATAAATATGTGAGATTAATTTATGAAAGAGAAAGATGTAGTAGCCATGTTTTAGGTCAGAATAAAGAGTAATACAAATATATTCAGATTTAACAAAAGTCAAATGTCATTAGAGGGCCTTAGCCTAAAATATACCCCAATAGGGTATATTTCTCCATCTAAGAGATGATAGAATTGAGGTCAGAAAGATTACAGAGCTAGGACACGGCAGGGGAAGCCAGGTCTGGCTGGTCTCCTGTCTTTTATATTCACTCCTTGAAAGCGTTAACATGGTACCGAAGTATATCCCACTATCCTACCCAGAACTGGGTCCGGTTTCGAGTTCTGCTTCTAGAAAAAGCTGCTGGAACTTGGAAGGAAGCACATAATACACAGCTACAATGTTTAAGAGAAAGTGAGCCCCATGAGCAAAGTTTGGGATGGTTAAGAGATGGGCTAGTTCTGACTGCTTAAGAGAAACCTTCTAGGTTGGCTTAATTTTCTTGTTTATTAAAGTTTTTGTGATCATAAAATGACTAACTTTCTTGGTGCTTTAGAGTTTGTAAAATGCCTTTTGGAATGTAATGCTCGGAATTACTAAGTGAGGCAGACAGAGCAGGTGTTTTCTTTTTTTAAATGAGGCTCAAAGAAACTGAGTGATTTGTCCAAAGTCCCACAGCTAGTAAGGGTTAGGACCAAGACTCAGATACATATGTGAGCAAACCCCAAGCCTTTTCTGCCATGTGCTTAGTTGGTTCATCCTTGTTTACTCAAATTGAAGGATCCTGCAGTTGGGGAAAGTCTGGTTCCTCACAGGAAGGGCTCTTGATTCTGCATCGCTAGTCCCCATTGGGACTGTAAATTCTCCATTGAACTGCCAGCCAGTGGTTCTCAATTACTACGCAAAAAATGTCCCTGGAAACTCCTTACAAATGCAATTCTTCAGGTGCCACTCCCACAGGGAGTGATTCACTGAGTCTTGCTGGGAAGGAGTATTTATGAATCTGTCATTTTAACAAGTGCCCCAGTGATTCTAATCAGGAACTTTCAGAAAAATAGCTTTAAGCTCCTTCCGAGTAGCAGTTATATCTTTCCGTCACTGTTTCCTCAGTGCCTAACAGAGAGCCTTGTACATAGAAGGTACCCTAAATTTACTTCAGTGAATTATGAAGTAAATGAATGTAAAAGTAGTATAAAATGTAGTAAATTAAGTTGGATGGTCAGTCAGTCCCTGATGGTTTGGGTCACTCTTGGAGGTTCCCTGAGTCTCCATCCTTTCAAAGAAAGCCTCTCTTGGTAGGCTTAGGTCTAGATAGATTGAGAAGTCAGGACTTCTACGAGAGAAGTACCTCGTAGAATCTGCCAAAAATTAGAGATTGTAGAATTCTTATTTTCTTATGAAAAGCAGGATGAAGTGAAACCATGGGGGACCCCATTTGCAGCTCTGTGCAGACAGACTCAGAAACCAAAGCCTAGACACACCGAGATGCAACAGGAAACCACAGGGGTCTAAGATCTTTCAGTGTAAATAGGAAGTCAGAGTTTACTTTTGAACACACAAGTGCCAAGTTGAAGTGCAGTGTGTAATCCACCTCTCTGCCCAGCCCTTCCTTGAGCCCGGGCACAGATGAAAAATGATTCCATCTGGGTAAAAGCGTTTTCAAATGTTTGTTCTGATCAGGGCTTGGAGCAAGCCTCTTTTGTTTGTGCTGGTGAATAATTTGGGACACAGGTGCAGTTTGGACTTGAAAGCATTAATTGCTCTCCCTGGTTTTCCCTGTAGTGATATCTGAAACTCCCATCTTCCTCTACAAAGTAATCTTAATCCACATACGTTCATAAAGCATTTGCCATTGACAGTTGCCTTTCATATACCCCATCTGCGGACCTTTGTGTCCAGGTGCATAGTAGTGGAACGTTGGTGGACACTTAATAGGTACTCTGTGCCAATCGGGTTGACATCTGTAATCACATTTGATTGCTACCATTGCATTGGAAACTAATAAGTAGGATACAAATGATCATCACCGTTTTGAGATAAGGAAAATGTGAGAGCGATAGAAAAGACATGGGTTTTGAAGTCAGGTAGACCTATATTCACATCCAAAATACTTAAACTTTCTTATCCAGGGTGCCTTCTTTTATTCAGCCAGTTGTTCTTGAGCTTCTGCTCTGTGCCAGGCACTGCAGTGAAAATGGTAAGCAAAAGTAGACACAGACCTTACAGTCTAGTGGGGAAGATGGATTCTAAGCAAACAATCATAAAAAGAGGTAATTACAGACCTTGATAGGTGCTTTACATTCATATCCTGCTGCTGGGAGTACAAATTGGTTTACTCACTTTGGAAAACAGTGAAGCATTGTTTGAATATGCACATACCCTGCACTCTACCAATTCCATTCTTAAGTAAAAACCTGCAGAAACTATTGTACCCTTGTACCAGTGTGTACCCAGAGACAAGTGCAAGAGTATTCATAGCATTATTTTTCATAATAACTCCAAATTTGAATCAACCCAAATTTCTACCAATAATAGAATGAGTATACTTAATTGTATTATATTCTTACAGTGGTATACATACTTAAATTGAAGGAACTACAGCTACATAAAACAATGTAGATGAATCAAACAATTTTAAGTGAAAGAAACAGGGCATGAAAGAAAATACAGAATTATTTTATTCATATAAAATTCAAAGAGACATTTTAGGAATGTATGTATAGGTGCTGAATCTAGAAAGACAAATAAGGAAATAATTTTTTTGCCATGAATATCAGGACACTGGTTACTTACATGGTGGTGGGTGAGGTGCTGGTTATTGAGGTTAAAAAAAAAAGCTTCCTTCCCAGAAGGGCTTTGGAGAAGTGGCATTTACTGGTGAAGGATGGATGAGTCTTTACTATCAGTCTTTGAATTGTGCACGTCTGTTTTATACACTCCTCTGTATGTATGATATGTAAGTGCTGTGAAGCAGAGGAACAACCGTGGGAACGTAAAGCCAAGTGACTGATAAAGTTTGGGTTGTGGGCTTCTGTAAGGCAGGGATGTTTGAGCTGAGATACTTTGATTAGGTAATTAAGCAGAGTCTAGTAGGGAGCAAGGAGAGTCATATGTGGCGGTGGATAAGAGGAAAGTGGTCCAGGAAGAGTACAGCAGGATAATGGGAGGGAAATGGGCAGATTGGGTGTGGGACAGGAGGGGGACGTGACACAAGTTAAGGCTGGAGAAGCAAAAAGGGTCAGGACGTGCTGGGTTTATGAGCCTTATGAAAGATGTTGGTCTTTTATCTTAAGAGAAACTGAAAGGTTTTAATCACAGTGGGTAACATAAGTAGATTTACAAAGGATCAAAATAACTACAGTTTGGAGAACAGATTGGAGAGAGACCAGAGTGGATGCTAGGAAACCAGATAGAAGGAGATTGGAGATCGGGTGAGAGATGATATCGCAATAGCTTGTCTCAGATTATGGCGGGGGAGATGGAGAGAAGTGGATATATTTGAAAGATGGTTAGAAGGTGAAATTTATGGTACTTTTGGCAGTGAAAATGCCGAGCTTGCAGGGTGGATGCAATTGGGGCTTCCCAGGAGAAACCTTTCTGGTTAACACAAATGTTAAGGAGACAGAAGAAACATGACATCTAAAGGCAGTATATGATTCTGAATTGGGTCCTAGACTAGAGAAACTGTTTTTCCTTTTCCTGTAAAAGACGTTTTGTGGACAACTGATGAAATTTGAATAAGGCCTATAGATTAAATAATAGAATTGTATCCATGTTTATTTCCTGGTATGATCATTGTACTAGGGTCATATAAAAGAATATCCTTCTTTTTATAAAATGCATACTTAAGTATTTAGGAGTAAATGGGCATTATATCTACAACTTACTCTCAAATGGTTCAGAAAAAAATTTTTTACATACACACAATGTGTATGTGTGTGGATGCATGGATGGATAGGTAGATAGATAGATAGACAGATAGATAGATAGATAGTTCAGACAGATAGGTAGATAGATAGATAGATAGGTATTCTTTTTCACATTCTTTTCCATTACAGGTTATTACAAGATAAGTAATATAGTTCCCTGTGCTATACAGTAGGACCTTGTTGTTTATTTTATATATAGTAGTTTGTATCTGCTAATCCCAAACTCCTTATTACCCCCCGGCCCCTTTGGTAACCATAAATTTGTTTTCTATGTCTGTGAGTCTATTTCTGTTTTTTAAGTAAGTTCATTTGTGTCATATTTTAGATTCCGCATATGATACCATATGATATTTGTCTTCCTCTGTCTGACTTATTTCACTTAGTATGATAATCTCTAGGTCCATCCATGTTGCTGCAAATGGCATTATTTAATTATTTTTTATGGCTGAGTAGTATTCCATTGTGTATATGTGTGTGTGTGTGTGTGTGTGTGTATCACATTTTCTTTATTCATTCCTCTGTCAATGAACATTTAGGTTGCTTCCATGTCTTGACTATTGTAAATATGCACTTTATTAAATTATAAAATGTGCATGTATTATACACTCTCTGCATGCATGATAGCTTTCACAGTAAATTTTAAACTATAGAGCCAGGTGATCTTTTGTGGTTTGGATAGTCAAGGAAGGCTTCTGTAAAGCAGTGATGTTAGAAGTGTCATATTTTGGTTAGAAAAGAAAGAGGTCCAAGCGGAAGGAACAGTATGAGCTTCATCTGTGAGATCCTTATCACCTGCAAAATTTTTTCTCTCTCTTCCTTCTTTATACCTTTTGTTGTTGTTGTCAATTTTTGTATAATTGTGTTTGTCAAGACCTCCAGTATTATATTGAACAGTTATAATGATTAAAAAGCCATCTCATCTTGTTCCTGATATTAGAGGGGCTGTGTCTGAAATTTCTCTAGTGAATATGATATTTGCTGGAGATTTTTGAGATATATAGATATATCAATAATTATGGATATAGATATTCCTTTTGTGAAATTGAGAAAATGATCCTCCATAGCATTCAGGACAGATGATCAGTAACCCGTGCTTGAATAACCACTAAAGCTGATATTATTTGACAGTTCCCTTCCAGGGCCAGGGAACAGCATCACTATGAACTTCGCAAAGGCAGGGACTGTCAACTCTCCATTGTATCCTCTGTGTCTGTTCTAGTGCCTGGGACTGAGTTAGGCATTCAGTACTTATTGAATGAATGAATGGAAGATACTTAATAAGTACTTGTTGAATGAATGAGTTAAAGTTAGAAATTATTTTTTTAAGGGGAGCCAAAAACCTCGCTGCTCTCTACAGCCCCCCCACAAAACACACTGTGAACAGAGTCAGTGGTGCTGCTGTCCTTACGTTCTCGCAGCACGTGGCACAGTCAGCTGGGTGTTTGATGTGGGGAGGAAGAAATGAATGATTCGGTCACAGAACATTCCGTTGCTGGCTATTAGACTTTGCCTCTAATGATTCACCTGAACTGGAGCCAGGTGGTTAAAGATGATTTAATTAGGACAAACATAAAATACTCTCTTTAATGGAATAATTGCTTATTTCATTTTCTCCTTAAAGTTGGCCATTCATCTCATGCCAGTGTCTTTCAATTTATGTATGTTGCCATGAAGTATTGAAAGTGTTTGTTCTGAATTAAGTCAAAAGTACTCATGAAGAATTGTCTTAGTGTGTTAGCAGAGGGTTCAGAATTCCAGTATGAAATTGGAAAGTGGTTGGTAGAGTGGCAGGCTTATGCCCAAAAAGATTTGAATGCCCTAGTAAGGTTATATACAGGTTTATTGGTGAATAACTGAGGGAAGTTGGTTGTCATAAAACAGGCAGTTACATAAGAATATCTTAGTAGTTTTGAATACTTTATGGTGGTTCTAATCGTATATGTACTTCTCATTTTAAAGGGGATTTCATTTAATAAGTTAGTTAAAGTAACAGCCAGTGTTAGAATGTCTAGTGTCCAGAAACTGATGACTTTTTCCTGACTTGGGTTTCTGTTCAAAAAGCCTTTGATGGGCTTCCCTGGTGGCACAGTGGTTGAGAGTCCGTCTGCAGATGCAGGGGACATGGGTTCGTGCCCTGGTCTGGGAAGATCCCACATGCCGCGGAGTGGCTCGGCCCGTGAGCCATGGCCGCTGAGCCTGCGCGTCCGGAGCCTGTGCTCCGCAATGGGAGAGGCCACAGCAGTGAGAGGCCCGCGTACCGCAAAAAAAAAAAAAAAAAAAAAAAAAAAAAAAAAAAAAGCCTTTGATGACTCCAGAAAGTAACCGTTAATTTATGGAGCCCTAGCTAGCTCTGTCCACCTCCTCTCCCATGTACACTCTCCACTCCAGCTACCTGTAACAAGATCTTATAATGGGGGTCTTCCTTTCCTCGAGCTTTTGGAAGAGGCCCTAGAGACCAGACCACCTACGTAGGGCTTCCTAAAAGACTATAAAACTAGTGTTAAAAGCCACGCTGAGGATATAAAACAGAAGTAGAAGTCCGAGGAAAGAAGCCAAGGCTGACTGTTGTATCTGAGATAATAAGTCAGAAAGTGAGGACTGCTCTGGGAACGGGCTGTATGTCCACTGAAGACAAGGCAAAGGTGTGTGTGGGTCCAGCACAAGGGATCCAGCTGGGTATGTCATAAATGGGACCCCGTCCAAAAGGAACAAGTGAGGAGCAGTTGGGTTTACCCCTGAGGTCCAGGAATGAAAAGGAGTCATGAGCAGAGCAATGGAGAGATGGAGAGGGATAGAGAGAGGGAGAGGAAGCACACTCCAGGCATACTACTGTGGGATTATGGGAGTCCCCAGAACCGCATCATGAGAGGGTTCATTTTGGACCTGCACCCCACCCTGAGGACATGTCGGAGCCAGATCACGATCCTGTCAGTCAAGTAAGACCTCCCCGAGGCACCTGCCCCGTGTGGAGCAGACTGAGCAGCAGGCAGCTAGCCAGCGGAGGAGAGGGTGGAGGAGGAAAGATAGAAGCACCCTGAACCCCACACCCTCCTGCCCCCAGGTATGCTTCGAAGTCAGTTGTAGCCAAAGGAGAGAGACATTTTCAATTAGATGAGATGGGAGTTTTAAATATTATTGATAAAATGGAGTGTTCACATTTAACGTTGAAGGTGGACCGAGGACTTTTTATTATTTCAAGGTGTAGGAACAGTATAGCTCCGCCTGAAATTTCATTCCAGAGCTAGGAAGAAGAGTTCACAGAACAAATTTTACAGGGAGTAGAGAAGTGAACAAAGCGGTTTTCCTCCTGTACGCCGTAACTATGTGGGCCCTTCCATAAACTAGGACATACTCCAGGCTCTGGCCGTTCTCCCCTCTCTCTCCTACGTTGACAAATCTTTTTCTACTTAATCATATAAGACGACAACATGCTGTAATAGCTTCCTTCTAAAGAACTGAAGAGAGGGAGGAAAAAAACTCTCTCAACCCCGTATCGGACTCCTGTATCCCCATTTATCTGCTGTCTTTACTTTTCTGCCCTCATCTATCACTGTTCTCTTTGTTCATACCACTCCAGCTGCACTGATTCTTTGTTGTTCATGTAAGATAGCAAGCACACCCCTGCCACAGGGCCTTTGCACTTGCTCTTACCGCTCTGCCTGTATCACTCCTAATTCCATGCTTCCCTCCCTCATTCCCTTGCAGTCTCAGTTTAATGTAACCTCATCGTTAAGGTCCACCCAGATCACCCTGTATTAAAATAACAACACTTGCCCTCATGACACTCCTTAACCTCTCTTTCCTGCTTTACCTTTCTAAAAAGGCTTATCACACCTGACAGATTATATATTTGAATTTTCCTGTACACCATATAAATTTTCCACCACACCATATAAATTCCATGAAGGCAGGACTTTGTTTTTTCCCAGCTATATCCCTAGACCCTTGAACAGTGCCATGAATATGGTAGCCACTTACAAATACTTCTTGAATCAAGGAATGCTTCCTGACTTGCTTTGGCCTTTCAGTATGCTATTTCTTCAGGCAAGAAAGCTTCTCTTTCCCTTCCTTTTTTACACCTCCACCCCAGTGAGACTGCTGAAATCCTGTGCATCCTTTGAGACCCCATTTCCATACCACCTCCTCTGTGCCTCTGTCCTAGTCAGTTATCGCTCTCCCCAGAACTCTAAGCTCTCAGTTATGTTTCACTTTAGTCTTCACCACTAGATTGTCCTGCTTCAGGCTCATGTTCTTTCTTGATGTTTAGGTTTCAGAGATGACTCACTCGGCAACCACAGGTCCTTCTCATGTTGTAGAATTGCAGAGTAGCTGTCTTTAAACTCCATACAACAGGATAAATCCTAAATCTAGACTTTCTAATCCCTCAGCATTTTCCTTTCTCCTCCTCTTTCTCCTCCTCCTCCTTATTTTTCCTCTTCTCTTCTTCATCATAAAGTCCCAAGCACATATATGTAGATCATTTTCTTCAAGCTTCTTTCATTTACTGGTCAAGGAGATAGCCCATCTCTTCCATTGACTGGCCTTCCCTGTGACCATGCTACGTAAGGAACCCTTCTCTCACTTGGCCTATGGAACAGCTGAAATGCCCCCAACCATTAATATTATAAAGCGAAATGGTGTCTCTCAATAACGGCTTTGGTAAACTGGTCATCTAATTTTTTTTCAAGTGTACAAATTTGTTTATATTTACAATACCCTACAAAAATGGATATTTAGAAACTTTAGTTTTTATTAACTTTTTAAATAATTTTAAATTCATTGAGTAATTTTAACATCAATTAATTTATACATGGGGGAAATGACATTGGGTTGTTGAGCACATTAAATCATTTTCCATCTTCCCTGAAATGGTTTGGGAGATGAGGCTGGTCAGTCATTTTAGCTCTGTGCCTCCCTCGTAAGATCCCATTAAGGTTTTGACCAAGAAGATGGTAATATTTCATGATGAAACTTGGAGAAGTTAAAAAATTTTATAGATGAGCTTATGCTTTTTCTCACTTTTTTTTTACTTCCTCCCTATTTTTATTCCCTGAGACCATTTGCATGAGGAGGAATTTCATCAGAATCCCTAGTTGAGAACCACTATAATGGACAAAATTGGACCTAGAGATAAATTCTCTCACTAGTTCTATGGAGTGAGATGCATTGAACAGTAGATTAAACAGCTTGTTTATAAACTATCGGTCGCCAGCTTAAACAGCATCTCACCTGTAATAACTGAGCCTCCTCCCATGATTCCAGGCAAAAGTCATCACAAGTTCCTTTGTGTTACTGTAGCACTTTATTCATACGTATGTTGTTGCACTCATTTTATTTTATAAAAATGTAGCAAATGGGTGTCTCTGCCACTAGACCTTGAGCCTCCCAAGGGCTGGGACAGTGGCGCATTCATCTCTGATACTCAAGGTCTAGCATGTAAGAAATGGTGAAAGCTGGAAGAATATACTGAGCTGCAGTCTGCCCAGTCCCATTAATAGTCGGTGGGCATTTCTTGAGTAACTGCTCTGTGCCAGGTATTTTGAAAAACTGGTGTTCTTGATTCCTTATAGTGACCCTAAAAAGCTTTGTTATACATGTTACAGATGAAAGAGGGTATAAGTGATTTACCCAGCCGCAGAGTCAGTCAGTAGCACACCTGGCCCTGAACTCAAGTCACTGACTGGGAGCCAAATTCTGTGTTCTTTCTCCCTTCTCAGAGCTTAAATGATCTTTCAGGCAGCCGTTGATAATGCTTAGCTACCAACTCTATAACAGCATGAAAAATATTTCTAGAACTGTGATCATCCATTCAGAGAGCAGTTAAGAGACCCAGAGGGAACTTTAAAGATCACCTAATTGCGTTCTCTCATTTATAGGTGACAAAGTGGAGTCCCAGAGAGGACAAAGGTCTTGGCCACCATCTCCCCTACCAGCTTGAATCATATTATTCTTCCCTTTCCCATCCCCCCTGCAGTCAGTATTCTTAAGTTCTTAGCAAGTTTGATGACCCTGTGTATGGCGTAGCCCATGTTGACCTCTCTAACCCCATGTTGCACTCTTCTCCTTCCCCTTCTCTCTCCTCCATCCCTGCTGTACTACCCTCTCCGCTTCCTCTCCTTCTCCCTGAAGTGCCCTTTATTTCAATCTTCCTGGCTAACTCCTACTTAGCCTTTACATTTTAGTTTAGGCGTCATCTCTTCTTGGAAACTTTCAGACTACATTAGGTGGGTTTCTGTGTGCCCCCATGGTACCTACCTCTATGACAGTGCTTGTGGTGTGGTTTCTTTGTTGTTAGTTGGATGTATGTCGTCCTTGCTCAGTGGCTGTGAATTCCTCAAGGGCAGGTATTGTGGCCTGTTCATTTCTGCATCACTAATGACTGGTACAGCCCCTGACACAAAGTTGGCTTTCAGTGAATTTTGAATGAAACAGTCGCTCACTTAGGATTCAGATCTGAAGTGGGACAAGCATTGAAGATGTGATGGTGTTGAATGCTCACCTTTTTCTGGTATCTTGAAGGTGTTCTTGAAGGCTCTCCCAGTCTTGAGGATCCAAAAAGCCCACCATTCCATAATGCCCAGGTGGTGGTGTTGAACTGCACCAGGAACCTCTGTAGAAAGGTCTGGCAGGGCCTGTGCAGCCTCCTCGCCTGGTTTTGAGGCTCTCATAGTATCTGTTCTTCACTGCCACTGAGGGAAAAACGCGCTTTCAGAGCAAGGAGAGCTGGGGGAGGGCATCTAAGCCAAAGTTGTCAAGAGGAGTCAGGATATAGAAGACTAAATTCAAAGGCCAGGCCCTTGAGACCAGGCTTGTTATGAGTGAGAGATGGAGATGAAGGTCTTGGGTGAGATGTTACCTGAATCAAGGCAGAAGCGGGTCTGAAGTGGCTGACCGTTTCCCCTGCCGCCTTGAGATGTCCAAGGCTCACATTTATGTGTCGGCTTTTCTGCCAGTGCTGGTCAGGTGGTTTAGAAGTCCAAGGTCAAAGTAGCAAGTTTGAAACATTCAAAGCATGGAGTGGCAGAGGGTGGTAGAGAGCACAATTTGGGTAAGAGTAGATGGATTAAATGAGGTGAGGCAGTGAAGGGCTTTCTGGAGAAATGTATTAGAGGCAAAGCCTCTTTTCCTCTGCCTAGAACTGTTGACTTAGCAAAGTAGAAGAAACCACACATGCTTACACACCAGGAGGCTGATCCAGAGCTTGGAGGCTCCAGAGGGCCAGGGAAGGCCCAGCTCTGTGTGGAACACTTACGTAGCCTGTGACCGCAGGAACTTTTGGGCAACATAACAGATAATTATCATTCACTATGCATTCAGTTGTGAATCAAAACAAACCAAAATGAACCACTGTGCAGTTTCGGCCTCTGGTAATCCAGAATATGTGTGCTTGAGAGGGGGCATCAGTGGGTTTGTGGACTTCTAGCTACAAAGCAACCAAAACATAAATTGGGATTATTTCTCCCATTGCCTTCAAGAAAAAAAAAAAATCCCTACTCTTTAGCATGTTGTGAAAGGATTTTCATCATCTGACCTCTGCCTGCCCTCCACTCATAGGTCTGACATTAAATATTTGCATGTCCTGCACCATGGCTGCCTGACCTTGGGCAAGTTATATAACCCCTCTGAGCCTCAGTTCTCACATCTGTAAAATGGGGATGTAGATACCTATTTTACAGGCCTGTAATAATTATTACATGAGATGGTGCAGATAAAGCCAGTAACCCAGGCTTTTGCTCACAGTATGTGCCAATTCAACATTTGTGTGATTTACTGTATATTCTACATTCCAGCCAAATCATAACACCTTCTTCAAGCCATTGCTGTGCTAAGAACTTATACCTTTATTGAAGTGCTTATCAGAGTCTCTTGCCGTTTTGGGATTAGCAGTCAGACATCATGATGACGCTGAAAACTAGGACAAGGACAGTATCTTTTTCATCTTTGTTTCTCCAGGGCTTGACACATAGTAGGTGTTCAATTAAATGTTTGCTAAAGAAGTGTGTGAAGTGTCTCTGCTCTAGAGAGTCTTGATTCTCCACAGGCCCCAGATGTTTCCTGGGCCCTCCTCTCTTCGCCTGTCTTAGGGACTTGCTCGGTGTCAGAAACCACACCAAGTGCTTTGCATGCATGGTCACAGCTAATAGCCCCACAGCCCTAGAAGGCAGCTGTGGAAACTCTTCACAGATGAGTGCAGAGCCTCAATTAACAGAAATGCTTCAAGTGTAAACATTAGATGTGTTTTTTACCATCAACCCATTAGGGACACAACTTGAGATCCAAGCCATCCTCTGGGTCTGGCATAAAAATGAGACAGATTTCTTCCACCTAAAACCTACCGAATCTCCAGCCATCCGCACCCTCTGCCGGCACCTCTGTTATTTGCACATGAGCAGGATTAACGAGGCTGGTCTGCACTCTTCACTCAGAAAAAAGTAGGTTAAACATTGCCTGGCTTAACATTTCCTGGTTCAGAAAGTTAAATAATCAGCTGTCACTTGTTGATTATTTACTGTGTGCAGGCAGTATGTCAGGGATTTCTCTCTGTTGCCTCTGATCTTCCCAGACCTTCTGGAAGGTGAATACTCTTGTCTGTCACTGACATGGAAGAAACCGAGATTTGTCAGGCTCTCATAACTTGCTGCATGGGCTGTGATTCCCAACCTGGCTGAACCAAAATGCCTCTTCTTCATGGCACTATTCAGCTTCCAGGAAGCAGTCTCACTGGCCCCCAGGCCTCGTTAACCAGCACTTCCCTCTGTGTATCCCCCAGGGGCAGGTATAGAGGGTGGAGGAGTATTTCCCCCTACCATGGCTGAGTGCTCAGTCACCACCCTCCAAGAGCAGGCCAGTGAAGTGGAAAAATAGTTCTTACTCCTAACCCTGACATCTGTCCCTCAGGTGAGAGCCAGATTCTCACATTGCTAGGTCAATGGCACATAAGCCCACACCACACACGGAGGGTATCAACACACAGAGTGTTCTGCCAGAATTCACACATCCTGGAAGCCAGGCTGGCCCTGGTGGCCAGTTTCATTTAATCTTGTGTCTGATTGCTGCATGATGAGTGCAGAGAGGGGGAAAGGCAGGACCCTAGGGAAGCATGCTGAGCTCCAGAAACCAGGCTTGGTTTGCTCATTAAGGGTACCCTTAGGCAGTGCCCTTACCCTTGCAGGCACCACAGGTCCCTTTCTGTCAACCCACAGCCCAAACTAAAACCGGGAAGGAGAAGGGCTGGTTCCACCGACCCCCTTAACATTCATCTGACTTTTCTGGTTCCCAAACATCCAAGAAGCAGCTAGCTATGTAGGAGGAAGAGCTTCTGGAGTCAGACAGACCCGGATCAAATCTCCATTCTGCCACTTGGCACCCGTGTGACCATGAACAAGGGCTTTGAATTTTTGTGAGCCATGGTTTCTTCATCTGTAAACCAAAGGAAACGGCAGCGTTCTCATGAAGACTATACCTGAGAATATGTATGAAACCATCAGCACATAGTGGCAGCTTGGCAAGTGTTAGCTGGCCTTCCCTCCCTCTTTCTCCCTTGTTTATTTGCAATGCCTTTAAAAAAGAATAAAAACCATTGTAATTGTCATTTGTTATGTTGTAAGCCAAATACATGACTGATTAATAACCCAGAAACTCTATTTAAACCACTCTCCCAGAACCGTAACCCTGTCCTACCTCAGGTCATATATTTTATATTTTACAGATAGCTGCTTTTTTCCCTTTTCTAACCCCACCTCCACCCGCATTCTTTTTTCTAAGGTAATCCAGATGGGCCCTGGTCCGTTCTCATACACTAAATAGCCTATAGCCTAGCCAGGGGTTAAAATCAGGCCTGCCTTACATGCAGAGGATCTATTCATAACAAAAGCTGCCTCCTGGCCATTGCCCACAGCTGAACACTGTTACTCTGAAGCCCCCATTTCAATTGTTTCTGATTGTTCTGCAGTGTTTACATTATCGCCTGTATTAGCCCAGTCTTTTATAAGAGTACAGGCACAGGGCATACCCTCTCAATCAACTTCCCCTCTGAGCATCCTTTCTTCTTTAGTCCCCTTGCCTCTGTGGTACAAGCCATTTCTCTTTTATACGAACTCATTTAAATAGAAAAACAAGTTTTAAGTAGTTTCTGTTTTTTTGGTTTTTTTTTTTAAACATGAGTCTCCCTTAACATTCCTAAAGAACTGCTATTGAATATGGAGAGTATGAAAAGATACCCTGGAATGTGTGAGTTCTCTCTCTTCTCCTCCCCCACAATATAGGAAAATCCCATCCTGTCTGTTGAATTTGCAAGGGACATATTTCATTTGAGGTCCAGGAGGAGCTGGGCTGGCTCCAGACCAAACAGTGAAGAGGGTGCTCTCTGCCTGCTGTGTCCTTACCTCTCCTTTTGACAACCTTTTTTCTCTAAAAAATAAAATAAAAAGTGTCTCAGACAAGATACAGACTCTTTGGTCTGATTTGAGTTTAAATCCTGATTCTGCCTTGTTTGGAAGCTGGGAACTTGAGTTAATATCTCTGAAGTTCAGCTCCCTTTCTCATCAAAATCAAGTGTGGCACAGGCTTGCCCGGCATCTAGGTGGGGGAATGTATGTGAAAGTGCCCCCCATGGGATGACAGAGAGGTTTCAGGGCATGTCACTTCATTTGACTTGATGGCGGTGGCTCTCCAGCACCCTAGATGCCTCGTCCAGAAATGGCAGGACGGAGGGCCATGATCACTTATCTGCCGTGGACATGCTGTTGCATGTGCCACCTGTGTGCTGTCCCTGGTAACACAGTAGGTAGCCAGAGCAGGTTGGGTTTCACAACTTCTCTCCCTATCTCCCTTCTCCTGGCCTTCTCCATCCAACCATCACTGTATTTTAATGTTCTCATCAGTCTCCTTTATTACAGAGAAAATATACGGGGTAAACCCCTTTACCCTATGTATTGCATGAACACTTCTCAGTTTATAATACTTTTGCAGTCATTAATTGAGGGAGCTATCCATGTAACTGTGGATAGTTTTTTTTTTTTTTTGCGGTACGCGGGCCTCTCACGGTTGTGGCCCCTCCCGTTGCGGAGCACAGGCTCCGGACGCGCAGGCTCAGCGGCCACGGCTCACGGGTCCAGCCGCTCCGCGGCACGTGGGATCTTCCCGGACCGGGGCACAAACCCGTGTCCCCTCCATCAGCAGGTGGACTCTCAACCACTGCGCCACCAGGGAAGCCCCGTATGGATAGTTTTTAGTTCTCTTCACCCATCCAGACTGGCCTTCTCATCTTCTGTGAGGCCAAAAATGGAGAGAGAGTTCTGCAGATAAGGATTCTTCAGGTCTAGGGACTTCCCTGATGGCACAGTGGTTAAGACTCCGCCCTCCCAATGCAGGGGGCCAGGGTTCAATCCCTGGTTGTGGAACTAGATCCCATGTGCATGCTGCAACTAAGAGTTCACATGCCACAACTAAGGAGCCCACCTGCCGCAACTAAGACCCAGCGCAACCAAATTAATTAATTAATTTAAAAAATACAAAAAGGATTCTTCAGGTCTAGACTTGTATGGACTTGGCCCAAATTCCCCTGAGCATTCCCTAATTAGCAGGAGTGGGGTCTTCAGGGAGCACTTCCAAAAGGCAACGACTGATGCATGTGCACAGGAAGTCTTTTATCAAAAGAGGCCCCAGTATAAATCAGCCAAGGCTCTCTTTGCCTTTATATAGTATGCTGTTAACAGGGTAAAGCCTCAGTTGTATTTTTGTGTGTGTGTGTGTGGTATGCGGGCCTCTCACTGTTGTGGCCTCTCCCGCTGCGGAGCACAGGCTCCGGACACGCAGGCTCAGCAGCCATGGCTCACGGGCCCAGCCACTCCACGGCACATGGGATCCTCCCAGACCAGGGCACGAACCCACATCCCCTGCATTGGCAGGCGGACTCTCAACCACTGCACCGCCAGGGAAGCCCCTCAGTTGTATTTAATCCCAGTGATAGATCTTGCCAATAGAACTGAACCCATCTGAGTGATAGTTTGATTCTTATCTTGCTCTCTCTTCTCTAGAGCCAGTACAACCTCTGTACCCTACTTTAGAATTCTAGTCAAGAGGGTGTCAGATCATACTTTTTAAAATTAAACACCCACGTGTATGCCAATCCATAAATAAGAAGTACACTTTGGCCCGTATGGAGGTGATGATATTAATACGGGCTTCACTTCCCTGAGTCACTGAATGTACCAGGCACTGCACCAATGCCTATAATAGACTGTGGCACATTTAATCTTTACAAATCTGTAAAAGGAGGTCCTATGTGCCCCATTTTTCAGATGAACACCCCAAGGGCCAAGGTCACACAGCAAGTTAAGACAGAACGTTGAGAGTTAAACCAGAAAATCAAAGTCCCTGGTCAGATTTATGAGATGATATCTGAGGCCAGACACGGGTATTAAAGCAAACAGTCTTAATAAGGGAAATGCAGAAACTGATCGGGAGCAGGGCTGAGAGAGAAGTGTCCACAACTTAGCAGTTAAAGTCAGAGCATGTCTGACAGAAGCGCTCTGTCATAGGTACCAAGGGCCTGTTACAAGGGAAAAGGCTGTGTCGTCCTCCTCTGAACCCGCTGATCAGCCTCGGCTGAGAAACGACTCCCAGGCGTCTTTTTAAAGGAACCCTAAATTCTGTAAGAGTGAACTGCTTTTCCTAACAGCCCATTTAGAATCAAAAGAGCCTTGGTTGAGCCATGTTTGAGAACCGCTTAATAGTACTGTGCGGGCTTCCCTGGTGGTGCAGTGGTTGAGAGTCTGCCTGCCGATGCAGGGGATGCGGGTTCGTGCCCCAGTCCGGGAAGATCCCACATGCCGTGGAGCGGCTGGGCCCGTGAGCCATGGCCGCTGAGCCTGCGCGTCCGGAGCCTGTGCTCTGCAATGGGAGAGGCCACAACAGTGAGAGGCCCACGTACCGCAAAAAAAAAAAAAAAATAGTACTGTGCTCACTCGTGGAGGGTGTGACAGAAATAGAAAATATGGTTCTGATTCTGAGGGTCCAATTTGCTATGTGACATCAGAACAACAGAGCTAAGAATCCGTCTGATGAATAAATACTGTGCAGAGCACCCCTCCTCCTCTTTAGCTCCCTCCCCTACACCCCACGGCCCCCTCCCCCGTTACAGAAGGAACCAGTCATCGTTTACCCACCACAGATTGTTTGGGCTGTGAAAAAGATGCAAGATATGATTTTACATCTTTGGGGTCATACAGCTCTCAGAGCTTCCAAAGCTGAAGGCAGTCCAAGCTCCCTGGAGCCAGTCAGGCATTTGTACAGGGAAGGCCAAGTGTGGCTTCTGGTCTGCAGGGGAAAGGAAACTGGGGGGAACTCTAGGAAGACCCCAAAGTTTCCTTGGCTGTTTAGTCTCTCTTGCAATCAACTTCAGTTGCGTTAAGTATAAGTGGATGAGAAGCATATGAATGACATTTCTGTTGTGATCACATGTGGGTTTCAGCATGATGAAGAGCGAGGCTTAAGGAGTCCAAAACCCTTTGCAAATAATTCAGGACATTGCAGGCAGTATCTGGCAGCCTCCCTCCATCCCAAATTTGGGAACCATTTGGTTGGGTGATACACCTGCTCAGTGCCCTCCCTGCCCGCTTAGGCTGCTAAGCCCCAGGGGATATCTGTGAACAGGTTTCATGTGTTCTTGTTTTGCTCAAACTGAAATAAAGGAATTGGTTTCTAGGAAAGGCAAACTCTTTACTGGAGGACTCTGAACCTTTCCAAAACCTCCAAATAAAGGAGAGGAAAATTTGGCAGGCCTGAGCTTTATTAACCATGGGTCACTTACAGGTGATTGGACATATGTTATATTCTATTGTTCTTAACGCCAGTGAGATTGTTACGTTAATAATAATTTTATCCATGCTCTACATTTGTGTGATGATTTCACTTACAGAGCATACTATGTACGTATTGCATATCAAATACCTATTATGTATGTATTTATAGATCTAGGTATATACATTCACACATGTAACGTGTTAGGACAGCCTGCAATATGGAAGCTAAGGGAAGATGCAGGGAGGCACACTCAACCCAGCAATGGCGGAGAAGTCAGAGTTTAGAGAAGGCTTCCCAGGGCAGGTAATATGGAGCGGAGTCTTATAAAAGGACGTGTAAGAGTTAGTCAGGGGAAAGTGAGAGGCGCTGCCTTTCAGACAGAGAGAGGAGAATTGATGAAGACTCAGAGATGAGAAAGAAAAGGGGAATTGGGGGGAATTTCTAGGGCAGTTTCTCTCTTGGGGAATTTCTGGGTCTTGATGGGCTTGCTGCAGTAAAAAATGATGGGGCAAAGGGCGGGGGAAATGGTCACATGTATGATTAGGCCAAACAGATCAAAGCCAGGTCAGAAAGGTCTCATATGCCATGGGGAGCATCTAAAGGATGTAAGTAAGGGAAGTGATATAATTAGGTTTGTGGATTAGAAGGATCATTGGGGTGCAGGTATGGAAGTTAGAGTCTCTGAGTGGGGCTTGTGGCGATGCAGGGAGAAGGACAATATTTGGGGCAGGGAAACCAGTTTAACTGCTGTTGCAATAACCCAAGCAAGGAAAGGTATGGGACTGACTAATGTAATGACAGTGGGGAGAAATGCAAAGGCTTGTGTTTGAAAAATAGAGTTGATAGTCCATGCGACCTACAGTAGAGCAGATGAGTGAGATCAAGAAGTGAAGAACGATATCCTGCTGGATGGGTAAATAGGGTACCATCCACTGAGGCAGGGACCCCCTGAACAAGAGGAGCCCCGGGAGGAAGGGTGACAAGGTCTATTGTGGACATGTCGATTAGACGTTCAGGTCAGATGTCTTGTATGGAACTCAGGAGCACGTTCGGAGTTTGGGATAAACATTTGAAACTCAACAGCCTAAAAATTGTCCTAATACACCTGGGAGTGTGTGAGCTGACCCCGAGAGTTGTGGTAAGTAAGAACAATCCAGGAGGGAAGAGAAAGAAGAGCCCACCAGAGAGACAGAGCTGATATGGGGTAGGGTCTGGACCCGACCTCGGTCAGGTCTTTGGACTCACATCTTTCCACTGTCCCAAAAAGGAATAGAATTAAACCATCTGTGTTTCACGTTTCTTGAGAGCATGTTATGTCCTAGGATCATTATATACTTTATACCATTTAAGACTGACACAAAACTCTAGTAGGTGAGATTATCTCCATGTATAGATAAGGAAGCTGAGACTCAAAGAGATTCAAAGGTTCATGGCTAGGATGCAACCAAACCAGAATGGAAAACCAGGTTTTCCTGACTCCAAGGTCTATGCTCATATTATTGTACTAAACCGTGTTTATTTACTGCCTTTAAGATAAGATGTGGTTCCTCACCGTTTGGTAGGAGAGGCAAACAGCTCACTTCAGTTCAATCTGAGAAGTACAAAAATAGAGGTGAATGCTAAGAGCCCCCATTCATAAACAGAATTCTCTGTGCTCTTTTTTGTACTGTGTAGTGAGCTGGGAGTTGGCTGGAATGTGTATAAATGGTTTTTTTCTAGTAAGACGATAGCACAGTCCATTTGGAGGGAGAGATGAGCCACCACGGAAATACCCACCAGCCCCACACATGCCTGCGGCTACCCTCGAACATTCCCAACCTGGCTGGAGACACTCAAAACAAAACCTCCTGTTCCCTCCCAGGACCACTGGCGCCTGGAGCCTGCCTCCTGCCCCTGCCAGAGGCTTAGGCCAAGCTCGGGATGATGGGGTGGGGGAAGGCAGAGCGGACGTCTCTGAAGCGGCTCCCTGCCCTTAGCCAGAAAGAGGTGCGAGCAGGCGCCTGGGTTTTATCACCGCAGGGAAACTCAGCTGACAGCAGCATCGCCTTAGATCAAAGTCAGCCAGTGGCATCCACTCATGGATCCAGCTTGGGCACAGACATGAAAAGAGGCAGGAGCACATAGAGAGAGACTTTGGATCCCAACTCCACCATTTCTGATCCTTGTGATCCTGGGTGGTTTGCTTACTGTCCCCATCCCTGGGTCTTCACCTGTAAAACGGGCTGTGCGTGCTCGACTCCATGTACTAGTAGGGTTATTCTAAGTCTGAATGCAAATGTACGCTCAGAAGTCCCTTGGTACCTGAGTTACTACCCAGCCCATCCTGCCCTCCAATACCTACTAGATTGTAAACTTCGAGAGGACAGGGATTATGTCATTTACATGGCTCTCGACACCCATCTTTCTGTCTTTTTATTTTTTTTTTACATCTTTATTGGAGTATAATTGCTTTACAATGGTGTGTTAGTTTCTGCTTTATAACAAAGTGAATCAGTTATACATATACACATGTTCCCATATCTCTTCCCTCTTGGGTCTCCTGCCCTCCCAGCCTCCCTATCCCACCCCTCTAGGTGGTCACAAAGCACCGATCTGATCTCCCTGTGCTATGCGGCTTTCTGTCTTTTTATATTTAAAATAGTAGTTTGAACTCAGTCTGTATCCAATAAATATGTGCTGAATATTTACTCAGCTAATGTAAGATGTTATAGATAGTAGCCATTGAATATAACCCATGAAGTTGGCACTCAAGAAAACCCCCCAGTCATCTTGGCCACAGGTCAGAGAGGTAGTAGAACAAAGTGGATACTTACAGAAGCCCCAAGAGGTAACCCCATGCAACCCCATGAGCCCCAGGGCATGTGAGGGCAGAGTCTGTGTTGAAATAGCTTGCTGGAGAGTTCTGATTGGCCAGCTAGGGGAGAATGACTCAACTTCCCGGAATCTTAGTCTCAAAGACAAGAGAGATCTCAAACATCTCTAGTCCAATCCATTTATTTTATAGATAAGGAGAGTCAGATCTAGAGAGAAAAATAAATTGGTAGATAATAACTTGGATCCTGCTTGTATCTTGTAATTACTCCTCTCGTATTTACTAGCTATTTGACCTCCTTCAGCTTAGATGTCCTCATTTGTGGAGTATGTATAATAATAGGACCTCATTGGGTCCTCACTGGGTCTCACTGGGTTGTCATGAGTATTAAATGTGTTAATGTCTATAAAGAGCCTAGAAGAGTCTGGCACATAATAAGCCCACAATAACTGTTAGCAATTTGATTTCTATTTCTCCTTCTTCTCTTTTTTTTTTTTTTTTTTTTGCGGTACGCGGGCCCCTCACTGCCGTGGCCTCTCCCGTTGCGCAGCGCAGGCTCCGGACGCGCAGGCTCAGCGGCCACGGCTCACGGGCCCAGCTGCTCCGCGGCACGTGGGATCTTCCCGGACCAGGGCACTAACCCGTGTCCCCTGCATCGGCAGGCGGACTCCCAACCACTGTGCCACCAGGGAAGCCCTCCTTCTTCTTCTTATTTCTATATTATAATTTCTTCTTCTTACTGCCTGACTTTGAGGGTGGTTTCACTGAGACTTTTTTTCAGCCACCATATTTTAAAAATTGAATCTTTGACAAGCAGTAGGATATGTTGATGCAAAAATATACCCATCCTTCAAACCATGTGAACTTTTATATAAAGTAAAATGTGGAACTTTAAGCCCTCATGAGAATCAAGATGCTTGCACAGCTTCATGACTCTGATGGTTGCTGCCTGGGATGCCCTCCCTCTCTACCTAAAGAAGCACTTATTCGTCCTTCAAGGCCTGGCTTCCATGTGGCCACCTCTGTGAAGTGCTCACTCCTTTCCCAGGCAGTCTGGGCTTCTACCACCCTTGTCACCCACCTCACTGTAGCACTTGGCATGTTTTGTTGTCATTTTTTTATTTCCACTTCTGTCTGCCCAGCCTGACTAGGAGCTCCTTGAGGAAAAGGGCCATATACCTTATTGTTAATTCTTCTCCTCCAGCTCCTCCCCCCTCTTCCCCCTCCCTCCTCCTCCCTCCTTCCTCGTCTCTCTTCTTCTTCTATTATTATTGTTGTTGTTGTTATTTTGCCTTATTATTTTTATAACCTTGTTGCTGATCTCAGTGCCTAGCATATAGTGTGCAACCAAATGTTTTGTTTTTTTAATATTTTATTTATTTATTTATTTTGGGCTGCATCGTGTCTTAGTTGCGGCACGCGGGATCTTCCTTGCGGCATGCAGGATCTTTCATTGCAGCATGCGGGATCTTTTGTTGTGACGCGTGGGCTCTTCCTTGCAGCCTGTGGACTTCTCTCTAGTTGTGGCGTGCGGGTTTTCTCTTCTCTATTTGTGGCGCGCGGGCTCCAGGGTGCATGGGCTCTCTAGTTGAGGCATGCAAGCTCAGTAGTTGTGGCGCACAGGCTTAGTTGCCCCGCGGCATGTGGGATCTTAGTTTCCCAACCAGGGATCGAGCCTGCATCCTCTGCATTGGAAGGCGGATTCTTTATCACTGGACCACCAGGGAAGTCCCAAATGTTTTATTTTATTGCAGGTTTTTATGACTTTATTCATATCACACATAATTAAAGAATGTGTCAAAGGTCTACATACACTTTAAACAATACTAAATTGAATACTCATGTACCACCACCCATGAAAAAGGATATTATGGAAGAGAATATTACCGGTACCTTTTATGTGCAGAATTTTAACTGTATGATCAAATAAATGTTAACTACTTTCTTGCTGTATTTTGTTTAATGTTCTAGTTCTTAAAGTAAGTTTGAATCTTGATTTGGACATGGCTCACGATAAGTAGTCCTTCCAAGTTTATACCATCTGAAAATACAAACTTTGCTTCTGTATTGTCATCTTCTACTTCATTATTAAGACCATTGACTAAATAAAACATAGAATGAATCTAGAGACCTCCTTAATGGTTGCAGTTACTTTTGGATGTGGCTATTCATCCCAGTCACCTGACTGTCCCATCATGCAAGCCTCATTTCAAGGAGAACTAATGTTTACTTGGTATTTAACATATAATAAGCTGTTTATATGTGACAGCTTATTTCATTTTCACAAAAGTCCTCCCACATTTATATCATTCTTCCCATTTTGGAACTGAGGAAACTGAGGCTCAGAAAGATTACCTTTTATAAGGTCACTTGGCTGGAACATGGTAGTCAGGATAGAATCAAATAGATCTTTTACTCAACCCTTGTTTTCTCCTGCTCTTCACAAGTGTATGGGGGAAAAGTTATCAAAAGCCTTTTGCTCATGAAGATTCCCTAACCTACTTGTCATCAAGGCTAGGAGGTTGGTTCAATCTGAGTGAGTCTATGTTGGCTCTAATAACCTTTGCTTTCTGCCCTTGAAAAGTAAATGAAGGACTCAAAGAATCAATGGTAGCCTAAAATCAGGGACATACTTTGGCAGAGACAAATACAGAACCTATAGAGCCTGGCTGCTTTGTATATTTATAACCTAGGGCATGCTATTTAAGTCTCTGCCTCAGTTTACACATCTGTACAATAGGAATAATGATAGACTCTTCCCTTTAGGGTCGTTCTGAAGATTAAGTGATTTAATTCCTGCAATGTGCTTAGAATATGGCCTTTAGTAAGTACCCAGTCAGTCATAGCTGTTGTTGTTGCCAACAACACATTATTGCTGGAAAGTCAGTGTCCTGTACAGACACCTGTCATTAGTGGAGTAAAATGTGCTCCTTTCTTTTGGATCACAGAGCAGCCTTCAGGCCAAGATAGCCATCAGCATGGAAAGAGCTTTCACAAAAATATTTTTAAGTATTTATGTTTATTGCAAAGGATTAAAGCACACATAAATAGATTAATGTGCTCACTCTCTCTCTCTGTCAAAACAAACTATTACTTGTTTTCTCCCAGAGTTTGGGAGTGATTGGAGGTGCTCTGGGGAACATATTTCTGTGTCCTTGTTTCCTTGCTTCAGTCATGACGTCTGATGAGAAGCACGTGCCATTCCAAATGAGTGAGCACAAGCAGGAGCCAACTCAGAAATTTTTGGACAGAGCCAGGCAGAGCCTTCACCTGCCATTTCTGAGCAGCAGAGCCCCAGTCTGCCAATGGAGTTATGCAAAAGCTGATGCAGGAACATCTTTAAATCGTGGGGTTTGGGGTTTGGGTAGGGGGAGGTGATGCAAAGCTCTCCTAAGCAATTTATGTATACAAGTTCTGTCTGTTTGTTTGTTTTGCATATCCTGGGGTTTGAGGCCAGTATCTACCTGAGTTCAAGTCCCACCTCGGCCATTTACTACCTGTGTGACTGTGGACAACATGCAACCTCTCTGAACCTAATCTGTCTAATGGTGCTGGAAGAGTTCTGGAAGAGAAGGGGTGCAGGGCATGAAAAGAGATGGCTTGACTTTGGTGGGTATCCATCCACCTGTCCAAACCCTGGATCCCAAGTGCTTGGCATGGGCTGTCTTATTCGCCCCAAAGCAGCTGGGGCGTGTAGTATAGGGCAGTAGTTTCTAGAGGGGGCATGTGATAAAATTTCCATTGGCAAAGACAGACTGACAAAAATGAAGACCATTTAGTGTGTGCTTCTGTCTGGAACGCTCTCTGTATCATATACCAACACAAACACACACACACATATATACAAATACAGACAGATATACATATACTCACACCTGAATAATTTCTGTGTATGTTTTCATCTTAATTCAAATATCACTTCTTCAGAAAAGCCTTATCTGACCCCTAGACTATATTAGGTCCCTCACTTATGAGCTCTTATAATACCTTTTGACATTCTTTCATTTATTTATCACAGTTTGTATTTATATATTTGTGTGATAGCCATCTTAGGGTGACCAGTTGTCCCTTTTGCCTAGTACTGAGAGTTTTCCAGGACATAGGACTTCTGGTGCTAAAACTAGGAGAATCCTGGCCAAACCTGAATCATTGGTCACCCTAGTCTGCCTCCCTCTGAAGAGAACAGCTCCGTGAATGTGGAGACTATGCTCTTTTGTTTACATATACTTTCAGTGCCTGGATCACAGTAGGAGCTCAGGAAACATCTGTTGAACCCATAAAGGAATGAGTGAATATGTCAATGAAAGCTAAACTGTCTTTTCTTGCAGGAAAACAAACAAACAAACAAACAAACCTTTTTTCCCCCCTGAGATTATTATTTTTCCTTTAGGTGTTAAATTTACCCCTTTATAAATTACCTTTATTTGACGAAGTTTAAAGTTGATAATATTGTGTAGTCTCCTGCCTTCCCTCACCCCCTTCCTCTTTGGAGGGTGGAATTCTTGTTGATTTGAGGAATCACTCATTTAGTGAAAAGAAAACCAGAACAGTTAGAGCTCAGACATTTAAAGAAGGTTTATCCATATGCTGAAGTGCTGTACTATAAACTTTAAGAGGGCAGAAATTATGGTTATATTCAGTTCACTTCTATATCACCAGGGCCTGGCATAGTAAGGGCTGAATAAATATTTGTAGAATAAATGAATGAATAGATTCTCTGCTCAGCCTCAAAACATGCAGGAGTAGACCCAGTGTGCCTAACTCCTTTTTCCTCCCTACCTTTTAATACAACCATAATATCACTTCAGCATTCATCCCTGCTGAGTGGATGAGAAGCTCGTGCCATTCCAGATGAGTGAACACGTGGTCCATCCCTGCCTGTCCTGGTTCATCTCTTGATGTCCTTTCCTAACACTTAATGGGCTTCCATGGTCTGCTACCAAAAAAAGACGTTGCCATATCTTGAATAACCAGAGCATCTCTCTCACCTGCGTGTCTTTGTTCAAGCTATTCCCTTGACATGGAATGCATGTTCTAATTCATCTGGCTAAATCTTACTAGTCTAAGCTTATGTCCCATTCTCTCAGAAGCCATCTCTGGACCATTTCATTCCTCACCCGCCGTGCCCCTCCACAGTATTCTATGTTTTGTCTTTACCATCCCATGGACCACACTGTTTTCTATTTGACTATTTACTTATCTAACTATCCTGAGATGAGGAGCTTCTTGAAGACAAGAACTCTTTCTGATTCATCTCTGTGTCCTCAGCACCCAGTTGAGAGAAATGGTATGCTATTAGGTATCTAATAAGTGTTTGTAGAAGGAGGGGGATATATCAGTTATTTCATGCCATTACAATGCTAGGTTAGAAACAAACATAAAATCCTAGTGGTATACAAAAGGACATGTATTTTTGTTCACAAGTCTATCGATTGTCTGGGTAATTCTGGTGATTCGGGCTCACCAGTTGCTGGTTGACTACAAGGATTTGCTGATCCTGTTTGGGCCCTCTCATGTATCTGAAACATCACGTGTGACAACTGAGCTGACTCAGCTTGCTGCACATCCATCCAGCAGGCTCGTTGGGGCATGTTCTTGTGGCAGAGGGAGAGAAGGAAGAGCAGAAGCACACAGGTGTCGAGGCCTCTAGGCCTGGAAAACCGGTGCACGGTGTCACTTCCGCCTCATTCTGTTGGCCAAACCAAGTCACAAGGTTGACCCAGACTCAAGGGGTGGGGATCCCACCTCTCAACAAGAGGCGCTGCAAAATCATATTGCACAGTGGGTGGAAGCAGGGAGGGCTAGACAATGGGGACCATTATTACAATCAGTCTACCACAGAGAGGGAGCTGGCCAGGGACTGTCGCATCAGTTTCTTTCCAAAATGATCTCTTTTGCTACCTTGACACCTGAATGAGTTTATCAGAAAGGTTTCCAGAGGTGAAGCCAGGCCCGTCCTTTGTCAGGACTAACTTCCCCACCATCAAAGGTGTTTAATAAGGAGCTGAATTCCGTGGTCATAGAAACATCACATGGGAGGAGGATGAGGCTCCTTCTAGCCTTGAGGAACAATATTTTCACATACTTTGCCCCTTTCTTTCCAGATCAGCAAAAACCCGATCTTTGTACCAGGAGTCTGGGGCCCTTATTTCTCAGCCATGGTCCCTGGGTTCTGGCTGAATGAAGGTGGCCAGAGCGTTACTGGAAAATTGGTAAGTTGACACTTCTTCGTATGGTCTTTAATGTTTTTACACCCTTGACTAGTCCATTTTGTCACATTCCCCGTATACCCAGGATCTGGAAGATTTGCAGACTCCTCCATCAGAAGAATTAACTTTCCTTAGCATAAAGTCTCACATATGGAGCATATGCAGCCTGTGTTTGCCAAAGGAATAAATGTTGATCCAGGCATTGATGACTAACCCATCTTCTCCCCTATCTTTCTTTCACATAACAACCCATTTTTCTCACGGCAACGGGAGTAATATTCTACTTTGTAAAAAGGACTATGTTAATCTCCAGCCAGAATCCTTCAGTGGTTCCCTGTGGCCCTTGGGACATAGCTCAGATAGTTTTCTGGGCACATCATTCCCTTTGTGGTCTGTCCCCTCCAGTCTCACCCATGTACTTGTCCCTAAGGCCAGATTGCCCTACTCCCAGCTTCCCCATGGCTCCTGTTATTCTACTTCTCTGTGCCTTTGTATATGCTTCTTTCCCTACTCGGAGAGTTCTTTATCACTTGCTAGTTTTACTTGATCTTTAAGATGTAACTCCAGTTCTTAGCACATTCTGGGATAATCTGCCTTTTCCAGAAATCTATGCACTCTTTAAAGCCATGGGTTATATCATACTTCTCTTTGTATTTAGCTCAGTGCCTGGTTCGTAGAAGGTGCTTGGAGAAAATGTGTTGAATTCATGGGGTCATCTCATAGGGAACCAGAAGATCTATAAAAGTGAGATGAGTACTATACCAGAGGTACAAGGCACAGAGTTCACACAAAGCTAGATTCAGGCATTCTTTGCAGGGGGAAAAGCATTTGTACTGCGCCTTAATGATAAATAGGGACCAACCAGACAAAGAAAGGGATATTCTTCTAGGTAAGAGAACTTGCATAGGAACAAAGACATGGGAGTGAAAAATAGCAAGGCATATTTGAGGGTAATTGCAGAATTTCAGTTGTGGCATAAGCTGTTCTTAGAAGAATGATTTACAATAAAAGTTAGAGAGCTGGGCAGGGACCAAACAGAAGAAGTCCCTGTAAAACATGCTAAGGAGTTGAACTTCAGGTAGTAGACCGCAGAGAATAGGTGAATGATTGGAATAGCGACGGGTGTTGTCAGATCTCTGTTATAAAAACTGGCTAGCAGCTGACAGGAAGAAGGCCTGAGGGTGCACGGCTGGATGAAGAGAGACCAGCTTTAATAGGTTAGTCCACAGACAAAAAGCCATGAGGACTTTGGCAGTAATGGACAGTGGCAATAATGACTGAGAATTGAGGTCAAGAGATCAGCAGACCTTGGAAGGATTAAATGTGGAAAGCAAGGGACATTAAGACCCAGGCTTAGGGCCTCCCTGGTGGCGCAGTGGTTGAGAGTCCGCCTGCCGATGCAGGGGATACGGGTTCGTGCCCCGGTCTGGGAGGATCCCATATGCCGCGGAGCGGCTGGGCCCGTGAGCCATGGCCGCTGGGCCTGCGCATCCGGAGCCTGTGCTCCGCAACGGGAGAGGCCACAACAGTGAGAGGCCCGCATACCGCAAAAAGAAAAAAAAAAAAAAAAGACCCAGGCTTAGTTACTCAGCCTCACATTCAGTATGTTGTATTGAAATCATCTGTTTATGGTCTGCTCCCCTACCAGCTCTTCTAAATGTCCAGCCAAATCAAAAGTGATCTGATCTCAAGCTGGATATGGATACAAATAACCATTAATTTTCCATTTCTTAGTGTGTTTCTCTTTTATTCTTAGCTGCCTCAAGTTCTCTCTCAAAGTTGATGCACGCGTAGGTGGGTGGCTGGATTCAAAGAGCATGTTTTGTGTCTTCACTCTTATGCCAGGCTGTAGAGATACATGAATTAGTCCCCCCATTAGTCCCTGGTTTTAAGGAGCTCATTGTCTAGTAGGGAAGCACAGTGAATATAAATTAAATAACATCTGATAGGTCTTAATAACCAATTAGACTTTTCTAGAAAAGTCAAGAAAAAGTCATCACTCTATGCCTAAGGTACAGTGGGATTGAAACTTTACAGTCTCCTATTTAAACTAGTGTCATGTATTTACACAACTTTCCACTTAAATATCCACTCCCTTTCTATGACACATAGAATACCCATTACTGAAACATAGCCCTTTTCAAGCCCACATCATGGTATAATTACCTTTAGGAGAGCCAGAAGTCATAACAGACACAACCCAGAGTCTTTTTTTAACAAGGATAACAATCCAGTAAACTAACTCTTTGTGCAGGATGCATTGTCCATGAAGTGTCCATCAACAGGTTTTCAGAGTTAGTTTACTAATTGACCATCTGTGTCAGTCTAGAAATGCTTTTACCAGTATTTGACTCAGAGTTGGCTCTGTTGCTATGGATATAAGCCATCTTTGCCCAAACATTATGATGTATCTTGGTGGACAAGAATTTGTTATGGCTGTTTCCTAAGCCTGAATTTAAATTTTTTAAAATGACCCTTTTCTGACCATCGATAAAATATTCATAATAGTCCACTATGGTTTTTGACAAGAATCATGGGGCTTTCTGGCCTTTATCTAGCTAGTTGATTTTGCATCATCAACCAGTGAAGTTGCATGTAGAGTTCCACTTAGGGCAGTTCTATGTATAGAGTTTCATTAGACATAGGAATGGGTATGACTGGCTTACCCATGGGTTACAAAAAACAAAATCTAAGGAAGTTGAGAAGTTAGCATAATGGGGCAAAATCTGAAACAAGAACAAAACAGACTGTCCAATAAATCATCAGTCCATAGAGGCCAAGCAAAGAGACAGAAACCACCTGTAAAATAAAGAGATATAAAAATAATAACAACGATGATGGTAATAATAATAACAACAATAATTGTACCTTATTGAGTACATTTTCCTGTGGGAAAGATTTATATATATATATATATATAAAATCGTGTTAATCCTTGAATGATACTCATAATAATCATAATGCCTAATATTTATTTTGAAGACTTATGTCCCAGTCTCAATTCCAAGAGCTTTTCATGTCCTATTTTATTTAATCCTCTGATACCCCTATAAGTTAGGTACCGTTATTATCCATATTTTACACATGAAGAACTGAAACTCAGGGTAGCAAGCACAGCCTGGAGAGATTCCTGATGCACTGTCAATGGCCTTTTTACCTGTTTCCGTTGGTACTCACCTTTCCTTTCCATTTACTTATTCCGGTTTATCACCGGTTTTACAGCCTATTGTCATCAAACAGAACACCGTAAGAGGAAGTTACATTGCTTTTATTCCGTGTTTCATATTTACATATTCTCTCATAAGCTGTGTCTGAAAGTGGCTGCTCCATTATTACATTGTCCAGAATATATTATAAACATGCAGTTGTAAATATATCATCTAAAGCAGAAGGGAAGAGATAGAAGAAGAAAAGGGAAGTAAAGAAGGGGAAAGAAGAGAGGGGAAAAAAAAAGAAACAAAATTTATCTAAACTCTAGATTTGGAAAAAAGATATTTTGTTTCATTTTTACAATTAAATACAGATCTTCCATCACAAAGCAAAATCCTTCATTCCAAGTATATGAATAGATTGGTACTTTAAAAAAAAAATCTCCATCTGGTTAACTTCAGGATGAAGAAAAAAAATAGGATAGGATCTTTTCTGGCTCTGGAGCCTTTGCAATTTCATCTGTCTGAGATTTGGGCTTGTTTTTCACTCATTTCAAGCTTGTGCTGCTGCTATTTATTTCCTCTTAGAAGGGCACATACCCCATTCCCATGGATGATTTACTTCAGTTCACCAAACACCCATCAAAGATTGTCTCGTGCTTGTTGATACACTCTCCAGAAAGTTTTGCAAAAACCATCACTTTTGCCCAGGCTTTTTCCACAGAGCACCAACTGGTACAGTCACTGTGTCCAGATGCTGAAGCTTATTTCCAACTGGACCTCAGCCATCCCTCTCTCCAAGCACTCTTCTCTGTCTTACTTGAAGTCGTTTTTATTGGGGGAGGCACTGGGTAAGAGAGCCTAAGACAGTTTCCTAAGCTGCCCCTATGGTGAAACTGGCTTTCTGGGACAATTGGGCTTGGTGGGGAATTACCTTTGAATTTTTTGAAGCCAGAATTTAAATTTATAAATTTGGGCCTCAGGGTCATAATGTTTGCAGGGTTCTAGCTCTTGAAGTTTTAGAATCGGTGCATTGCAAGTGCCTATCTGCCTCCTTCCTTATCACCAAAGCCCCTCAGCCTGGGGCTAGCCTCAGGGGGGTCAGCCAGCTCTTCCATATGAAGAGCTTGCCATGTACTCAGTGCTGTCCAGGTTAGAGGTATTGATGCCATCCCTTCATTTAGTCAGTCACTCTTTCCAGCATGTTACAGAGATTTCCTGAGGGATTACTCTGGGCCAGGCAAGAATATGGTCACACATGATTCCTGTCCTCCAGTGGCTTATCATCTAGTGGGAAAGTCGGATATGGAACTGACAATTATAATTTATTGTAGCACATAAAAGTAGATTGCACTACCCCTACAGCCGACTGGGAGAATCTGTTCTATGCTCAACACATTGAGGCCCTCATGAAGATTCAGGATTTCATCTGATCTTCACAGCATGTCTATGTGGTCAGTTTTACTAGTGACTAAGGCTCAGAACAATGAGGTAACTTGATCAAGCTCTTCACAGTTGTAAATGGGGAGTGCCTTGATTCAAACCCAAGTCAGCTACTGGAAGCCCCAGATCTTTCCAGAATTGAACCTGACTTTTATAGGGCTGCCTTTCTGAATTTTTCTTTCAGTTCTCTTATAGACTTCTTTGAGAAGCAATTATTGTATCAGTTAGTGTGACTTTCTTATCAAGTGTATTAAAGCACATATAGTTGGCAGGCTTTGTAAGGCCATGAGAGAGAAACTTATGTGTATCAGCCTTGACAAGATCTAGGTATATAGACTTAGGTGTGTCCCCAGCATCTCACATTAACTAATTGGAATGACTTCATGGATACAAAGACCAGCTCTGCATAAACAGATGCCTCCCTGTTCTCTCCTCCTGCCCAGGCTTTCACTGTATTTTTTGTACACCCACCTGGATTCCTGCACAGCTTCCTAATTACCTTACTCTTCCTATAAGGACACCAATTCTATCAGATTAGGGCCCCAACCTTATGATCTCATTTAACCTTAATTACCTCCTTAATGTCTCCATCTCCAAATGCAGTTGTATTGGGGGTTTGGCTTCAACATCTGAATTTTGAAAGGATACAATTCAGTCCATAACAGTCATACATATTTCAAAAAAGTTCTGAGAAACAAAGCATAATCTTTTGTGTTTACCTACATATTTACCATTTCCATTGTTTTTTTTATTTCTTTATGAAAATTTAAGCTTCCACCTGGTATTTCCCTTCAGCTTGAAGAACTTCCTTTAGCATTTCTTTAGTTGTTGCAGGTCTACTGGCAAACAAACAAACAAACAAAAACACACCTTCTTAGTTTTCTTTTTTTTCCTTCAACACTTAAAGATGTCAGTGTATTGTATTCTGGCACCATTGTGTCTTATGAGAAGTCAAACATCATTTGTTTTGTTCTTCCCCTATGTACAGTGTATTTTTTTCCTCTGGCTACTTTTAGATTTTCCCTTAATCTTAGTTTTTATTATGGTGTGCCCAGATATTGTGTTTTGGAAATTTATCCTTCCTCCCCCAGGTTTGCTATACTTCTTGAATTCCTGTCTTTCACCAAGTTTGGGAAATCTTTAGCATGTATATGTTTAAATGTCTTTTCTGCCCTATTTGCTCTTACTCCTCCTACTGTGACTCCAATTACACATTTTTAAGACCTTTGGCTATTGTCCCATAGCCCCTGAGGGCTTTGGGGTTTTTTTATTCCCCCCAATATTCCTCTCTCTTTCTCTGTCTGTCTCTCTCCCTCTCTCTCTCAATTAGACACTCTCTATTGGTCTTTTTTCAAGTTCATTGACTCTTCTGTCTGCAATCTCCAACCAGCTCATGGACCCATACATTTCAGATATTTATCAATACAAGAATTTCTACTTTTTAATCGTTTCCATTTCTTTGCCATTTCCTATCTGTTTATTAGTTATGAGAGTGTTATCCTTTACATCCTTAAGCATTGTTAAATTACTAGCTTTAAAATTCTTGTCTTCTAATTTTAACATCTGTGTTATCTCAGGGTTATTGTCCATTAAATGGCCATTCTCTTAAGTAAGAATTACATTTTCCTGTTTCTTCATATGTCTAGTAATTTTGACTCATATCTTGAACATTATAATTGATGTATTGTAGAGACAGTGGATTATTCTTATTTCTCTGAAGAGTATTTTTTTTAAGCAGGTAATTTAATGACAACTCAAACACCAAGTTTTGTCTCTCCTTTGTTGAGTTCTTTAAGCCTTAGTTGGGCTACTTATTATGTAATTCAGAGATCATCCAGAGATTAAGGTAACCTTTATGCATAGTGTTGAGCTCCCTTTCTATGTCTCTCTCCTTTCTGAGATCTCCCTACCTTTTATTTTCTAGTTGCTATGGTGGCCTTGAACTCTGACCTCTCATTTCTTAGCTATGAAGACTGCATATTTCTGTCTATCTGAGTATTAGCTGTCCTGCATGGCACTGATTAGGGCCTGCCCTCAGGCAAAAATCTGTAAAATCAAGAAACACATATAAAACTGTTTTTTCCTTCAATGTGTCTATTCCTTCTCAGTTTCTACCTGGCTTTGGTCACTTTCCAGTATCTTCAGAGAATTGTTTGATATATTTTGATCAGCATTTATAATTGTTATCTGGGAAAGAATTCATATGATAAGAACTATTTAGCCATTTCAAGAAGTGGAACTGGGCAGAGGGGTGGTGGTGGTGGGATGAATTGGGAGATTGGGATTGACATGTATACACTAATATGTATAAAATAGATAACTAATAAGAACGTGCTGTATAAAAATAATAAAATAAAACTTTTTTAAAAAAGAAAAATATTTCAGATGTGGAAAAAACAATATACTGGCTTCAGAATTTTTAAAAAGGCAAAATTAAAATGAATAAACATTTAATCAAAAGTCTCCAAAAAAAGAAGTGGGGCTTCCCTGGTAGCGCAGTGGTTGAGAGTCCACCTGCCGATGCAAGGGACACGGGTTCGTGCCCCGGTCCGGGAAGATCCCACATGCCGGATAGCGGCTGGGCCCGTGAGCCATGGCTGCTGAACCTGCACATCTAGAGCCTGCGCTCTGCCACGGGAGAGGCCACAACAGTGAGAGGCCCGCGTACCGCAAAAAAAAAAAAGAAGTGGAACTCCTGAATGATTTCTTTTAAAGCAAATAAGAAAATAAGATTACGTTTCTTCCCTAATTAAAAGCCTTCTGTTGCCCATCTGTATGTCTTCTTTAGAAAAATGTCTATTTAGGTCTTCTGCCCATTTTTGGATTGGGTTGTTTGCTTTTTTGATATTGAGTTTTATGAGCTATTTGCATATTTTGGAGACTAATCCCTTATTGGTCACAACATTTGCAAATATTTTCTCCCATTCTGTAGGTTGTCTTTTTGTTTTGTTGATGGTTTCCTTTGCTGTGCAAAGGCTTTGAAGTTTGATTAGGTCCCATTTGTTTATTTTTGCTTTTATTTCTTTTGCCTTGAGAGACTGATCTAAGAAAATGTATTGCTACGATTTATGTCAAAGAATGCCTATGTCCTCTTCTAGGATTTTTATGGTGTCATGTTTTACATTTAGGTCTTTAAACCATTTTGAGTTTATTTTTGTATATGGTGTGAGGGCGTGTTCCAGTTTCACTGCAGTCAGAATAGCTATCATCAAAAAGTCTACAAATAATAAATGCTGTAGAGGGTGTGGAGAAAAGGGAACCCTCATACACTGTTGGTGGGAATGTATTTAAATTGGTGCAGCCATTATGGAAAATAGTATGGAGGTTCCTTAAAAAGCTAAAAATAGAGCTACCATATGATTTAGCAATCCCACTCCTGGGTATGTATCCAGAAAAAAGAAAACTCTAATTCAAAAAGATACATGCACCCCAATGTTCATAGCAGCACTATTTACAATAGCCAAGACATGGAAACCACCCAAGTGCCCATCAACAGGTGATTGGCTTAAAAAGATGTGGGATATATATATATATATATATATATATATATATATATATATATATATATATATATAATGGAATATTACTCAGTCATAAAAAAGAATGAAATATTGCCATTTGCAGCAACATGGATGGACCCAGAAAATATTATACTTAGTGAAGTAAATCAGACAGAGAAAAGCAAATACTATATCACTTATATGTAGAATCTAAAAAATAATGCAAATTAATATATATGAAAAATATAAACAGACTCCCAGACATAGAAAACAAAGTTATGACTACCAAAGTTATGGAGGGAGGGACAAATTAGGAGTATGGCATTAACAGATACAAACTACTATAACCTAAAATAGATAAGCAACAAGGATTTACTGTATAACACAGGAACTATATTCAATCCTTGTAATAACCTATAATGGAATATAATCAGAAAAAAATAACTGAATGACTATGCTGTAAACCTGAAACTGAAAAAATACTGTAAATCAACTGTACTTCAATTTAAAAAAATCTTTCTGTATCCTCTCATTGTACTTAGAATAAAATCTAAAGCCTTTGCCATGGCCTGCTTGATTTTCTCCACTTTCTACCTCTCTATCCTCATTTTATACAAGTTTCCTACTTACTTACTCCAGTCTAGTCTCACTGGACTCCTGTCAGTTCCTAGGACATATGAAGCTCTTTGCTACTACAGAATCTTTGCATTTGTCATTCTCTTTACTTGGAAATTGTTGTTTCTTTTCTTTCTTTTTTTTTTTTTTTCCATGTCATAGCTTAAATTTCACCCTCAGGTCTTTCCTGAACCCTCTATCTAAAATCAGTTTTCATATTACAGTAACTTATCTATTTCCCTCAAAGAACTAATCACTATCTTTAATTATTATATGTATTTTTGACTCTATATGTCAATAGAATATAATCTGAGTGGACAGAAAGTACACCTACCTTAATTGCTACTGAATCCCCTGTGCTTACTGACTATGACCAGAACAGAGTAGGTGTTCAATTATCATTCATCAAATCTATAAAACCATATCAGGCTAGACTATATTTGAATTTTGGGATACCCATTTTCCCTTCATAAGGCAGAGCTTTGTGAAAGCGACGACTTCTATTTGTCTTTGTACCCTGAATTATTAGAATGATGCCTAGCACAAAGTAGACATATATCACATTAGTTTCATGAATAAGTGAACTAACAAACTGTAAAAATGAACAAAGCCACCAATTTTGATGGTGAATGAAATTGACTAAACTAGCCCTGCATTAAATCAGAATTGATCAACTTGTAAGAGAAATTGTCCTATGTAAAGCTTATATTAAAGTTGTAAAAAAAAAAAAAAGAACACAAAACACATAGTTTATATTTTCCTCTCAGGAATGTTTGTTGTTCCTAGGAACTGTTCAGTATTGAAACTCGCAGTCCTTTCCAGCAGTATAAAAAAAATTGTCTAGATTGGGCTTGCTTCTTTCATTAGATTTTCGTGAGAATCTCAAAGCTGGGAAAAATCAGGCAAAATGTTTATGCTTTGAGATAAGAAGATTAGGTAAGCAAAGAGTTGAAATAGCTTAGATGAATAAGTGACATTACAGGTAAATACAAAGCAGTTGTCACAAGTGATGAACATTGCTCTGAGCCTAATGATTGTTTTACCTGTAAAGAAGGAAAAAGACAGCCTCAAGACTAATAGATAGTCTTTGTGGCACAGTGATTAAGAACCCGCCTGCCAATGCAGGGGACACAGGTTCAAGCCCTGGTCCAGGAAGACCCCACATGTCCCAGAGCAACTAAGCCCATGTGCCACAACTACTGAGCCTGTGCTCTAGAGCCCACAAGCCACAACTGCTGAGCCCATGAACCACAACTACTGAGCCCGTGTGCCTAGAGCCCATGCTCCACAACAAGAGAAGCCACTGCAATTAGAAGCCCGCGCACCGCAACGAAGAATAGCTGCCCCCCCACCGCTGCAACTAGAGAAAGCCCGCGTGCAGCAGCAAAGACCCAACGCAGCCAAAAATAAATAAATAAATACAATTTTTAAAAAAGAGCAGATTGCTCCATCTCCTATTAAAAAAAAAAAGGCTAATAGATAAAACTGATTTTAATAGAGAAAAACCCATCAAGCAATAAGATAGCTTTGTCTTAGCAAAATGATCATGGATGGGCCTCCCTGGTGGCGCAAGTGGTTGAGAGTCCGCCTGCCGATGCAGGGGATACGGGTTCGTGCCCCGGTCTGGGAGGATCCCATGTGCCGCGGAGCGGCTGGGCCCGTGAGCCATGGCCGCTGAGCCTGCCCGTCCGGAGCCTGTGCTCCGCAACGGGGGAGGCCACAACAGTGAGAGGCCCGCATACCGCAAAAAAAAAAAAAAAAAAAAAAAAAAAATGATCATGGAACCTAAAATTCTTAAATATAAAATTTGCCTTTGTGATGTGTTTTTCATGCCTGTAAACTCTTTTCCAACGGTTTTGCTATCTCAGGCGGTGCAATTCTCTGTGTAATTTTACAAACTCTTGCCTATTTGTCATATTAACTTATTCAGTGTTTTAGAGAGAGAATTAGAAATGGTCTTGTCCAAGGTCATGCCCTGAGCCAGAGTTGAGCTCAGGTCTCAGGAGTCCTTGTCTGCATTCTCTCCGTCATATCAAGGGTCAAGAAACGTAAATGCTTAAAGGAGTCAAACAGACAGCATAAATGAATAAACAGACCAGGCAAAGAGGTATTTTTTACTTCTACAGAGAAGTTTCTTTTTTCAGCTCTCAGTACTCTTGGGCTGAATTCCATGTTCCCTCCTTTGACAGAGAGACGGGCATAGAGAAATAGATTGCTACTACAAGTAAAACATTAGTGCCATCATGACGATAAATTGAGTGGTGGTGCCTCTCACAAACTGGAGGGTGCAGGCCTGTCTGAAGGGATCAGTCACCACTCAGCTCCAGCTGACCCTTGCCATGGGGGAATACGGTGACCCAGTGTTTTACATTCACCAGTTCTTCAAGAGAAACCAAAATCTGGACTTAAAGTGAAATCTCCCAGTTTTAAAATATTGGCTTATTTTAAAACACATTATATATCCCACGTAAAATACATCTGTGGTCCAGATGCCACCTCATACTACCCATGTATGATCTCTGTGTTATACTGTATTGCATTTCTATTTTTCCCATGTTCCAAATGCAGGTGCCACCTTAATAAGGAAATGCCAGAAAATCCCCACAATTCTAGTTATGTATTGTGAGATGGCCTTTTCCTCTTGATCCTGACCTGAAAGCCATCCTGAAGAAGATCTGACTCCACTCAGCTTAAGCTTCCTACCTATCCAAATAGTTTGTAGCCTTTTCTGCCTACTCCTACAGCTGCCAGCTCTCAGCTGAAACCTCAGAAGATGGAGGAAACAAGAAAAGAGTCATAGAGTCAGGATAGTTCTGTCTATATATTTCTAAGGCAGCCACTTGGCAAATATAGTTATTGTGGTCACACTTGTTATTTCATTGGGAAACAAATAACCACTTAATGGGACACTGTGATCTTCTATACTGTGCTAAATGCATTAGAGAACGAAGTAGAAAGATCAACCCTTGGAACAGGCACTCCAGGCTTTTGAAATGAGTACTCAGTTATTTGACAAACTGGCTCCTTCTTTGTTAATCAGGGTGGGCCTTTGCCATCAGATGCTGTGAGGAAAAAAAAAACAAAAAAAAAACTGCAGCTGACCTTTTAAGATCTTGTTCTTCCAACCATTTTTACTCTTTTGGTAGTACTTCCTTCTCTTTAATAATAGGTGTTACGATCTAAAAGCCACCTGTATATCACTCACTGCAACCTTCCCTGCAAAGCAAATTTTACTGTCCACGTTTTACAGTTGTAAGAGAAGAGGCTCTGAGAGGTCAAGTAACTTAGGTAGCAGAGAATATAAGTATAGACCATGAGTTTTGAACCTAAGTCTGTTTCCAAAGCCCATGTTTTCAGCTAGTGTCTTAAAATGTAGATTTTATTATTATTCAGGTATGATGAGGCCAGCAGATCAGGAGATGATTGCCACTGAAAGGATAGTTTGTTACTCACAGTTCTCAAGAAGAGGGGGCTGGCTAAACCATGCAGGGCCAAATGGGAAACACTAAGGTTGTCCCTAGTTGTCTGGTACCTGGCTCTGGGGTGATTAGAGCAGGGAAATAGAGGAGGTGTGCTCTGTATTAGTTAGTTTGCATATGAAAGGCATGCTCACAGGCCATTGGAGTCCTTTACTATCTCTAGGAATGGGCTAGCCTTGGAAAGGGCAGTCTCTCCAGGGTCAACAGGGCCCCAGATCCCAAAGCATCACAAGTACAGAAAAATAAAAAGACATGATTAAAATGACCACATTTCCTTTTCTTAGACCCAGAAGTTCAAAGTCATCCTTTCACTCTGATTTTCTTATGCTCTGTAACTATTCAGTCACTAAGTTTTGTTTTATTTTCTTCAAAATGTGTCTCATTCATTCTTTCGTGATGCTAGGCATTGTAGGCACTGAAGAATGGGAAATAATGAGGCTTTTGATTTAAAAGAGCTCAGAGCGTAAGGTAAGAGATAGACATATAAACTAATAGTTATTGAAGAACTTGGTAAATGCTGCAATAGAGCAAGGACAGGGGACATTCGTGCCTTGTATTCCCAATGTCAGCCTCTGAGCCCTGTCTGTGTTTCCTACCCTCTGTGCCTAGTCATCTCCCCATTGTACATACCCTACTGGGTTAATTTTCCTTAACTTGTCATTATTTTGCTCCACAAATCGAAATAATTTCCTGTGGCCTACAATTCAGTAAAACAATAGTCACTTATCTGACTTTTAAGAACCACTGTGTGTCCATACCCTCCTCATGCATCCATATTTTCACCACTTTATTTATTCTCTAATTTAACATACAGTTACCCTCTGACCAATGTGTGCCCCACACAAACAGACACAAATATAAAGCGTGGTAAGTGCTCCCAAGAAGTACATGGTATTCTGTGGGCATGTGGTCCATTATGGTTTGTACATCCCACATTTATCCAACAAATACTTATTGAGCATCTATGATATGCCAGTCTCAGGGCTAGACCAGTCTTCTTACTGTCTATACCCAGATTTGTCTTCCATCTTCATATCTCTACTCATCACAGCCTCCTTTCTGGTATCCCTTGCCTCTAGCCCTTTACTCCTCCAAACTGCCTGTTCTTGGCAATTATTATATATACAACTATATAATAATTGCCAAATATTATATATACAACTATACAGTAATTGCCAAATTATTGACTTCTTGCTTTATGCTGTTGTATGTATTTCTTATTTTCCACTCTATCCCAGAGCCTAGTCCCAGTACCTGGTGTATTAGGCTTTTGGTAAATACCAAATAACTGCATTCATGCATGTGGGACACATGCTAGCTTCTGTGCTTCCTCCAGGAAGCTCATTTAAATCTCCCTTCTCTGACCTCCTAAAGCACTTCCCATAGAAACTAGCATCATATCAAGTAATGGCTTTAATTATCCATTATTGATGCCAGTGGCTTCATTGTGATGCTCCGACTGGATTGCAAACTCTTTAAGGTCCAAACTATGCCTCATTGCAGTAACCCAAAACTGAACCTTCAGCAAGTAAATATTCAAAACCTGGATGATTTTCTTTCCATTGAAATCACCACTTGCTTTGGTATTATCTTGACACATTTCTACACAAATGGAATTTGACAACTTATACCTGGAAGTTGAGTAGACAATGTGACATGGTAGTTAAGACCAAGGACTTTAGATACAGAGAGACCTCAGTTTGAGACCTAGATCTGTCACTTACTCCCCTATGACCTTAGGCAAGTTACTTAATCTCTTCTAGTCCTGGTTTTCTCATCTCCATGGTGGCTAATAGTATCTTCTTCATGGGAATGTTATAAGAAATAAATGAGATAATGTATGTAAAATGCATAGCTTAGTATTGGTATATGGTAAATGAGTCAATAAATTTTAGGTGATATCATTTATTCTGTTGTTGGCATTATGGTAGGCATGCTCTGTGTCGCAGAAATCCTGTTTTAAAAGGAGACTAGGACGGGGTAAGGGGGAGAGGAGGTCGCTGAAGCTCAGAGCAGTTAAGTGACTTGCACAAAGTCACATAGCTAGTTAGTATCCGAGCCAGAACACAGACCCAGCCTCGGTGACTCCAGAACAAAAATCTCGTCCTCTTTACACAGACCTGATGTTCAGGAAGCATGCTCAGAGAAACTATCTCCATGAGGCCACAATAACCCGTCTGTTCGTAGTTTGAATGAAAATAAATAGATCAGAATGGTTGTTTTGGAGATTCATGTAAACGTTGAGACAATACACAGATGAGGTTCAACTCAAGCCCATTGTTGGGTGTGTTTTAGCAAGCAGAGTCACAGCATGGGGAAACACATCCCTTCCTGATGCATAGTGCATATTATTTTGTTTAGAGCCACCGAGTGGATTAAGGAATAAATCCTAGATGCGGAATTTCAAATGAAAAGATGGTTGTCTGCAGAGCTTAGACATTTCTGTCCTTGGAGAGCTCTGTCCCAGTTTCCCATGCGATAACTTCTCAGTCAGGGGAGATTCTCTTGACAGCTCTGGGACAACTCTTTTTTGTGTTTTTTAAACTGGGACTCCCTCCTCCTAGACTCTTTCACTCAACTTCTCCATTAGTAAGACACAGAGAATAATTCAAGGTCTGACATTGCCCTGGGGTAACAGCATGGGGTAACCGGAGGGGGACATGATGTCATCCAGAGGTCAGTGCTTTTAACACCCAGGCCGGCCCCCCTCTACCTCATTTACCCTGAGTTACACCTCCTTCTCATGCCTCTGTCAAACCTCATTCTTGGACCTAATACTACCTGCTGCTACCAGTTCAGCCTTGGGAGTTTCTTTTCCTGCTGTTCTTCTCTTTAAACTTCTTTGTTTTATAAATCCAAGAGGCCAGCAGTTGGTTAAACAAAGCTAGATTTCTGAAAGAGCTGAGACACTCTTGCTGAGTTAGCATTTTAATATTCTTGGATCCTCTGTAGACAAAGAATTGAAAGAAACAGACATTTTAATATATCTTCTTCTGGCTTTAACATAGACTAGAGAAGCTATAAAATTGACCCATCTCTCTTGTTTTTCAGATAGATCACATGGTGCAGGGCCATGCTGCCTTCCCTGAACTACAAGCCAAGGCCACAGCCAGGTAACAGCTCTCTCTGTTCTCTGCAGTTTTCCATGCCCGACCACATTAGGGGCACTGACTTTAGACAGCTGCATGATTTTCAGATCCGGTGAGCAATGAAAATGCCTGGCAGTACTTGGTTATAAGATAGTCATCTGGATGATCCAGGACATACATGTATTAATTTTCAAAACAATCTAACAGAATTCACAAAAAAAACTAGAGATCCTCCAAGAATATGCCAGTAATCATGGTTGAGAAGCTCTGACATAAAAGAAAGAGCATGGATTTTTTGAGTCAGAGTTTCTTGGATTCAACTCCAGTTTTTCTCCCTAATAACTATGTGACCTTGGGCAAGTTATTCAACGCCTGTCTTTTCATCTGTGAAACAGGATAGTAACTGATAGGAGTGATTTCTAGAATATATTGTTAAGTGCAGAAAGCAGAGTATTTTATTTATTTATTTATTTATTTATTTATTTACTATTTTTTTGGCTATGTTAGGTCTTTGTTGATGCACGCAGGCTTTCTCTAGTTGTGGTGGGCAGGGGCTACTCTTTTTTTTTTTTGCTGTACGCGGGCCTCTCACTGTTGTGGCCTCTCCTGCTGCGGAGCACAGGCTCCGGATGCGTAGGCTCAGCGGCCATGGCTCACGGGCCCAGCCGCTCCGCGGCACGTGGGATCCTCCCAGACCGGGACACGAACACGTGTCCCCTGCATCCGCAGATGGACTCTCAACCACTGCGCCACCAGGGAAGCCCAACGGGGGCTACTCTTCATTGTGGTACGTGGGCTTCTCATTGTGGTGGCTTCTCTTGTTGCGGAACACGAGCCCTAGGTGCGTGGGCTTCAGTAGTTGCGGCACACGAGCTTAGTTGCTCCTCAGCATATGGGTTCTTCCCTCACCAGGGTTCGAATCCATGTCCCCTGCGTTGGCAGGTGGATTCTTAACCACTGCACCACCAGGGAAGTCCATAAAGGAGTGTTTATAATATATTCTTTTTTATGTAAAAAGGTGATATAAGAAAATATATGTGTATCTACTCATTTATGCAAAAGAAATATAGGGAAGTTAAACAAGAAACTAATGAGATTGTTACCTATAGGAGGTGGGGTAGGAATGGGATGGAAATAATGGGGAAATGGGAACAGGGTAGTAGGAGGGAGCGACACTTCTTTGAATATACCTGTTTATACAACTCATACTCTTAGAATCATGATGATGCTTCATGTCCCCCTGAAAATAAATAAAGGATAGATAGATAGATAGATGGATGGATAGCTGGATGGATGTGTGTGGTGGGGGTGAAATACAAACAGTGAAAAAAATGAACCTATTGTATTAATAATAAATAACATGATCATACTAATGGGGGTTTGGGAAAGAAAAGAATTAACCTAAGTAATTTCTACAAAATTATTAGCCAGGGCCTCCCTGGTGGCGCAGTGGTTAAGAGTCCGCCTGCCGATGCAGGGGATACGGGTTCGTGCCCCGGTCTGGGAGGATCCCATATGCCGCGGAGCGGCTGGGCCCGTGAGCCATGGCCGCTGGGCCTGCGCATCCGGAGCCTGTGCTCCACAACGGGAGAGGCCACAACAGTGAGAGGCCCGCATACCGCAAAAAGAAAAAAAAAAAAAAAAATTATTAGCCAATATGCTTCAAAGATTAGGAAGCTTAAGGAATTACTAGAGAATTGTCCCAGATTTGAGGAGACTAAGATGCTACTACATCTAGAAACAATGTATGATCATGGGTTAAATCTTGACCAGAAAAAAGCACATTAGTGGGGAAAACTGTCAACATTCAAATAAGTATGGAGATTAGTAATAATACTGTATTTATGTTAATTTCTTAGATGGTGAGTATAGGGGAAGTCTGCATACTATTTTTGCAATTTTTCTGTAAATCTGAAATTATTTTGAAATAAGAAGCTTGAAGAATAATTATTGAATGAATTTCATGATAATAATGCTTAGTGGTTGGGCTTTTTAACAAAAGTAAGGTATTTTATAATATTTTCAGAGAAACCCCATTCATGTAGCTAGTACCTGGCAAAAGGGAGATAGTCAAAGGTGGAGGTTACTATCCTAGATCCTGGAGCCAAATTGCCTGTCTCAGCTGCACCCTTTAGTAGCTTGTTACCCTGGGCAATGTACTTAACCTCACTGTGCCTTAGTACTTCACTGTACAGGAAAATAATAGCAGTAAACACCTCATAAGGTTGTTGAGAAAATTAAATGAATTCACATAGTGTCTGGGATATAGCAACAATTGCTGAGCTATAATAAGTAATCAGTAAATGGTAGTGGTAGTGATAAAAATTGTTGTAGTTACTCGTTTTAGACATTTCCATTCCACCAAGGGACGTCTGTTCTTATGGGGAGGCACACCTGCACAGAGCAGAATGAAGTGCATACTGACTAGAATATAAACACTGTCATCAGGGTGTAGAGGAGGATTGACCCCACCAAGGAGTTTGAGAAAAGTTTCATGAGCTTTCCCTTCTAGGAGCCTCTAGTTACAATGTCATTACCATCTACAGGGGTCATACCACTTAGCCAATAACTAGCACTTTAGTTGGCTTAGAGACCACATAACCTAGAAGAGGGATGCCTAACCTCAGATCACCAGGGAACCCCTTAATTGTGTGCAGAGTTTTGTTGATTATATACTTGTGCGTACGTTTCTGGGAAGAGGGGCCATAGCTTTTATCAAATTCTTGAGGGGATCCAGCATTTTAAAACCTCTAACCCAAAGGAAAGAGCACAGATGCAGAGTTTAGAGGTCTAGATTCAAATCTCAGCTCCCACATACATAGTTGTTTGAACCTTAGTTTCCTTATCAGAACATGGGATAGTAGACATGAGAGAACCAGCCATGGATAGCTCTGAGAATTTATTTTGAGTTTACAGAAGCAATGTATTTGGAAAGGCTTTGTAAACCGTACAATGACAATGACAACAACCACTACTACTACTTCTACCACTATTACTAATGATTATAAAAGAGGCGGACCTTTTGGAGGGGATTGTTCTAGGGTTAAGCGGCAGATGTCAGTCATCCATCACCTGCCTACCTTCTCATGGAGTAGCAAGAACACTGGACTGAGGTCTTGGCTTCTGGTACCAATTCTGCCATCAATGTCTTGGTGACTCAGTTTCCTCACCTATAAAATTACAATAATCCCACCCTGATTAATTCATTTTCCAGGTGTTATGAGGATGAAAATAGACAATGGAAATGCCAGTCTCTGAAGATCTTAGACCTCAACTCAAATCTAAGGGATAGGTTAGACTTTGCAATGAAATACTCAAAATGTCCAGAACTTTCTTCTGTAGCTGAACCTCATGTGAGTAGTTTTGATTGAAAATAGGAAGAAAGGGAGGATTTATGGAATAGCATGTAAACCCAGAGAAACAGCAGCGTAGGGTGGTCCAGAAGCAGTAATTTATAGAATTCAATCTTAGAGTCAGACTGGATTTACATCCCACGTCTCTTCACATGCCAGCTGACTTCATCCCGCTTTCCAACTACCTCTCTGTATTTTCCCCTCTGTTTAGAGCTAAGTTTCTCCAAAGCATTGCCTGAACTCGTGGTCAGTTTCCTCACTCCTCCCTTGCCCACTCCAGTTTGATTCTGTCACCATCGGCCCCTGAAACGTTTACTGTTCAGGTCCTCGGCGACCACAGGATGTCTTCGAGTCCCCTTCCTTGAGCTCTCAGCTCCATGTGGCACCAATGATCACTCCTTCTCCTTCCCACACACTCTTTTCTTGGCTTTCCAGAATGTCACCCTCACCCAGTTTTACTTCTGTATCTCTGACTATTTCTTAATCTCCTTTTCAGGCCTATGATCCTTTTCTCTATCACTAACAACAAAGTTCATCACAGCTACATTCTTGGACCTCTTCTCTCTTTGTGGTCTTTTCCGTGGTCCCATCTACATTCTTGGCTTCATTTCCTTCTATATTTTGATGACTCTCAAAATTTTATCTCCAGTTCATATACTTAGTAGGCATTCAATATTGGTTCTCTTCCCTTCCGATTTCTTTTTATTGTCTTGCAAAGGAAAATGTGTCTCTATCTTATCAGATCTATAAATAGACTATATCAAGACTAGCACTCACTGTGCTTCAGATCTTAGAAATAGGAATAGTTGTTATTAAGTGAAGTTAGTTATTTGGAAGGGATAACAAATCCCTTGGAATCAAAAACTGTGTGCCTCTTGTGGTGTGACTTAGTGCCGTCTGCAAACAGCAATGCAGGTCACCCCTATCTCAGAGCTTAGCATCAGCAAATCCTATTTGAAACCATAGAAACAAGGGTTGATAAACAGATTGAGTATTTTATACTCTTGATTTACTGTAATCCTTCTAGGCTTCATCCTGAAGAGAAGAGTTCTGTGAGCTTATGAATTAAGTAAACAATAACTAGATGTACCCATGAATGTAAATGGCAACCGGAGTCTCTTTCTATGTAGGGCCAAATAGCCAGAGATGTTACTCCATAGCCAGAGATCACCTTCCATTGATTATAACTTCAGCTCTTTACTTCTAAACTGCCCATTATTGTCTTACTTTTCTTAAAGAATCTTTACTAGTGGTTCAGAATGAGGTTATGGTGATGGCACAGTTCGGTGGGAAGATGTTGGCATAATCCACAAGTGCTGGATTCAAGGTTGACAGCAGAGCCAAGGTTAAAATCCAGGTCCTCTGACTGTCTGATGAGTGTCTTATGAGCACTTATGGTATAACAGTGAACAAAGAAAAAAAAAATCCCTCTTTTCATGGAAATTGTGCTCACGCACATATACACACATTTACCTACATGTGCGTGTGTGTATGTTTATGTTTGTATGTATGTAGAGAGAGAGAGAGAGAGCGCACATACTCCAGGAATTGGTAAGCATTCTAAAGAAAAATAGAGATGAGTAAGGAGACATAGAACGACAAGAGGTGTTGGAGTGACGGATGGGAACTATTTCAGGTGAAGAAGCCATCCTTGATGAGGTGGCACTCTAACAGGACTCTGAACTGAATAAAGAGAGAGATCAAGCCATGGTTATATGGAGGAGATCCCTTTAGCCCAAAAGAACAGCAAGTCCCAAGGCCGGGAAGCAGCAGCCAGCTTGGCAAGCTCAGTGGACATTGTAAAGGGCACTGTGACTGACCAAAGTGTGAGGGAATGGGGGACAGATGAGAGGTAAAATTTAGCCAAAGGTCAAACCATGCAGGTCATTGTAGAAAGCTATAAGACTACTGCCCTTTATTCAAGATTTTTGTTTTTAAGCAGATGGAAGACACAGTCAGATTTACCTTTTAAAAGGATTACTTTGGCTGCTCTGTGGAGAATAAACCAGACCACTGGTGGGGATGGAGGGTCAGTGGAAGACATGACTCCTGACCTCAGCAAGTTTGTGGTCTACTGGAGGAGGAGGACTGGAGACAGAGAAGCCCAGCCTGTTCTGAGCTCCTTTTTCAGCGGTCACTGCAAGCAGTGGTCATTTCTCATTGTTATTCTGTTAATTTCTGGTCTCTCAGGGGTGCAAGGTTCTGCTAATTCCCATCCTCTCTCTCAATCTGTCTTTCTTTTATCCCAGTCTCCCTGGAGTGTTTTGTTATTCCTTTGAGAACAATCAACTTTTCTTGATATGATTTATTCTTCAAACCTCTTTTGCTTCTGTTATTTCTATAATCCCACTGAGGATCACTTTAAAAATGTACTGGTCCCCCATATGCCAAATCTTAGGGTATATCTAAACCTTCCCATTAAAATGTGTATAAATGCCCCCCGCCCCGAGCAAGAAAAGGAGAAAGACCAAGAACATTTTTTATGAATTTTCAGTGTGCCTGGCACTGTGCTTAGTGATAGTTTTATATATATATATATTATCTAATTTAGTTCTAGTTGAGGAAATGAGTATTATAGGGACTCCACTTCTAAACATTGTTTTCACTGTGCATTCTACTCTTGTGTTCTCAGATTGTTCCCTTGGCCTTTATGGCTTCTTCAACCTTGGTCCCTCAGTCTGACAACTGGGGCCATCAGTCTATCCACAAGTATTGACTTAGACTCCCCTGAGCTAGGACAATCATAGAACCAGGGTGATGATATTAACACCTTTCATCCCCCAGGGTGTGCCAGGATAAATGGTAAATTCTTGATGTCTCTTGGATGAGAAATGTTTTTCTAAATAGACATAAGCTGGATATTACAATGCCTTTCTTTGGCTTCTGTTCTACAGGCAAGGATAAGAAAGCGTTCAGGGCACTGGGGTCCTCTCAAGAAGACTGAGGGATGTGCTGACTTAGGAAATCAGTTCTTCATTTTCTGCCTCTCAGCAGATTCACTGTAGCCCAGCATAGTGCCTGGCACATGGGTGGAAGTGCAGGGTGGGGTGTCACAAGATGCTTATTCCTTTTCTCTGCCCCCTTCTGTGGGATATGCCAGTACGCCTGGAAGGTTGTGTCCATATGACTCCAGAGATCTACTCTGTTGGCAGCTGTACTACAATGAGAGGGAGAGGTAAAAATAACCTCTAATAGTCCATGCGGGATCAATATTCATACATTCTACACTTCAGTAACTGTGTTGAGCACCTGGTGGGATGCATAAGATGTGACTCTTTCCCAAAAGGAATTCAGATTCCAGCAATGGATACAGATAAAATTAAGAGGCAATTATCATACAGTGGAGGAAGGGCCATTCATTCATTTGATGGCTACTCTTGGGTGGTTCTGTGTGCCAAGTGCTCTGCTAGATTCTGAATGTATACTGGTGATGGTCTGCCTTCATGAAGCTTAAAGTCCAGAGGAGGCCATAGGCAGTTAACAAGTAAATGAACCCATAAATAAGTCTATGGTGACCAAACATGATATGAAAGAAACTAACAGAGTACGATGATAGAATATCAGGGAAACCCCATTTAGATGAGGTGGTCAGGGAAGCCTTAGCTGATGGAAGCACCGTTAAGATCTGAAGGATATAAATGAGCTAACCATGTGAAGAGCAGAAGGGAAGAACACCAAAGGTTACCAAAGGGGAAAGGTTACTAAAGGAGAAAGGGGGGTCGGAGGGATAAATAAGGAGTTTGGGATTAGCAGATACAAACTACTAGATATAAATAGATAAACAATAAGGTCCTACTGTGTGTGTATATATATATATATATCTGAATCACTTTGCTGTATATTGGGAACTAACACAACATTGTAAATCAACTATACTTCAATTAAAAATAAAAAGATGAGTCTAGAACAGTGATTGCCATAGGCAGGTAAAGAAGATAAGAGAATTCTAGGCAAGAGGGAGAAGGATAGGCAAACATTCAGAGGTTAAGACCTGCATATTTTGAAAAATTAGAAGTAGTTTAGTGTCACGAGAGCATGATGTGTACGGGGTGAGGAGGGATGAAGAGTGGAAGGCATGTCTGTAACCTGGTACAATGTAGGGAGAACTAGATAATGAAGAACATTATGCCAAACAAGGAAGCTTATACTTTATCTTGAGGATAATGGGGAGGAATCCCTGAAGGTTTTAGATAGGTATGGAGTCATCATCAGAGTTGCATTTTAGATGAACCACCCAGGAAGCAGTGCAGAAAACCTAGTTGGAGAGGGAACGGTTTCAAGACAGGAGGTAAGTTAGAGGGCCAGTCCGCTAATCCACACATTTGAAGAGGGCCTGCATAAAGTAGTAGCAGTTATGAGGGAGAAAAGCATGCTGGTTAGAGGAATATTTAAAATAAGAAACTGACAGAACCTGGTCCAAAATTAAATTTGGAAACTGAGGGAAGGAGAGGAATCAAAAATGATACCCACTCTGACTCTGCCCCCAAAATGGTTGCTTGAGCAACCACTTAAATGAGATTGCCTTTGGTCAAACCGAGGAGCATAGAAAGAAGAGTGAGTATATCAGAAAAGATGATGTGTGTCATATTAGACATTTTGTGTGTGTGTGTGTGTGTGTGTGTGTGTGGTACGCGGGCCTCTCACTGTTGTGGCCTTTCCCGTTGCAGAGCACAGGCTCCGGACACGCAGGCTCAGTGACCGTGGCCCACAGGCCCAGCCACTCCGTGGCATGTGGGATCTTCCCAGACCGGGGCACGAACCCGTGTCCCCTGCATCGGCAGGCGGACTCTCAACCACTGCGCCACCAGGGAAGCCCCTAGACATTTTTAAATTGAGGTCCGTTTGGGCATCCAGGAGGAAGCATTTGATGGGTGCTTGGATATTTGACATGGTACTCATCATAGAGAAATGAGCAGGAGATAAGCGCATATATTTGGAAGTCTTCAGCAATAGCTAGTTAACTGGAGCCCTGAAAGGAAGATGGGATCATCCAAGGGTGTAGAAAGAATGAGAAGAGGGCCAAGGACAGGTCTCTGGGAGTCTTCGTATACTTAAGGGACAAAGAGAGGAAGAGAACCAGCTAGAAAACCAAAAGAGTATCATCACCTGGAAACAAGGGGAGGAAAACAAATTAGTAAGAAGTGGACAAGTGGTACAAAATGCAAAAGACAGTTCAAGTAAAATAAAGGCAAATAATGGTCCATTGGAGACAGCAACAAAGCGGGGATTTCTCCTCATGGTGGAGCCAGTCTCAGTAGAATGGGGCGGGCAGAATACCTATTGCAGTGGGTCAAGGAGGAACTGGAGATAGTGTGGAAGCTTCTTTTCCAAGACTTTCTCTTACTCCTAGAAAAGGCACAAATTCTTCTGTTAGACCATGTGTTCTGATTTGGGGTTTGAAAGTACAGTCACTGTACTTTTGGGCATCCTGTGAATCCAAAGAATTAAATGGTTTATGGAGAAGGAAAGTAGAGATTCCAGGGGTGCGGTATGCATTGAAGATTATGAGCCATAAAGTCTGAAAAAAATCTTCCCTGACTCTAGAAGTGAATTTCCTGTGATGAAAAACAAGAAGGAACTATTTATTGATCAGCTATCACTTTATAGTACTCAGGACTCCATATTTAATCTTCATAGCAGCCTATAAGGTAAAAGTATTAACCCTGATAGCAAAAAAGTAAACTAGGCTTGGAGAGGTTTAGTGTACCTGGTCAGCCACCTGGTATACAGTGAAGTCGCTTTGTGATTCTTGAAACTGTATCTTCTTCTTCATACACAACAGGACTAGGAAAGCAAGGATTTCTCTCTCTAAGAGAGGATAAATGAGTATGGAGTTCATGAAAAAGAGGGAGACCTATCACTAGGAACAGTTAATATGTGATTCCCGAGCTGGAAGAGGGCAGACCGCCATTTGAGAAAGAATTGATAAAACATACAAACTGAAACAAAGTCAAAACCAAAAAAGGCACCATGCAAGGTTAAAATTATGTGAATAATGATGTGCATTTGTTATTTTAATGTTTTCCAAGTGCATTTCATTTTGAATGATATACTCAGATAGCGCACATGGTAAGGGATAATTGAAAAAACGTGCAGAAGAATGGCTGCATTCAAAGAATAAACATACAGCTGCGAGGAGGTTAGGAGTCAAAGGGGTAAGCATATGCCCCGTCCCCCAGGGATCTCATTAGTGCACGAGTGACCGTATATGTAGAGGCTAAATGAATCTCACTGTTTGCAAAGACCCGCAGTAAATGAGACAATGACAAATCAATAGTAATTAGGCCGATAGGTTCTTATTGACCCAGATGTCTGAAACCAAATGCCCTGCTCTGAGATTCCTTGAGAGACAAAAGATTTATAGACATGTGCTTCTTTTTTTTTTTAATCCCTTTACTCTAAGTGCAATGATGCTCTTCTGAAGTTCAGTGTTGCTAGAATTAGTGCAGACTCTTGACTTCTGGCTGGAAAGGGTGTTCTTGTGGCCATCGTTGGCCATGTGATTGTGTTGGACCAGGAGCAGAGAGAGCTGGGAGATAGAAAACCAGAGTGTGATCGTATTCTCCCCAGATATGTGGTTCTGGCCCTACCTTCCATGGAGACCTCAGAGGATCCTTTCTTAACACTATCATAGAATCATCCTAAAACAGAGTTTGAATGTAGGGCTTTGACACATAATTGCTGGCTGGGGATACAGAAAACACATGGCTTCAGAATCACAGAGAGTGTTTAACTTTGGACTCGGTCACATGTCTACACGCCTTACTCATCCCCTGTGTAAAGGGGTGTTAGTGGTACTCGGCTCACTGGGCTATGTTTGAAGGCCCGAGGAACAAGAAGCAGCAGTTGATGTTACTCTCTGGTTAGTGAGCCTTTTCCCAAGAAGATCTTCATCTTCTAATATGATGTAGGGCCGAAGACTTTTACAGACAGGAATGAGGAGTCAGGGCAAGAAGCAAGGAGAGTGCCTGATAGGGTGGACTGCCCTCGCCTCCGCCCAGCACACTTCTCACACTTACACATGCGTGCACACACACATTCTCACACTTACACACACACACGCACTTACATAGAACAGTTTTGTTTTTCTATATTTTCTATCTTGGAGTTCCACATAAAGTTTTTATTTAATAGGTGTTTAAAAACCACTACTTGTTTGTTTCTTTCTTTACACTTAGTTTAGAAAACTTTTAGGAATTTCATGGGATCCAGAGGGACACTCACAGTGTCACAAAACTAGAACTAGAAATCGCTGAGCTGCACTCCTAAAACATTTTAAATGTAAATAATAAATATTATCTTGTGTATCTTAGATATCAACCTCCCTTGGTCATTGATCTCCTATACTTTTTTTCCACCATTATTCAAGCCATGTTTAAGGGTGTGGTTCCAAGGACACCAGTGGGAAGTGGCATGGGATGCCAACCCACTTTCTTCTAGAATTGTCAGTTCAAGAGAAGGAAGCACCTTTAAAGAGGGGAAGGGTAATGAACTTTTGTGTCATGCAGTGAGATTTCACCCAGTGAGGTATTTTACACCCATTATATGTATGGGAAAACTGAAGTTCAGGGAGGTTAAGTCACTGGCCCATGTTACCCAGCTAGGACAGGTAGAACCAGCATCTGAATGCAGGACTGCCTTGACTCCCAAGCCCATCATCTCTGTCTCCCTCTCAGGTAAATAGACTGAGAGAATGAGAAAGGTCATCTGACTCCCTCATTCTACACGTGAAGAAACGAAGGCTTAAAAAGAGAAAGAACTAGTGCAATGTCATTTGGTAGGTTTGGGTTGGAAATCAGGCCTCCTAACTCCTGATCCTAACTGCATTCACTCCATCATATGACTGCCCTTAGCAAACTCCTATCCTGAGTTGGGGAACCATCTCCATTCACCATCATATTATTATTATAATTAGGAATACTGATTTTTAAAAATCCTTTACATATGTCCAGTACTGTACATTTTGCAAAATCCTGTATCTTCATCTACATAGTCTCCTTTGATCTTTACAAAACCCTATGAGGTCAGTTGGGCAGGGATTATGATGGTTGTTTTTACAGATGCAAAGAGAGTGGTTCAGAAAGTTTGAATAACTTTCTCACAGTAGTGGTTACACACCTACAATGGAGTAAAGCCATTCTTGGATCTGGTCTTCTGAGTCCAAACCTTTCCACCTTCCACCAGGACAGGCCTCCAATCCTTGATGAGAGTACAGCGTGATTTGAGAGTGTGGTTTGCTGATTTCTGTGGGTTGGGGGTGGGTTTTTTGCTGAAGCTTTTGGGACCCTGCTTACTTTCTGGATTTGATATGGGAGTACAAATGATTTCTTTCTACAGAGCAATTTGCTCCCTGACCCTACCCACCCACCCTTTAAAAAACAAAATCCACTTCTCTTCCAGATGCCAGAGTATATATGCATATTTGAACAGTCACCTGGATCTGATTAAGAAGGCTCAGCCCGTGGGTTTCCTCACTGTTGATTTACATGTTTGGCCAGATTTCCATGGCAACCGGTCTCCCTTAGCAGATCTGACACTAAAGGGCATGGTAAGTAACAGTCAGTCCTTGCACGAAGGTGAAGGTGGGCCAAAGGGCTACAGAGTTTGAAAGAAGCAAAGTGAGGAGAAGGCAAAAGAGGAAAAAGAAACAAAGCCGGCCAACAGCCTACTGGCTTCTTACAGATGCATTGCTGTTGTGAAGGTTCTTGCCACTCCTCAGGATGATCTGCTGGAAGTTCTCATTGTTTCTGAGCCACCCTTGAGAGCGTTCAAAGCAGGATTTCTTACATGTAGCTACTGCTGCCTCTTCGTCCCACGGAGCGGCTGGAAGTCACGAGCCTCTGCCTATGTAATCTTTGTATTTACATCAGTTTGATGAGTCGTGTTCTCCATCTCCAGGCTGCCGGGTGAATAAGTGGTAAATGTTACCACCTATGGTCTAGCTTACTGCAGCCACCCATCTGCCTAGGCCCTGAGTCAGGGCTGCTCAGAATGCATGCCAACATTATTAGGGTTTCAGATAAACTTTGGTAGAAGTAAAATAAAATTAATAACTTATGTTGGTGGTGAAATTCAGCTCTTAGTGACCTTCAGAGTCACTTCTAGTGCAGATATTTGGGGCCGGAGGGGCCAGGATGACCTTGGTGGAAGAGCTCACAATCACCTAAGCTAAGAGGTAACATCTTTTTTTTTTTTTTTTTTTGCGGTATGCAGGCCTCTCACTGTTGCGGCCTCCCCCGTCGCGGAGCACAGGCTCCGGACGCGCAGGCTCAGCGGCCATGGCTCACGGGCCCAGCCGCTCCGCGGCATATGGGATCCTCCCAGACCGGGGCACGAACCCGTATCCCCTGCATCGGCAGGCGGACTCCCAACCACTTGCGCCACCAGGGAGGCCCAAGAGGTAACATCTTGATGGCCAAGTGAAATCGGTTGCCTAAGAATAGCTTAGACACAGAGAATTGTGTTTGAGGATGGACGAAGCATGTGAAAGCTAGGGGAAAAGAGCTAAGCTACAGTTCCAAGAGGCCAGGAGAGACCACAAACAAGAAAAGAGGCCATGAATTCAGAATTCAGGTGTCAAGAAGTGGAGAGCAGAGTGTGAGGTGCATCAAGGCGGAGGTTTAGGATGGAGGCCGTGAGCAGTGCAAGGTTTATGCAGTGCGTGACAGTGGAGCAGGCCTGCTGGCTTGAGGAACTTCAAAACTTAACAGGCTTTGGCTTTGTGATTAATTCTATTGAGAATATTTTAAATATTTTTATGAGGCCAACAGAAAGACCCAATCTTTATTTTCATTACCTACTTGACATAAGCAACTTCTGCTAATAGAAGCAAGTCATGGTGGAAAGAAAAGAAATTGGACATAGCGAAAGTGATGTCTGTTCGGAGTCCATGAAGTGTGCCCACACAACAAATAATGGTCTTGGCCTCCTGTTTGGCCCATGGAAGCAGAAGAGGAATGTCTGGAGAGGGCCACGTGGCCACAGTCTATAACTAGAAAGCCATACTTTCAGGAAACTGGCTTTCTGGGTACAAACAGAGGTTAGGGGAAGCACAGATTTTGAATGAGTACAAAAATCCATGTCTTAATTAGAGACAAATATCTAAAGCCAAATATAGGAGACACTTAAAATGTTAAAGAAGTGAAGAAGCATGACCAGTTCATAAAATGACCCCCAAACAAAGCTGGGTTGTATCGTAAAATGATTGCAGCTCTGAAGTCCAGGGCTTGGATCTCGAGTCCTTCCTTTGAGGTCCTTTCCTTGCCAACACCTGCTGTACCAGCTTCATCATCCAGCATGGCAGGTGCCATGGCTTCCCAGTGGCTTTTGTCTGTGTTAAAACTGACCCTGACATCCAGAAACTTAAGAATTACCGTCATTAGGATTCCAATAAAGGTAGCCCAAACACAGACTAGAATGCCAGAGGAAGCAATGGAGTGCTTTTAAGAGTGTCTGTCTCATTAGAATAAGTATGAATAAGTATGTAATCACCAAAGGAGACTTCTTGCACAGGGACATTTGCCCAATGGTATTAAAAATCCTGGTATATTTATCTTTTTAAAAGTTCTATTGTTTTATAAACATACCTCATCCATCACCTGATGTTTCTTAGCAGTGATTTCCCTTAATAACTGCCCTTGGGTTAGCCTTACATTTGAATAGCTGTCATCCGATGAATTTACCTCACAACACTGGAAGGAGAAAATGACCTAGATAAGATAGAAGGAAGGAAATTCTGGGCTAAAAATTTTCCCCAAAATCTCTCTTTTTAAAACATTTTTATTTTATATTGGAGTATAGTTGATTTACAATGCTGTGTTAGTTTCAGGTGTACAACAAAGTGATTCAGTTATACATATACATATATCTATTCTTTTTCAGATTCTTTTCCCATTTAGGTTATTACAGAATATTGAGTAGAGTTCCCTGTGCTGTACAGTAGGTCCTTGCTGATTATTTTATATATAGTAATGTGTATGTGTTAATCCCAACCTCCTATCTTGCCTCCCCCGCACCTTTCCCCTTTGGTAACCATGTTTGTTTTCCAAGTCTGTGAGTCTGTTTGTTTTGTAAATAAGTTCATTTGTATCATTTTTGTAGATTCCACATATAAGTGATATCGTATGATATTTGTCTTTCTCCTTTCGACTTACTTCACATAGTGTGATAATCTCTAGGTCCATCCATGTTGCTGCAAATGGCGTTATTTCATTCTTTTTTATGGCTGAGTAATATTCCATCGTATATATATAACACATCTTCTTTGTCCATTCATCTGTTGATGGACGTTTAGGTTGCTTCCATGTCCTGACTATTGTAAATAGTGCTGCAATGAACATTGTCATGCGTGTATCTTTTCTAATTATGGTTTTCTCCAGGTATATACCATATATATCATATGGTAGTTCTATTTTTAGTTTTTTAAGGAACCTCCATACTGTTCTCCATAGTGGCTGTATCAATTTACATTCCCACCAAAAGTGTAGGAGGGTTCCCTTTTCTCCACACCCTCTCCAGCATTTATTGTTTGTAGACTTTTTGATGAAGGCCATTCTGACTGGTATGTGGTGATATCTAACTGCAGTTTCAATTTGCATTTCTCTAATAATTAGCAATGTTGTGCATCTTTTCACATGCTTTTTGCACATCTGTATGTCTTCTTTGGAGAAATGTCTATTTAGATGTTCTGCCCACTTTTTGATTGTGTTGTTTGTTTTTTTGATATTGAGCTGCATGAGTTGTTTGTATATTTTGGAAATTAATCCCTTGAAGGTTGCCTTGTTTGCAAATACTTTCTCCCATTCCATAGGTTGTCTTTTTGTCTTGTTTATAGCTTCCTTTGCTGTGCAAAAGCTTTTAAGTTTAATTAGGTCCCATTTATTTATTTTTGTTTTTATTTTCATTACTGTAGGAGGTGGATCCAGAAAGATATTGCTGTGATTTATGTCAAAGGGTGTTCTGCCTAAGTTTTCCGCTAAGAGTTTTACAGTGTCTGGCATTACATTTAGGTCTTTAATCCATTTTGAGTTTATTTTTGTCTATGGTGTTAAGGAGTGTTCTAATTTCATTCTTTTACATGAAACTATCCAGATTCCCCAGCACCACTTATTGAAGAGGCTGTCTTTTCTCCATTGTATATTCTTGCCTCCTTTCTCATAGATTAATTGACCACAGGTATGTGAGTTTATTTCTGGGCTTTCTATCTATCCTGTTCCATTGATCTATATTTCTGTTTTTGTGTCAGTACCACACTGTTTTGGTGACTGTAGCTTTGTAGTATAGCCTGATTCCTCCAGCTCTGTTCTTCTTTCTCAAGATTCTTTTGGTTATTCAGAGTCTTTTATGTTTCTATACACATTTAAATTTTTTTTGTTCTAGTTCTCTGAAAACTGCCATTGGTAATTTGATAGGGATTGCATTAAATATGTAGAGTGCCTTGGGTAGTATCGTCATTTGGAGAATACTGATTCTTCCAATCCAAGAACATGGTATATCTTTCCATCTGTTTATGTCATCTTCGATTTCTTTCATCAGCATCTCATAGTTTTCAGAGTACAGGTCTTTTGCCTCCTTAGGTAGGTTTATTCCTAAGTATTTTATTCTTTTTGATGTGATGATAAATGGGATTGTTTCCTTAATTTCTCTTTCTGATGTTTCATTGTTGGTGTATAAAAATGCAACAGATTTTTGTGTATTAAGTTTGTATCCTGCAACTTTGCCAAATTCACTGATGAGCTCTAAGTAGTTTTATCATAGCCTCTTTAGGATTTTCTATGTATAGTATCATGTCATCTTCAGACAGTAACTGTTTTAATTCTTTTTTTTCAGTGTTGATTCCTTTTATTTCTTTTTCTTCTCTGATTGCCATGGTTAGGACTTCCAAAACTATGTTGAATAAAAGTGGGGAGAGTGCACATCCTTGTCTTGTTCCTGATCTTAGAGGAAATGCCTTCAGCTTTTCACTGTTGAGTATGATGTTAGCTGTGGGTTTGTCATATATAGTCTTTATTATGTTGAGGTAGGTTCCTTCTATGCCCATTTTCTGGAGAGTTTTTATCCTAACTTGGTATTGAATTTTGATGAAAGGTTTTTTTGCATCTATTGAGATGCTCATATGGTTTTTATTCTTCATTTTGTTGATGTGGTATATCACACTGACTGATTTGTGGACATTGAAAAACTCCTTGCATCTCTGGGATAAATCCCACTTGATCATGGCGTATTGTCCTTTCAGTGTATTGTTGGATTTGGTTTGCTAGTATTTTGTTGAGGATTTTTGCATCTATGTTGAAATCTCTTTCCCTCAGTCCAATTTTGGATAACATCAAAATAATCACCCTGAATCTATTTATCATTGTTACCCTTTTGCCAGAACCTACAATGTGACTACTTTTTCCAACACTCATTCACAAAATGTATATTTGGTGCTTACTTTGTAGCAAGTACTCCTAAAGTATAATCCTTACATTCATGGAGCATATTTCGAGGGAGGGAGGTGCTTGATAAAATGTTAAGTTTAAAAAATACGTAACATCTAGAATGTCAAGAAAATCCCAGTAGGGCAAGAACCATATATGATTTTTCCTTTGGGCTCCTGAAATATTTCTCTGAGCACATACTAAGTGCTTAATATGTACTTATTGATAATTGATAGTCAACATGGAGATAATAAGAGGTCATCTGTTGGTTTAGAAAAAATATACATGTGAACAATTTGCTAATTCTAAATGAATTAGATTGCTACTGACTCTTACTATCCCTATGATCAGTATTTAAAACCAGTCATAATGTCCAGGTAAATGAAGATAAGAAGTTTCCATTTTATTATAATTATGAGTGCCTTTGTTCATCAATGAATTAACTAATTATTTTAACAAATACAGGCCCTGTTGTAGTTGGTGGGGGATATAAGTAACTGGACACAACTCCAGCTTTCAGGAACATTAGTGTTTTGGTGGGGTCAGGGAGGAGAGGCAGGCAGAATATATAAACAAGCAATGGGGATACAGGGTCAAACTCCAGGTGCCACTCACTGTCCAGCGCTCCTTAGACGTGTGGAAGATGATAGCCTAACATGGTCTCAGCACTCAGATAGGAGGCTTCAGATAGGAGGTGACATTGACAGTGTGTGAAACAGGGAACAGGGTCTGGGACCAAGGGAATCATAGTATGTGCAGTGTTCTAGAGGGAGGAGAGCATGGCGTGTGAATGTTCACGATTTTTTTATATCATTGTCTAACCAGTGATAGATTGCATTTAACATTTTATCTAGGTAATTAAAAAAAGACCTTCTCGGAGAATGACTGGCCACTCCCTGTTCTCCTTCTGCTTCAGCAGCATCACACTCTCCCAGTTCTTTTCTCTCTCCTCTGTTGGCTCTGTTCTCTCACCCTTGTTAGACATTCATCCATTCAGAAAATGCTGATTGGTCACCTACTGTGTGCAGGCCTATGCCAAGCTGAGGGAATACAAAGAAAAAAAGAAACTGTACCTGTTCCAAGTTCACATGAAAATGGGGGAAATAATATTGTACATGTGTGAGAGTGTGCGTATGTGTGTATGTACATAATGTATGATCCCTATAATGCAGACATCTATACAAGCCAAAGGAGGTGCTCAGTAAATATTTGATTTTGAATTTTTTTTTTAGGTGACATTTGGGCAGCAAACCCTGATGCAGCCTTTCTCTGCTTCACTTGAAAATACCTGTGAAGATAAAGAAAAAAAAGCATAAACTCATTCTGACTTTAACAATTAAGATGACTTTCAACTAGGAGAACTAGAATTGACAATCTCAGAGAGAATCTGGGAAGACCTTCCAGAATCTAAAAGACTAAATGTAACTTGTTTGATAATCATAATATCTGACATGAAAACAAAATAAACCACCAGCCTTGCAAAAGTTGGGACCTCTCCACTTTCCGGTCCCTAGCTTAAAAATGCAAGGTCCCTTTAAGCCTAAAAACAGAGCAGTCATCCCTCTACTCTGCTGCTGATGGTTAAGGTTTTTTGTTCTGTTTTGTTTTGCTTTTTGGAAGCAGCCAGTGAGTTTAATTTCCCAGAACTCCTCCGCAACCCGGACCTTATCTTCCCTTTCACTTCAATCCATTAGAAAACTGCCAACCCAAGTAGACAACTGGGCTGCAAGTCTGATTTAGAATGAATGGTGATGCACTGCAGTTCTAAGGACCCTGAATCAAACTCTGTTAAAGGGGCAGAGATAGGGAAACCCTGTGAATTTGAAAGAGGGGTGTAGTTTTGCATGTCTACCATCTGTTCTAGGATTAGAAAGCAGGGCAGTGGTGATCCACCTCAGGGCAACAGAGGTACACAAAATAAAAACTGCTGAACTCTGGGAATTGGCAGCTAGCTATAGATCTAAAGAGGCAAATCCAAGTTACAGTTAGTGGGGCTGAGAGTAAATTGTGTACTGTATGCTGGGAAACACTGAATATGTATAGCGTTCTAGTTAAAATGAATTTAAAAGATAATAAAGTGAGTCCATTAGGAAAAACATGTTGCACACAAAGAAAAAGAAATACCATTTTGAACACTTAAGGGAAAGTCCTCTTAAAAATTACTACTGAAACCAAAAGAAAATATTTTAAAACTCCTTTGCATATTCAATAGGATTTTTTTTTTTTAAAGCACATCTCTATGAAAGAGGGCAGAAACTTATTAGGAAAAAAAATGAGTTCAGATGGAAAGGCAATGGAATGAGGGGAGAAAAAGGAAATGATAAAGACAGCTAAAAATACAAAAGCAGAATTAAAACTTGCATTGAAGGTTTTAGTGCAAACACATAATTTTTACTGAAGAAAATAAAATCAGAGCTGTCATAAGACGTAGTATATATTTTAAATTTTTTAGAAAAAATTTTGATGTAGGGGCTATGGCTTATTTTCTTTTTTAATTTCAACAGTGCTTAGGTCAAAGACAGGCACTGAATAATTGCCTGTGGTTAAGCAGTTAGTTCAGTCTTCACTTGTCAAGTGAGGAATGAATAGTGACCTGCTCAAGGTCACAACACGGAGAAATAGCAGAGCTTAGATGAAAACAGGAATCCCGACTTTTAGGATGAACACTCATGAGCCTCCCTTAACTCATACCTCTGGACTTCACGAAATGCACTGACTGTAAAACATGAGTCCCCACAGTTCCATCATGCCTGGTTTCACACTGAACCACATTCCGCAGCCCAGTCCCTGCTCCCCTGTCTGACCACCAGCCTTCTCACTCATTCTCCCATTTTTCCCCTTACCCTGATTCGTGGATTTAAGCTCTGACCCTGTCTCTTCTCAGTAATGGTTCTCTTTTTCTTTCCACCCTCACTGACTCAGATTTCAAAAGTAATCACCACTCCTCGTTTGACCTGGCTCTAAACCCTTCTGCTTTAGGTGCCTACCCTTATAAGTAGGAACAGGACATACCCCAGGAATCCTTCCATTAGGCTCGATAGAATCATCTTCTTTTGTGTGGTAAGAATTGGCTCCCTGCCATGTCACTAGCTGTTTCATTTCTCCATTGGTGATGCATATATTGACCTGCAGCATTGGGCTAAAAAGAGGTGGCGGTTATGGGGTGGGCAGCTTAATAGTATGCTTAGACCAAGTAGCCGTCAATGTAAATATTTCTCCTTGCCACTTGGTAAATGAGGCACAGAGAGGTAAGGGCTGTACCTATGATGTTTGAAAGAAGCAGAGGCTTGGGTAATAGCGATCAGTCACAAGACATTTAACACCAGTGATTCTACATTCTTTAAAAACGAAACAAAACAATGCTTTTTAAAGAAATATGACGTGGTCACACATAAAGAGATGAAGCTAAATACCACCAGGAATGATTGCGTGTTTTATATAGTTTATGTATGTGTGATTGTTTTTATTTTGAATGGTTGGTTAGATAACTTTTACTCTAGTGAAACAGTAAAATGAGCCCAGGATTTGAAGCCAGACCTGTATTGGCATCCTGGCTTGAAAATGTGCCAGTTGTGTGACCTCTGAGGTTAGCTCCGTGAGGTCTGTCTGCTCATCAGTAAGCAGGTGCGGCACAGGCTTCCTTGCAGGGTCGTTGTCAGAATCAAATGGAGAGACTGTCACACAGCAGACAGACAGCAACAGCAGCTGCTTTTGAATCTGTAGCTCCTGCTGAGTGGCTCTTACTTGCATGTTTACAAGATGGCCTTTGAATCCCGGGCAGCCAATCATGAGCTGTCCACCTTAGTCCCAGGAGCAATGGGGCCTACCAGTCACGGAGGTCACCGGCCATGAACAATCAGCTAGAGAAGCTGAACAATCACTTGGTCCATCACAGGAACCAAGTTTCATACAGGTGTAGAGATTAGTCTTCTCTACTTAAGTATTTAAGTTCTTGGCCCTCAGTTTCCTCAGCAACACAGTAAGCAACTCAGCTTTGGTACACCTTACAAAACAGCTAGAGCTGTAGGAGTTGTGAAAGAGTCCTTACCTCCTTGTATACATGACCAGTTTTTATTCTCAAATCAATATGACCTCTTTGTTATGGTGGTGTTTTTTGAAAAGTTCTTTTCCTGAAATGCCCACTCAAAGAAATAAATTACTTCAGAGATATATCAGGCCGTGAGAACACACCATATTCACCAATTGGTTGAGACGTGTTTTTCCTGCTTCACTTTGCAAGTACAACACTACCCAGAACGGAAAGTTATTTTCTGGTTCTTTGAAGAGCTGTGATTTCTAACATAAGGCCATATGCTGCTCAAACTGCTAGAGAGGTTGAGAGCTGTTCCAAGCGTTCTTCAAAGCAAGTACAAAGCAACATGCATGTGGAAAACTGGGAGAGAGTCAGGAAAGAAACGTTAAGAGATCTTAGCCAGTTCCCAGAGTGACTTCCAGCTAGAGACAGGCGTCACTAAACAGAGTCAGATGCGGTGGAGTCAGCGACTCGGATGAGTATTTGCAAGAGCTCAGGAGAAGTCAGGGGCTGTATCCCTGTGGCTTCCTCCAATGGGGAGATGGATGATGGAGCTGGAAGCTCATGGGCCAATTAAGCATCCTTTGAGTGATATATTTTAAGCCTTGGAAACACATGGACTCTTTGATATGAGTTTGCTGATGTTTTTGTTATGATATAATGCTGTTTTATGTACCATTTTTTACATATTGTTTTTCCCTATGAACAATTGAACCCTATAATGAAGCTTAATATCCTCAGTATCATTTAACTGGTTTTGGATAATGTATTTTTTTTTATTGAAGCAACTAATTTACCAACCGGTATTGTGATTTGTAATACGTGCTGTGTTTTCAGGGAACGTGATGTACCAAACACCATGGTAGATGCTTTCCAAGCATCATCACCAACTTCCCTTATAACGCTGCAAGACAGTGTAGTTACTGCATTGAAAGGAATGGAGAATCTGAGGGTCAGAGAGTCTAAGTAATTTACTCAGAGGAGAAAAGAACAGAAGTGGTAGTAGAACCCAGTCAGTTCAAACCAAGGTCACTGACGTTCTTTGAGAGGAAAAAAATTCAAAAATGAAAAACTAGATCTTTATATTTTTGGCATTCCTTCTGCTCTGTTTTTAATATGTCTGAAATATTTCTCCCTCATTTTAGTGATTTTTTTAAAAATGATTTTGCATTACAGAATCAGACTTTTCTTTCTTAGTGCTTTTTATCTTTGCTGTATACACCAAACAACAAATAAAACTGGGGGTGAGATGGGTGGTGTGGACTGTGGACAGGAGCCCTTCCCAAGGTAGTGTATAATGATAAAAGACTGAGGAGTGGGACTTCCATGGTGGTCCAGTGGTTAAGACTTCACCTTCCAGTGCAGGGGGTGTGGGTTTGATCCCTGGTCAGGGAGCTAAGATCCCACATGCCTCCTGGCCAAACAAAACAAAACAAAACAAAAAACAGAAGCAATATTGTAACAAATTCAATAAAGACTTTTAAAAAATGGTCCACATCAAAAAAAAACTCTAAAAAGAAGACTGAGGAGTGAATCAGGTGGAAATCTGCCAGGAAGACCCCAGGAGATAAATAATGAGAAAGAATTAAGGCCAGAGGACCAAGGATGGTATCCAAGTTGGTGTGTAAATCCAAGGCAGGGTTAGATGACAGCAAGTGTGGACCAGGACGGTTGACCAAAACAGCCTTGGTGACACTGGTGCAAACGTGTTAAAATGACTTAGATTTAGAGCATCAGAAGCAAGGCAGACAAAAGTGTGAAGTGCCTAGTACATCTGGGAAACAGCAAATGGACTAGTGTTACATGGTGTAGAGTTCACCAATAGAATAAAGTTGTGAGGGAGAATGTCAGTCCATCGTGCAGTCGTTGTATGTATTAGTTGTCTGTTGCTGCTATAATAAAATACTACAAACTTAGAGGCTTAAATTTATTATCTCACCGTTCTGTAGGTCAGAAGCCCAAGCTGGCTCAACTGGTTTCTCTGCTCCTGCTTTCACAAGACCAGAACCAGGAGCTTTTATCTGGAGGCTCTGGGAATAATCTGCTATCAAACTTCCTCAAGTTTGTTGTTGGCCAAATTCAACTCCGTGCAGTTGTAGGACAGAGGTGCCTGTTTCCTGGCTGTCAGCCAGGGATCCTCAGCTTCCAGAGGCCACCCACATTCCTTGGCTCACTGCCCCCTTCCTCCATCTTCAAAGCCAGCAGTGGTGGATCAGGTCCTTCCCATGCTTTTAATCTCTCTGATTTCCACTTCTACCTCATCTCTCCTGCTTTACTCTTCTACTGTATCTCTTGACTGACTCTTTTGTCTTCCTCTTCTGCTTTTAAGAGCTTATGTGATTACATTGTGCCCAACTGGATAATCTCCCTATTTTAAGGTCAACTGGCTAGTAACTAGTTCCACCTGCAAAGTCCCTTTACAGCAGTGCCCAGATTAGTGTTTGAGTAATCAGGGGATGGGAACCTTGGGGGAGGGGGAAACATCTTTAGAATTCTGCCTACGACATTGTGTTAACACATTTATGTGCATTTCCCATTTCTGGGTGAGTTTTTGGCAATGTGTCCATTCCTGATACTGATACCTATAAATATTTTCAGGAAAATTTGTCCCCCTTTATCTTCCAGGCTGCTGACTATCTCAGACCTGTTCTCCAGTCCCTGGCCTCTATCCAGAGGTTTTCCAGAAATCTTTCTCTGATCCTCCTCATTTCCTTGCTATCAGGTCATCAGCGCCTCCTGCATTATTGACTAAACAAACAGCATTTTTTTGCCCCTTTGTGTTCTGAAAAACTTTCAATCAATTCCCTTGAGCCTTGGATACCCCCTCAAGCTCTGATGACCTAGAAAATCTCAGGACAGGGAATCCTGTTTTCTTGTCTTTTGTAGTCTTTAGAAACCCCTTGAGATCTATTTCTAAGCCTTTTTTTTTTTTTTTTCTTAGCAACATATATAACTACTTAAATTCTTCTAACAACTGAGAAGGGAATAACTTAGCTAACTAATAAATTACTGATATATTTGTTTATAATCTCAACTACTCCAGGGCAGATGGACCTATAATTCACAATACCAAGGTTTAGGGCAATCATTTCTATAATTTATTGTGCATTAGGACCTTGTTAAAAATGCAAAATTCTGGGCCCACACCAAAAGTTCAGTAAATTAGGAGTTGGATCACAGGAAATCTGCCTTCAACTCAGATCCCGGGAAAGAGTTAAGAGATGTGCCTAGGGCTTCCCTGGTGGTGCAGTGGTTGAGAGTCCGCCTGCCGATGCAGGGGACACGGGTTCGTGCCCCGGTCTGGGAAGATCCCACATGCCCCGGAGTGGCTAGGCCCGTGAGCTATGGCCGCTGAGCCTGCGCATCCGGAGCCTGTGCTCCGCAATGGGAGAGGCCACAACAGTGAGAGGCCCGCGTACCGCAAAAAAAAAAAAAGAGAGATGTGCCTAAATTCTCACAGCTGCCAAGTGGCAGCAGGATTTAAGCTGAAGTCCAGGATGAAGATCATCTGTCTTTCCTGTTCACAGAGTAAATGGAAGTGTGTAGGTTGATAAGGACTAAGGCTTCTCCAAGGAGTCCTTGCAAGTGAGTCTCCCACTGTCCTATTCCTGGGTGCTCATCAGGGGCACACTGCTTCTCCACATACCTAGACGTCCAGACCTTTCTCATATGATCTTGATGCTGACGGCCAGCACACTTTCTACGCTACGTTCCCCACCCTGTACAACCACTGGTCTTCAGTCCCCATCGCTAATACCCTGACAGTACCCACAGCATGTTGCAGGAGATCCTTTATTGCTGTATCCCAATTAATGAATGGGGTTGGGCCCCTCATTGCAATTCAAGAGAAAGGGAGTGAACATTTATTAAGAGAAAAGGAAAGAGAATCAACATTTATTAATCACTACAAGTGTCTAGCTCTTGTCGATTTGGTACAGCTTGCTGAAAAAGTAAGACGCCATGCAAACGATAACTCATTTTTAAAAATTATTTATTTATTTATTTATTTTTGGCTGTGTTGGGTCTTCGTTTCTGTGTGCGAGGGCTTTCTCTAGTTGTGGCAAGCGGGGGCCACTCTTCATCGCGGTGCGTGGGCCTCTCACTATCGCGGCCTCTCTTGTTGTGGAGCACAGGCTCCAGATGCGCAGGCTCAATAGTTGTGGCTCACAGGCCTAGCTGCTCCGCAGCATGTGGGATCTTCCCATACCAGGGCTCAAACCCGTGTCCCCTGCGTTGGCAGGCAGGTTCTCAACCACTGTGCCACCAGGGAAGCCCAAGCGATAACTCATTTAATCATTAAGCACGTTGAAGTATTATTATTCCTATTTTACAGATGAAAAAAAAATGAGGCTCAGAGTGGTTACAAAACTCACACTGTCCTGCAAGCAATTAGAGGGAATGTTGAGATGTAAAGCCAGGTGTCTTACTCCAGAGCACATCATATTTCTATTCACCTACACTTCTCTTCTGAGCTCAGAAATCCCAATAGTATTTACATAAACATTTTATAATCATTACCTAGGAGGTTGAAATTGTCCATTGCAGTTCACATCTCTTTGGCCACCATATGCCACTTTCACACACCTCTAACTATTAACTATGAGTGTTTTCTATTACAGTCCTCTTTTCACAATAGCCAAAATAAATAAAATGTGCTTACCATTGCAACTCTCCATGGGGCTTCCCCACACATTTCACTCTCTCACCCAAGCATTCGAAAGAGACACGTGCACATCTATAAACAAATTCCTTCCACTTATGCTTCCTTCCCGCTTTTTCTTACTGATAGAGCCATTCAGCCTTCAGCCAAGGGTATAGGCTTCTCTGGCCTATCCTAGCTTTCTCGCTGGTTACAAAGCTACACCTCTCCCAGGACATCCCTGACATTCTCAGGGCACTGCCACCTTCATACCATGATAGCTCCCTGAGGGTCCTCTGTAGCCTCCTGAGTGGTCCACATGGCAGGCACTCCTTAGAAAGTTCCATCTTAGGCTGACTGCCATTTGATTTTTGTCAAGGTGGGGCTGGGATTCCTGATACTTGAGAGAGAATCAAATGATCATCTGCCGTTCTAGTGTCTCCATTTGCAAATCAGGTAAGATGTCAAGGAAATAGGGATCCTGGACCATAGTAATTTCACAGTTTAGAGAGGTGTCTTTCACTGAGTCACATTTCAACTCCATGGCCCTGGTGTTAGTGGTGAGGGAATGTTGGAAAGAGCTATGGGAGAACCATGTTGGCTTATTTACTCCCTTTGGATACTGAATACCTTCCATACGGTGGTCCACGTAATAAATTCCTTCTAGAAGTTCTTCCCAGGAATAATTTTGTCTCTCTTGAAGCATAGGTATGTTTCATTTGTCATAAAAGAAAGGCTACGTCATCCATTATATGTCCCTTTTTTGCCATAGCTACTAGTAAGCAAGCTCAAGAGTTAAATTTAGTACTCATTTACACTGATTATCTCATTCTCAATTTCTGAAGAAAAGAAGCTATCTTCTCTTTTCTTCCTATGATTTTGAAGCTCTGAAGGCACTAGAAATTTAGAGAAGGGCCCGTGACATCTTTTTGCTTGAATATCAATACTTTGGGGAAGTTCTCATGAATATTTGCTGGGATTAAGGAAGCAAAATCTAGTGATGTTTTACCCCTCCTCTCTTATGGGTTCTTACTAATTGAGAAGAATATCAGAGCCAGTTATTGTCAATACAGAGCCCTGGGGTTCCTAATAACTTAATAGGAGAATGACTCATATAAAAAGTCAAATTCCTCCCCTACCCCATCACAGTTTATCCACCTCTGGCACTCGGGACCCTCCTGTGGATCGACGTGTGTCTCCCAAGCAGACACACACCCAACCATGTGGAGGGTCACGGCTTGATTTGCATCTCATTGACCAGCGATAGGAGGCCAGAGGCAGCCTACCTTCTGGGCTGGCTCTGGAGGAGGGCTCTAAACTGTGGCCCAATCAACTTTCCCAACAGACCACCAACAGAGGTGCTGTTGAGGCCAAGCCAGTTTTGGAGATGAGTTAAAGAGAGACCATATATGACTAGTGATCTTTACCCAGGACCAATGCACGCCCTGGGGCTGGTTGCTCACACAGGGTGTTCAGCTGAGGGGGGCTTAGGGCAGGGCTGAGATCCTGTCCACGCTGCTCCTTTTTGAAATTCACTCTTCCAGATGGGATGCCTTTTGCATTTAGTCCACCTGGAGGGAGCACCTTTTTCTAATTCACACAAAGACCCCATATAAGCTACAGGGTGACTATTTTTACTCCCATCTCGTACAAGCCACTCCTCTGATGAGGAAGGGGAAGTGTGGAGTTTGGGGGAGGGGGTAGAGCATGCAGTAAGCAACTAGAAGTGATGGTCCGGTGTTGTTCTCTCTTGGGGCATGGAGGAAATCTACCCCTCCACCTCTGTGAATATATGAGGGGCTGAGGTAGTAAATACTGTCCTCTCATAATTGTATAATATGACAGAGAAGGGTAGGATGTTAGGAGAGAGAATGGTGTGCAGAAGGAAAAAGGAGCCTTGAAGTGTCACTTACACATTCAACAAATATTAACTTAGCACCACTATGTGCCAGGCACAGTGGCAAGCATGGGAGATACTGTGGTGAGTAACACAATCTGTTGGAACACCTAGGTTTGGGCTTCATGAACCTCTGGATTCTCTCTTAAGCAAATTATTTTCTCCTCTGTGAAATGAACTTCTATGATATCTGTGTTGCTCATGTTCTCCTAGTTCTAACATTCTTATTGTTCGTTTAGGTCTCTAGGGACCTTTCTGAGAGATGTTCCCTCACAGAGTTATTGGCTGGGGAACATGCATCTTTAGAGCTCCTTTCTGATTTCTCATTCAAACCTCTCATGCTCCTGTGTGTTCAAATCAAAGCCGTTATTCTCACTGACTGGCCCCATGATCTGCCAAAAAAAAAAAAACCTATCAGCAGGTAGCACTACTGAATTTAGGAATACCCCCTTCAGCCAACTTAGATGAGCAATCAGAACAGCTGGAACACAAGTTGCTAAGTGAGGACAGGACAGACTAGACACTGGCGAAGAAAGCAGGGCTGACCCCGGGCAGAATCACTCGTAGAAGACAGGGAAGGTGCTTCTGCTTCAGAATGAGGGCAACGGGGGGAGAATTTTTCACATGATCAGTTTGCATTTGAGAATAAGCACTAGCTCCCTTGTAGAGAGGAACAAGCGCCATTAGAAACAGGAAGGTTTGATCAGGAGCCATTTCAGCAATCAGGAAGGATGCGATGGAGGCCTGGATTAAGGAGGTGAGTGACAGTGAGGACAAAGAGAGGGGGTGGCTTCAAAAAAGATTCTGGAGCTCAAATGTATAAGACTTGGAGACTGATTAAATCCTGGAAGGGAGAGAAAAGTCAGGGGAGAGTGTTCCCAGGTTTCTGGTTTGGGCAGTGGAGTGGTATCTGTGCCCTGTAACAGGCCAAGGCTGGCCCCTTAATCCCCGCTGGGGGTGGAACCTGGAGAGAATAATAAATGGGGCCAGAGCAATGAAAGACAGGGACCTTGGTAGACCACTAGGCTCTCCTATTTTAGTACAGGCTGCATGTCACCTCCTCATTGAACTCAGGACCATATACACTGTAGGGCCTGAGAAAAAGTATATTACGTGAGTTAATTTTGTAATGAAAATCTAAAGTGAACTCTGGCGTTGATGCCCACCAACTTCAGACTAGGCTTGAAGAAACCAGCAGTCTTCACCATCCAGAAATGTCCCATGAGGACACCTTCGTGAATGGGAGACATGAAAGTGAGACTGTGAACAAGTCTTGAAACTACCCAAATCCAACATCCTGTTCAGTTCTGGAGTCTCTCAGAAATTGACATACTCCATATAAGCATGTGGTTCCGATTGACTCTAATGGGATTCCATGGTAAACCACAGATTCTAAATTATCCCCTAGTAGGTATCACATTTATAGTAGACATGTTATTTTACTCTGAATACCCCCTGGATGCTGGTCCACTGAATTCTGACAGTAGCAGAACTCGGAATAAGATCACCTTTTACTAGAATGCCACTGCTACGTGTTCATCTCTGTAAGCCAAAGAAAATAGGTGTTTGTAATAAAAGAATAATGTTTTTAAAGAAGAAAGATATTTAATTCCATGCTAAGAAATAGCAAACACAATCTCCTAAAAAAACAATCTCCTTATAGTATTTGTTTTGTTTTTCTTTAATCCAAGGCAAGGCATTTTCTTTGGGGGAAGAAGGGACACTTTTTCCCAGGTCTGGAGATTAAACAATTTAGTAGTCACTTCACGTTCAGCTTACAAAAAGGGGATTTGCATATGAACTTGTTTCGGCAAGAAAACACATCTGAACGTGTTTCATGGGAACTATCTCTAACCATGGCGCCATCTCCTTCTTTTCTTTTCTTCATCCCTACAGGTCACCGGATTGAAACTATCTCAGGACCTCGATGATCTTGCCATTCTCTACCTGGCCACAGTTCAAGCCATTGCTGTAAGACAATTTAATGCCATTTTTAAAGAGACTTAGATCTATTAACAAACTTTAGACCACATACTCCCCAAGATACATCATATGCTTTTGTGACAAAGATTCTAGGGAGCTTGCCAAAAATAGATGCTTGTCTGTGCAGAAGGAAATTCTGAAGGTCTTTACCTGCTTTACTAGTAGCCTCACATAGCTGAAAGCTAAAAGGAGTTAAAATCTTTGAACATCATGCTTACCATCTATCTAATTTGTCTTCAAAGTTCATTAAATAGAAGCAAGCAAGTAGATGCCATGTATGCTTGCATTAAGAAGAGCTGGTTTGTCCAGATTTATAAATCACGTGATATTGTTCACTTTGCAAAAGGATCCAGTCTGGGGTTCCTTTAAATAGTAACCTTCCTTGGAGCATGAAAATGTTTATTTTTATAATTAGCTGCTCAAATGAGAGGTTTGGTTGGTTAGGGAAGGAGAAAGGGGGGAATTTAAAGTGTTAGAAGCTTCTAAACTGAAGATCAGTCAAGAATGAAAACAAACTCCTAGAAGCCCAAACATCATTGTCCAAGGACTCTTATTCTCTAGAGGTGATCCATGAGTGAGCTACAGAAGGGTTCTAAACCCTGAAATCACACACGAAAGTTTGCACGTGTGTGTGCGTGTTAGAAATTGCATTTGAAGGGAGTGGGTCATGCCTTTCAGGGTCTCAGAGCTGGTAGGAACCCCAAAATAACAGTTAATCCAGTGAGGCTTAGCTGATCTGGAAAGAGAATTGAGGACCAACAGAAAGGAAAAAATCAGTTCACTGAATTCAGAGTCAAAATTTATTTTTCAGAAATATACCTATTTAAACAAAGTACTTTTGTTTATTCATGCTATATGGACATACTTATATGCTGTTTCTCCACATACCACTTTCATATCCTCATTGCTTCAAATAATAGAATTACATGCATTTTTTCTGTATATCCATGTCATCAACAAAATTGCTTTTCTTATGTTTAGATTTATCCAGGTACCACGTACACAAAATAAGAGAGCAGAACTGGCCAACTCAATTAGATTAAACAATCCTTCTTAGTTTATAGACCAATTTGACTGTATCTTCCTGAAACAACTATCTTATTGATTTAATAGCCTTTCCAGTTCAGTAATATCAGTCAGTCTGCTTTATTTATGGTAACTTGGTCAAAAAAAGACAATTCTGACATCTATCAAAATGGCGGGAGTTGAGTACCATGAAAAAATGAAAATGGAGAACAAAAATACGCATCAGTAATAAAGACCGTTATTTAGCGATCCTGCTTTACAGTAAAGATAATAATAATATCGATAAATAATATAGTTTGGGTGTATTATGTGCCAGGAACTATGCCAAATATTTTACATACGTTATCTGACTTTACCTTATGAGGGAGGTATCATAATCCCCCTTCCGGAGATTATAATCTAAGCCTCAATGAGGTTAATTAACTTGAATGGTTTCATACAGCTAGTAAGTGGCAGAGCTGGGATTTGAACCCACAGCTTTCTAAAATAAAACTAGGTACATGATGAATTGAGGAGCTTTTTTTGTTTGTTTTTGTTTTGTTTTGTTTTGCATTTTATTTATTTTTTATGCAGCAGGTTCTTATTCGTTAATCTGTTTTATACATATTAGTGTATATATGTCAATCCCAATCTCCCAATAATTGAGGAGCTTTTATTTTCTGATCTTAATATCACTGTGTGAAAAGTCTTACAGTGGAATGAGCCACTTGCATTAAAATAAATAATCCTGGAAAATCAGAGCCGTGTGAGGCTCTTCCTTCTGAGTCCATGCCAAGAGGGGGACGTGAAGAACGAGACCACACAGGATGAGCCAAGGGGCACCATCCTGTGATGACAATCACTGGTCCCTCTCACTGACACTCACTCTCTGTACCAGGCACCAAACAGGGTACTGCACCCACCCGTGAGTAAGCCAGTAAGTAGGTGGGATTGTCCTCATTTTACAGACAGAGGGAACACTGCTTGCCAGGGTCAAACAGCTAGTGTATGGTAGAGTCAGAATCTGAACCTCTGTCTGTCTACTCTGAGGCTTTTGCTCTTTCTACGTTACCATGCTGCATTTTTCTTTGATCAGTTTGTAAAAGCTACATGATTGAAATAAGCCTTCAGGCATTCCTGAGAACAGTTTTGATTTGACACATCTTAGACAACATCATTAATTTGGCCAGGATTGTCTCACAGAGGTCCCCTTACTGGTAAGAAGTCCAAGAATGTATAAATTAGGTTAAACCTAATGCAGGCTGAGGGCTGGGGAGGGCTGGGATGGGGGAAAGCCAACTACATTTTCCCAAATACTACACACTTGGAAAATCAATTTTATATGTAATGGACCGTACATATATTAAAAGCTATCATATTTATTCTGTCCATTGTTTTAATGACCTGTATAATACCATGAGGAGAAGGCAATTTAAGACCGATTTTTCGATAAGGCTATGTTGTATAGTCAATTGAGCTGTGAGGAGTTCAGTCTGTTTTGCAAAAGTATCTGGGCGTTCTGATCTTTTAGTGCATTTGTGCATTTTAATGTGCATTTTAATGAAGCATTCTGATAACAGATATTTTCCCATGATGTTCAACTTGAAAAAAGCAATGTGTTCATTGACTCTCAATATTGCCTTTATACCTATTTGTTGTGAAGTTAAAGTTAAGCAAATTCTTCTCTGTAGTAATATCTATGGTTGATATTTTGTAAGAATGGGATGAAATTAGAGATATTATAATGAAGTTAACTTGGGACTATGCAAAACCCTCCATGAAGTGAAATTCTCTCTTGACCAAGCTTAATTGAAAGAACTGTCAAACACCCAGTTTATTCATAGCCTGTTCATCTATAGCTTTCTTTGCAGAATAGACCCTTAAAAAGTACTATTTGCATTTGAAGTCTCTCCATTTGCATTTGGTTCTGTACGTTCCCAGTGGAATAGCCTAATTTTAATTTAAATTTCTCTGTGAAAACATTTTTTCCAGAAAGGTGAGCACAAAATCATTTTAGCACAAAGCCCTTTGGTGGGGCATTTAAGGAGGGTGGAGTGTTTCACACAGTGGCGTCTGGGACACCGAAAGGGAAGGCCCTGTAACTAACTGGGCAGCCCGAGTGGGAAATTCCTGCTGACAATGCCACATGGGAGAGAGACAGGCTGTCACAGCCCCTCTGGAGCGAGTTCCTCTTGTTTGGATTGCTTCTTGCCTTTTCCCAGGGAATGTGCTTTGTGTTACTCTTCTCTCAGGCCTGCTAATCACATGAGCCCTCAGGTCTCTGATTTTAGAAACATCAGAAATATCAATTTTGCACGGCATTTCCATGCATATTGGGAGGCAGCTTCCCCTCCCCTAAGGCAGATTGCATGGCTTTAGGCAAACTATAGAAATCCTAAATGGGGATAATAATATGCAGTTTTTGAGTGTTTCATGAAATTAGAGGTGATATTAAGGAGCATAGCAGAGTGCCTGGCATAGAGCTAACAACCAGAATAGCTCTCATTTCTAAACACCTTCCCTGTACTGGACACTCCTATGAGCTTCAGATACACTGTCTACAGCAGCAAACTTGTAAGATAGATGTTACTGTATTTCAGCAAGTCTAAGACCACATTTTAAATTTTTGTTGCATGTTAACATTTCAGACAATCCATGGAGTTATCAAATGAAAAATATGATGTTATTATTCCCATTTTTAAGATGAGAATTGAGTCATGGAAAGGTTAGGTATGGATTTGATTCAAGAAATAGGTGAAATGCCTGAATGCCATCCCAGCTTTTTTTTAAATTCAAAAGCCATGCTCTTATCTCCTGCAGATTCATGCCCCTAGAGTACACTAGGGTTACCTGGAATCCACAGACACCAAATGATCCATGGTAGATATAAGGGCATTTGTAGAACTCCTGAAATTAGTTATAATATTATTTTATATATGACTTTTTTCTGGGGAGGTCAGTAGGTTTTATCATATTCTCAAGAGGGTTCATGACCCCCCCAAAAGCTTAAGAAAGAACATCTGGGGGTAATCAGCCATATTCAATAAGCGGGATCTGGCCTTATAGGGTATAACATGTTTTAATTTTTTTTTAACACACTACATCTGTGGATGATCTTCGGAGGCCCAAGTTTTACCTAAATTCATATTCTTACCAGATTCACTAATAACTTCAACAAACCTGAAGATCTATGGGCTAGAAATCTTGGTTCTGAACTGCCCCCATCCCTCATCATTTACTACACAGCAATCAGGATTTCATGCCCCCCTGGTCTCCAGATCACCCTCTAGCCCTGCCTCTCCCAGAGGTACCCCCTGGCCCCAGGGAGACAGCTCTCCGGAGAGTCCTGGGAAAGAAGCTTCTACATCCCCCCACCCCCCGACCCGGGGGTCAGTGGAGCATCCTGATAACTTCCTAAGCCCTCTTCCTTTACTTTGGTTAAGCCTCTGGTGCTGCATGCCCTCAAGCTGAACTGTCTTCTCTTCCACTGTGCACCTGAACCCCATCTTCCCAGCACCACTGTCACACCTTCAGCGAACCTGTGATACTCTTCTGTCCAGCCCGAACCCCGCCTTCTTGGTGGTGGCACCATATCTGGCCTCCCAGATCCTTGACCTCTGTATTCTCTCTTGACCTCCTCCTCCCCCTTGACCTTCTCCCTCCATCCGCTTCAGCCCCTCACTCCCATGTCCACACCTGGGACTTGGTCATCCCCCGAAGTTGCTTACTCTCTGAATATCTCAAGGGCTATCTTGCCACCAAAAAGCCCTCTCCCTCATTTCTCCCCAGAGCCACTTTCTCAGTCATCGCCATGCGGCTGCCTCCTGAGGTCATATCACAGTTCATCCTTTTTGTTTTTAATCCTTCTCTAAAAAAAAAAAAAAAAGATGATTTTTGGACTTCCAGTTTTTGAACTTCCTAGGAAATTATGATTTTTTTAGCTACTCGAATACCCTAGCTAAAAGTAATGACTTGTACATTAAGATTCACCTCGATGACCCTAAGGTAGTGGTCTTTTATCAAGCATCAGTAATTTTTACTTTAGTGAACTGAGCAAGACAAGGACGATAGATAACACATTTTCAGAAGAAAGGAAGACACAAGGGCTGAAATTAAAATATGGGGAAGCCCTAAGCCAACCAGAGCATGTGGTTTCTGCATCATCCGAGATCACTATGGACTGACTGGGAATGGATTCTGGCACTGGAAGCCTCCTTATTAGAACCACTACCTGGTTTCAGGTGGTAACAAAGGTTCTTTTGCCAGCCTGAAGTCTTGTGTCCTACCTTCTTTGTGCAATTACAGCCCTCTTTCCATGTTTCTGCTGCTGAGTTTGTTGGTGCCTTTTCCAAGGAACAAACTTCTTTAGTTCCTCTTTAGGGAAGGAAAACGGACTCAGAGATCTCCAACTGTTATCATCGGAGTAAAGCTGCCACTTACTCCATGCCCCGTACCTCATGGAGGATCTGGGCCATAATGGACACTCATCAAATATGTATTTGAACGAACTGTGTTAATATGCACCGTGTTAACATTGTCAGCTCTTTTTGTTCACATTGTATAACTACTGATAGAAGCAAATGGTGCAATGATTCAGAAGATTTTGGAGTCAGGCAGGCCCAGATTGGAATTCCCGCTCTGCAACTTAATATAATGGTGTGATCACGGGCAATGCAATCTTGAGTCCTGACTTCCTGAGGTAGTGTATCTAGAGCTCCTAGTGTGGCATCTAGTACTGGGTAAACACTTAGTAAATGTTCCCGATCAATTTACCTTTGCTACCGTACTGATGCTTTCTTCTATTCTTCCCTTGAAGTTCGGGACGCGCCTCATTATAGAGGCCATGGAGTCAGCAGGGCACTCGATCAGCACCCTTTTCCTCTGTGGGGGCCTCGGAAAGAACCCCCTTTTTGTGCAAATGCATGCGGACATTACTGGTAAGTCTAAGAAGGAGAGAAAGTCATTGTAGGCTTGGCAACAAATGGGCATGGCCAAGATCTAGACAGGGTAGAGAATAGGAAGATATAAGAAGTGTGCCAAATTATTTTGAGTATTTATGTTAAAATGTATTTTTTTTCTTAAGACAGCTATGGTTGTCACATTGGGGAAAGTGACTTCTGTGTGTATCTGACTATTGGGTCATGGTAAGAAATGAGACACGAGAGGTCAGCAAGGACTAGATCTTAATTCAAGTATTTACTCAACAGTCTTGAGTACCTCTTCTGATCCCCCCCACTGCGGGCAGTATTGAAAATACAGAGATGACAACATGATCCCTGCCCCCAGGGAGCTCAGGGTCTATTGAAGAAGGCAGACAGAAGACATGTCAAATCTAGTGTGGCAAGAGCTCTGAGTGAGAAAAGCACAGGGTATTAGGGAAACACCGTGGGCCACCTCGCCCTGGTTGGGACCTGTGACAGTGCAGAGCAAGTGACTGGAGGAGGTGATAAGGAAACTGTTTGAAGAAAGATTGCAGAACCCAGCCATGGTGGAAGCTGTGGGTGTCTGGCTGCAGATGGGGGTTTGGGCCCTAAGACCCACAAGATCCTGTGATTCCTTCTCGGCTCTTCAGAATCAGGGATCGTGACACAGATGGAGAGAATCCAGGGTACTGGGCTGATCTCTCTGTGATATGAGCAGACAAAAGCAGAGCAGGCTCTGTAGTGCAGAGCCCTGGGCCCCAAGGAAGGGGCCCCATAGGCAGGAGGCTTGCTGCTGTCCCAGAGGCTGGCCTGGGCTTCTATCCCTCTAGACCTGTGCCCTCATGCCCCTTGCTCCTTTCTCTCCCTGTGTCTCCTGGGGACTGATGTCCCCCCTCCCCACCCCATCACGGGGTGGCCAGGCACCAGGGCTGGGCAAGGATAGGGAAGTAGGAGAGAATTGGACCCTGCTCACAGCCCCACCTCCAGTCTCATCTGAGCCCACCCTCCACTGGCCTCCATTCATCATGATCTCTTGCTGTCCCCTGTCCCCTGGATTCCTTACCTCTGACAGCTGGGCGGGTCCAGGTTTCTGCCCCTGACTCTCCCTTCCCCCTCCAGGCCATGCAGATCCCTGCAGGTGAGAGCTTTCCCAAACATGATGGGCAACATTTATCCCCTGCACATCGTGAGATCAAACTAAGTAAGTTACCGATCCCCATCTTAGAGGTAGGGAGGCAGAGGCACAAGCCAGAGAACAGTATCAAAAAGCACACAGTCGGGCTTCCCTGGTGGAGCAGTGGTTGAGAGTCTGCCTGCCGATGCAGGGGACACGGGTTCGTGCCCCAGTCGGGGAAGATCCCACGTGCCGCAGAGCGGCTGGGCCTGTAAGCCAAGGCTACTGAGCCTGCGCGTCCGGAGCCTGTGCTCCGCAACGGGAGAGGCCACAACAGTGAGAGGCCCGCGACCCCAAAAAAAAAAAAAAAAAAAAAGCACACAGTCTAAGGGTAAATATATAAAAATAAGTATAGAAATGACTACCATTAACCACACTTCCACTCTGTGTTGATATGAATCACCCTATTTACATTTAATCCGCACACACCACCACAAGGTAGAAATTGGTGCCCTGTCTTACAGACAAGGAAACTGAGGGTCAGGAAGGTGAGTTAAATTAACTGTCCAAGGTCAGACACCCAGTAGGGGCAGGACCAGGATTGTACCAGGTGTGTCCAGGCCCAGCGTCCCCTACACTAGGCTCTGATCCAGGTTTCTTAACTTTTCTGCCCGGTTTGTAACCATTTGATGATGACTCCTCCTTTCTGAAAGTGTCCAAAACCTATGGAAGTAGGCCATTCTGAGGCAGAAAGAAGACGTAAAAAGGAACCCAGATTACCTTAAATTTTCCCTAGGAGAAAAGCCATGACTACATTTTATCTCAAAGTCAGCTAGCTTGTTCAAGTACAGTTCAGACTTAAAACCTGATCTGTGAGTGAGTTTTTAATTTCCAGCCTCCAAATAGCCACCAAAACTTCCTACCTGGATTCAGGAGGGGAGATAAAATCAACCTTGGCTAACACATCACCCAAGGGAATGGGAAACAGGGCCCCCAAGAGCAGGGCAGCCTGTGTGACCCAGGTCCTGACTCTGCACCGCTGCTCCAGCCTTTATGAAAGTGAGTTCTCTTCCAGGCCTCACACCCCTGAGCTGACTCAGAAGCAGGGGTGCAGTGGCTTCAGAGAAAGTTCTGCTTTGGAAACTGTTCTCCTTCAGGCTCATGAATGAAAAGGCTGTTAATCGTTATTTGGATTCCAATTCAAACTGGACCCTTTGTCTCTGACTGTGGACCAGTTACAGTTCCGGACAAAGGGGCCTTTTCTTTGGCCTGAAACTCCTCTGCCTTGGGAAGCCGGTGATTGACAAGTGATGGCAAAGTGCATCTGCCTTTAAATGCTTTGGGTTCTGCTAAATTCATTAATGCGTCAGATAAAATAGTTCACATTCCAGGCAAAGCTGCCTTCTTCCTCTCCTTCACCCAGCATTCTGAGAAAAGAACACATTTGCATTTGTTTCTGCAAAAGATGGGTACACAAGCTGGGGGGGGGGTGTATAGGTAGAGTGTTTGGTGCCTTTAAACGTTGTAATTGCTCTAGTTTTCCTGCAAAGAAAGCTGTAGAAAGAACCATAGACCTGGTACATGATTCTCAGGAATACATGGGAAAAACACGATGGAATTTGGGAGATGCTTTGGAGATAATGTGGAGTAATGGAAAGAGCAGGGGACCAGCTCTGTGACGTTGGGCAAGTTGCTTGACCTCTCTGAGCCCCATTTCCCTCTTTTGAAAGGTAGAGATAATATTATTTCCCTCATATAGATCATGCTGAGGAATAAATACTCACAAGTTTGTGAGCACCAATCTCTGTGCTTCACTTAAAATAGGTGTTCCATAAATGTTAGCTCACTTCTTCCCTGAAGGCAGCCCCACACCAAAAAGGTGGTGCATTTCAGAAAAAAAGAAGTTAAATATTTTGTAAGCAAATCTTTGCCATTTGGGGAACAGTCTGCTCCTGCTCTGGGTTTTGCCAACTTGGGAAATGTCCTCTACGTGAGGAGGAAGAATCTTGTTGTACCCTGGGCATATAGTTAACTGTGGTTTCAAGAAATACTTGGTGTGTACTAAGTAATTGTAGGTTTCCCTCACTGACTTGGGACTAAATGTTCCTCCTAAGTTTTGTTTTGTAGAATTCTGGCAGTTTCAGTAGGGGTTTCCCTCTTCCTGCCTTATTCATTATTTCACTCATTTACTCCTTCACGTATTCATTCTCTGAGTACACATGCTGAGCTTGGCGCGAGCACGCAAAGGAGAACAATAATGTCCTGCCAAGAGGGCCATTACAAACAGAAAACGTGCTCTCGTGCTCTGACCACTGTCCAGCGAGCACGGGGTACCCAGAGGACGTTGGTGGCAGCGTGAGTCAGATCCAGGCAGAGAACAGATGACACACTCAGATTGGATTAACTGGAGAACAGTCGAATAAAGGGTCTATTTACAGAGGTGTGGGCAGGGTTGAGGGAAACGCCGGTCACCAAGCAGTACCGTGGGGCTGCCCACAGTCTGACCACCCCGAGGCTTGCAGGGACTGGGGCAGGAGGTGACCCACCTGAGACTGAGGGGCTATGTGAAGAGGGGCCTCGTGGCTGGAGACGAGCTCAGTCCAGGATGTGGCCGGAGGACAAGGGGTCTACAGACTTGGTCCACACGGCGGTGTCCCAGGACCCAGAACAGGTGTTGGGGCCGAGGTGAGAAGAGGGTGTGAATAACTGAGATACGGTAAAGATTAAGAATCATAATAGCTAATGCCAATTCAGTGCCTCCTCTAAGCAATTTTGTGTGTGTGTGTGTGGTATGCGGGCCTCTCACTGTTGTGGCCTCTCCCATTGCGGAGCACAGGCTCCGGACGCGCAGGCTCAGCGGCCATGGCTCACGGGCCCAGCCGCTCCGCGGCATGTGGGATCTTCCCGGACCGGGGCACGAACCTGTGTCCCTTGCATCGGCAGGCGGACTCTCAACCACTGCGCCACCAGGGAAGCCCTCCTTTAAGCACTTTTAACCCTCACAGCAACTCTGTGAGATCAGTGGAATTTTAACCTCATTTTGCATCTGGGAAAACAGGCACAGAGGGGTTAAGTAACTTGCCTAGGGTCACACAGCTAAGGCAGGGAGGAAGTCAGAATTCAAACCCTGGCAGCTTGGCTCCAGAGCACTTTGGGCTGCAACTGGAGAGCTGATGGGGGATCCACCCGGCTCCTCTGGTTTCCCGTTCCTGAGGAGAGGGGCCTGTGAGTAGTTCCTCCCTGCTCAGAGCGGTGAAGCTTTGACAGGGTAAGGAGGGCTAGGAGGCAAGCAGCATGTGGAGTGCTGTCTTCTAAAACGTCCCAGGGCCATGGGATGGTCACGGTCACACCCCCATCCCCATGATCCACAGACTCTGCAGAGGCTTGCGGTGCTCTCTCCTAATGCAGCCAACACAGCCCTTCCACGTGGCCTGGTGTCTTTCCTTCCCCTCTGGATGGTTGATGGGCACCTGCCCCATCCTTTCCCTGCTGGTCCACTTTCCAACCCAGATGAAGTGCATGGGGGAGGGCTTCACCCCTCCCTGAGATTCATCCTAACAACAGCGGCCACCACTCTCAAGGGCTTATCATAGGCCAGGAAATGTGTTAAGCCCCATATGTGCCCTTTTTCATTGATCCTCACAGCAAACCTGTTATCGTCCCCATTTTACACAGGGAGAAACTGAGGCTAAAGGGTTTAAGTGACTTGCTGAAGGACACAGGGCTAGTGGAACCAGGTCTGAGCTTTTCCCAGAGACCCCACCCCACCTGATACTTGTCAGCAAAGTCTCCAGTGCCGGCCCTGCAGTATGGGGCTGGTATTCCTAAGTCCCCTGGGATAAGTGTGGGAATTCTGTCCCCCACCCCCTTTGTCTGGGATGGCTGGGGCCGCTGCCCCAGCCCTGGAGTAGGACAGTGAGTTAGGAGATGGTGGGAGCACAGAGGAGGATGTGTCAGGGAACTCTTGCCGGAAAAGATAGGAAGAGAAATCCAGTCTTTGGAAAAATAATGTCTTGAGTAGAGGAAGATCTCACAGGTCTGGCCACAGAGCTTACCTCTGTGGAGTTTGCTGCCATCTCCTGATTAGCAACTATATTTATATTTTATGTACGTTTCATTTCACATGCACACACATATAAACTACTAAGAATTCTAAATTATTCCTATTCACCTTAAGTCCACCGTGAACCTTCAGCCTCTGGGAGTTGTCATGTGGAGTGTTCCTCCCTGCCCGGTGGACCCCTACTCATCCTTCAAGTGCTTGTTTAATCCTGAGCTCCCCTGCTCTGACCCCCTTCCCCATCTCGAAAATTCATTCGTTCATCATGTCAGCAGTTACCATGGGCTAGACACCGCTCTCAATTCCAGGGATTCAGCAGTGGACAAAAAGTCTCTGCCCTCATGGAGCTTATGTTCTAGCAGGCAAGACAGACCGTAAACAAGAGAAGTAATAACAGGGTGTTGGAAGGCAATGAGGAAATCATGAGGCGGGTAAGGGATGTTGTGGGTAAGTTGTCATTTCACTTCAGATGGTCAGGAAAGCCGCAGTGGGGAGGGATGTTTGCACAGACTTGCAGGAGGGTGTTGCCATGGGGACATCTGGAAGCAAGTGACCCAGACAGAAGGAACAGCACAAGCAAGGGCCCTGAAGCAGACTCAAGAAAGGGCAAGGAGGCCGGGCAGTGTGGCCCGGAGGAGAGGAGAAGCCAGTCAGGGTGGGAGAAGTGGCACCGGTCCTGGAGGGCCTTGTCAGCCTTGGTAAGGGCTTTGGCTTGTACTCTGAGGCCCCTGAAAGAAGGATTCATCACACCCTCTCTCACTACTTCCCTTTCCTTAGTGCATCTCAGTTGGAGACCCAACCCCCTGTGTGGCCTTTATCTCTCTCTCATCCATCTCCCCTTTGAGACCTGAATAGCAGGACAGTCTTATTCATCTCTATATCACTGGCCCCACAGAGCACTTCGTAAATGTTTGTTTAACTACTTGAAATGGCAGGTAGCAGCTAGCAGAAGCCTGGAAAACCTGGGCAGAAAGGTCTCCTGAGTTCAGATACATATAGATAGATAGATAGATAGATAAATAGATAGATGATAGATAGATAGATATAGATATAGATAGATAGATATATGGTGTTGGCTTCCAGGGGACCCTTGGCTACTGCAGCAACAGGCAGAGGCAGTGAAATCCTTTAGAACCAGGTAATCCCAAAGAACAGGGAACTGCAAGGGGGAGGGGAGGGAGCACTGCTGCTGCCTTTACATCAGGTGTTTGTGCTGCTGGAGCTGCTGGCCAGTTCCCCACGTGACCCCTGGCCCTACTACTCCCTAACCAAGGTGTGGCCTTTTCCTGCGCAGGCATGCCTGTGGTCCTGTCGCAAGAGGTGGAGTCTGTTCTTGTGGGTGCTGCTATTCTGGGGGCCTGTGCCTCGGGAGATTTCGCTTCTGTACAGGTACGTGAGGACCAAGGGGTGGGCCGTGGCCCCTCCCCTGTCTGGGGCTGTCCTTCCTCTTGACAGCAGCTCATGTCTTGCAAAGCACACACAGGATATAATTAAGAAATGATAGGTTCCAGCCAGGGAAAGCACAAACACTTCTAGCCTCAGACATATTTATTGCAGTTTTTGTTTGACTTGGCCTCCATTACTGTCGGTCGTTCTGTCTTTCTGTTGGTTTTCTTTTTTTCTCCTTTAAAATAGCTCTTATATTATTTCATTTGAATTTCCCCTTGACCATTTTTCTTTTAGCAAGTGAAACAGGTAAGGTACAAAACAAATTTTTCATGTGAATTTCTGATTTGTATTTGCTTCTTTCATCTCCACCCACCACTTTTCAAATACCTCTGAGGTCTCTTTCAACAAGGGACACAAATGAAAATGTTAGTAAAAGGGAGTTAGAAGAAAAAATAAGGAACAAAGATATAGGAAGAAGGAAACAACTCGATGGCAATGATGGAGCAGACAGTTTGACTCTGAGCTTCCTGGCAGCCAAGACAAAAAAGAACACATGATAAGTTACATAATTCTTACTTTCAAAAAGAGGAAGCCTACTAGTTTCTTTGGGAGACAAAGCTTTTCCTGCCACTGAATTGAAAAAGACATTTCACGTGTGGGTTTTATGGAGAGACTTTGAGTGGTAAAATAATAGGATTAACAGTAGGTTTACAAAAAGGTAGAGAAGCAGTATAGTTTAAGGCTGAAGGCACAAGCTCTGAAGTCAACCCTCACTTGACTTCCAACTAGTTCTGTAACCTGACCGTTCCTCTCTCCACTCCATTTCTTTATCTGTAATAATAATCAGGAGCACATTATGAGTTCTTTCTCTGGACCAGGAATGTATGTTCAGTCCCACAACAGCTCTATTATTCCCATTTTATAGTTGAAGAACCTGAGGCAAAAGGAAGTTAAATAACTTGGCTTACGTTGAAGCAGCTAGTAAATGCCAGAACCAAGAAGTCTGGCTCCCAAGTTGTAACTGAAAGTTGAAGAAATATTTGTTCAGCTGAGCACCAGAGAGCTTAAGTGACTTGCCCACGGTCTCCAAGTCAGGACTAGAAGCCAGGTTTTCCACCAGTAGCCCAGTAATAAGAGCTTTATTTATTGTGACCCTCTTATGTACCAAGAACTATGCTAGGTGCTTTTCATATAACCTTCCCGCTACCTCTCACAACCCACACAGGCAACAGAGATCCAGAAAGATTACGGAACTCAAGCGTACACTATTGGAAGTGGTCACATGCAAGAGTCTGATACCAATATCTGTGCTCTTTATGCCACATTTTGGGAAGTGTGGTGCACGGCACCCTATCCAAGCCTCTCAAACTGATGCTTGTGAAATATCCCTTCCAAAGAATTGAACCCACTCATGAATGCTTGTGGATCTTAACTGGAGTTTTTAAACAAAGAGGGTAGAGTTGAGTTTCCAACGTTTTTCTGGATTTTCTGGTGCTGTCTCAGAAACATCACATGGAGATGTTTATTTAGTGTTGAAATGTCAGTGACTTGTCAGTTATTGTTTTAATGTGTTGATTTATGAAGATGTTCTCATAACTAGGTGACTTGCACTTCCTGGGACAAAGCATAATTGCCAAAACAAAACAGTAGAGATGCTTACTAAGGCCCTGCATAGGTTAATGCATATTATGGACTGGAAGTTTCTGTCCCCTCAAAATTCAAATTTGAATCCCTAACCCCACAGTGTGATGGTATTTGGAGATGTGGCCTTTGGGAGGTGATTTCGATTAGATGAGGAAATGAGGGTGGGACCTTTATGGTGAGATTAGTGCCCTAATGCGATGAGACACCAGAGCTTGCTTTTTCTCCGCCATGTGAGGGCATGGCAAAAAGGTGGCCATCTGCAAGCTGGGAAGGGAGCCCTCACCAGAGCTCAGCCATGCTGGCACCTTGATCTTAGTGCCTCCAGAACTGTGAGAAAATGAATTTCTATTGTTTAAACACCCAATCTGTGGTATTTTGTTATGGCAGCCTAAGCAGATGAAGACACCTCATTGACTCTTGACAGTCTCCCTGCCTGCAGGAATAAGGCTTTTTATTCCTGTCTTACATATGAGGAAACCCAGGCTCAGAGAGTTTTTAAGAAGTTTGCCCAAGGCTACAGTTAATAAGGGGCAGAAGCAGAATTGAAATCAAGGTCTCTCTGAATTATATCCTCTGTTGATTTTCATTCTTTTTCTACTTTAGTCTAATTTTTTTTCTTTTTTCTTGAAAAAAACTATTTGGCTTCTTAAATGTTCAAAGGTGAATTTTCTGAAAAGAAATGTCATTGGTCACAAATCAGGAGACAGTCTGCCACTGAAACAGAGTAGTGTGACCAGATCTGGCTGCTTTATCAGATACTTCATACCATGCCTTGTGACACCTCATTGACATCTTAGTCAAATCTGGAGTTTCTAGCTCTGAGAAGTTTCCACTCACATCTTCTCCTAAGTGGAAACTGAGCTTCATCCCACACTGACATCTTCTTCACTACATAATATTTCCCCTTAATATTCTGGAAGAGTATCTAAGATATGGTAGATCAAAAATTGGAATTATTGACTTGAGTAGCAGCTGCAAGACCCACAAAATAGTAAAGATAAATTCATGTCTCCTATTCAACCCGGGGAATTATGTGCCTCTCCTGACTATTTTTAGGAGACACTGTAATCTAGTAAAGAAAGCCCCCAGGTGCCAGAGACCTGAATCTTACCTGTCATCACATACCTGAGGGAATCCATGTGGTCTTAACCTCTGTGCATGGTTGTTGTACATCCTCAAACAATGTCACTTGGCCTCTCCAGGTGCTTGTTTCATTTATTTGTTTTATTTCCTTTTTAAAAGATGTTTAAATAAGAATTGCCATTCCTGTGGAACTGCTGAGATAGAGCCTTTGAAAGATTCAATGACCTCTGTGAAGCCCAGGTATAATTGTCACCATTGTAATAATGATTATGTTTGGAAATGTAAATGCATGTCAACTTGGCTTCATTCACCCCTCTCTAAAGAAGAGGTGCCAACCTATGTGCCCCAGGCCTGGAGACCAGCTCAGGATTCTGGCAAGTTGAAGTAAAAAAGAATTACTTCCTCCCTGTGATTCATATTTTTCAATCTGAACTTCAACATGGTTTTTTCTTTGAACTTCAAAGATCCTAGCTTGATCTTCAGGGTGCCTGCCACTCCTTCCTATAAGAAAGCTGAGCAGAGCTTGCGAGCAACTCAATGATTCCAGCAGGCCAGATATTTTGTCTTCTCATAGACCACACATCTGGTCGTTGGATAAAGAATTTCACTTCTTATCTAGATGGGCAGACTTTGGTAGAATCAGCTGGAGTCGTCTCCTTCAGATGAAGGAAAGGCTAAGAAGACTCCAGAAGACCCAGGCTGCAGACCTAGGGAAGAGTCCTACGTGCCCAGGGAGACAGGGTTTCCCAATTTCCTAGGCCCATGAATGGATGACTTCAGCCAGGGGTAGAGCGCTATACCTTCCTTTGGCGGTACCAACAGATCAGAAGGACTTAGAATTGTGGATTTTACTTACAGCTATTGCAAACTTCTATATATTTTAATTCTGGGGAAAGTTTATCAGCTGGAGGGAAAGGGATAGTGGATGGAATTTTCTGATGGGGGTATTAATGGGAGAGATTGGTCAAGTACAAGGTCCATTGCTATTCCAAATTTTGAAGCCTGCTGACAGTTCCTGCTTCCACCTCTTGTTCATTTATCCATTCATATTCTCATCCTCAGAGTCTCTCTCTCCCTCTCTTCCTCTGCCCTTTCCTACCCTCCCTTCCTTTAGACAACTAAAGTCTTCCTGCTATTCCCTTTCCAAATTAGGATCTCACAAACGGTAGTTATAGCCATCCATCTGCATTAAAGAATAGAATGACTAATAATATCTTAAAGAATTGTCCCTCTCCAGAAATGGTGTTCTCCTTTTAGTAGTTTTCAGAACTATTCTTCCACTAGACAGTGTGACAAGTATCATGTCACAGTTGTCTTTGTATCTGCAGCTTAATAAAAAGGAATCAAATCACAGAGATGCCATTTTCATGGTAAAAGTTCAGCTATTGAGTAAGTGGGAGGAGATGCAAGGAAGGAAGTCTTCCTCCCTCCTTAGAGTTATCCAGGCAGTCTTGGCATCTGTGGCCTTTCCACCTGACCACTCCCCCATCTCTAGAATGTCACCCATCGCTTCTCTGGCCATCAGTGTGCTCCAAAGTGATCCTCTCAAATTCTGAATATCCTGGAAAGCAAATAATGATAATTAGAAGTTGGGAGCATCCCATAACAATTCTCTAGGCTCCCAGGCCCTGGGAAATTAACACACTGGAAAAAAAATCACTTTATGAACTATCAACATGCTTACACTTCCTAAGCAGAGACAATAGAGAGGTTCTAAGAAATGCAAAGGACACATAAAACAAGAAAGTGGTTTCAAGATGCCGTGAGAGAAAATTGAATCCAATGGCAAAGAGGCAGAAATACAAAATGGCTTTCCACTTTCTGCTTCCTTCAGCCCCTCTGCAGATGTCATTAGCTTCCTGTAATGTCTTATCTTAAAAGAAAGTTTTTTTCCCCTCAAGACTATGTATATAAAATAAGCTTTAATTCTAACTGTGCTATTGATATTTATCTTGACACCCACCCTTCCCCCCAAAAAAAAGCAGTAGAGGAAGTATCTGAAGCAAAAATCAGCGGAAGGAGACAGTGACAAGAGATCAAAATGAATTCAGCCATCATTTTAATGGTAGTACCAGAGTAAAGAAAATAAGCCCTTGGAATCAACCAATTAATCAAAACCTTTTTTCCTCCCATGGTGTGAGGGTTGCCGCCTCTGTAAACCATTGACTCCGTGCGTTCCCACCATCAACTTTCCCTGTCACGTTCCAGACAGACTCCTGTGTCTCGCAGACCAATGCATCTAAGTGGCCAGTGGAGAGCGGTGATTACTCACCCTTTCTGTAATGTGTGCCCACAGGATAAACTATCCGCGCTGACCGCAGTGGTCTACCCTCAAGGTCAGTCCTTGCAAACATCCTCACTGCTTAGCTGAAGCCTCTCCTTCTGTTCTTTTTCATGAAATTTACTTCATTTAGAGCCAGTTTATATTCATCACCTATTATGTGCTTCAAACCCTGTTATTTTTTTATGCTATACAATACGTCTCCATTCTGTTTTATTTTGTGAGAGTCAACTTTCTGTGTTTTTTAGTCCTGTTTGTCTTCCTGTCACCATAAATACCAGTTTTACATTTTGCGAAGTAAAGTTGATTACCATGATCTTGCTTTCTGGAGGTTTGGAAAGACTGATATATAATAGATGTTCAGAAATATGAAACCATGCCATTTCTTGGCACATTCAATCTTAATTTGCTGGGTTTCTTTCCTTTTTCTGGAATACAACTACTAATTCATGTTCATTGGGAAAAAATAAGAAAATTCAGTTAAGCTGAAAGAAAAATATGAAAACACTGATATTACTACCCTAAAACAACCACTATATTAGATTCTGGCTTCTATCTTTGTAATCTTTTTGTACATACTTTTAAATTATTTTATACTTTTCTAAATTACAAAACTGTGTTCATACAATGCATATTGTTTTGTAGCCTTTTTTCCCCCACCCAAAAATACATAGTAAACATCTTTATTTATCATGTTTGTAGGCTGTACAATTTTCTGCCCCATAGTAGACCAGCGGTCCCCAACCTTTTTGGCACCAAGGACCGCTTTCATGGAAGAAAATTTTTCCATAGATGGGGGTGGGTGGGGAATGGTTCAGGCAGTAATTCCAGCGATGGGGAGCGGCAGATGAAGCTTCGATCCCTTGCCCGCCGCTCACCGCCTGCTGTGCGGCCCGGTTCCTGACAGGCTGCGGACCAGTAGTGGTCCGAGGCCCCGAGGGTTGGGGACCCCTGCTATATACCATGACTTATTTCCCCAGTCCTCTAGTTTTGAATACTTAGGTTGTCTCCATTGTTTTAAAGAATGCTGCCAACTAACGTCTCTGTATCTAAATTTTTGCCCATACCCTAAATTATTTACACAAACTAAATTATGGAGGTATAGTTGTTTGGTCAAAAAGTTTGCCTAACTTTTAGGATTTTGATACATATTAGCACTTTATACTCCTGCCAATAGTGTGTGAAATCAGGGCTCACATTCCTTGTGTATAAGGCATCTTTTGCTGTGAATTTTAGTTTCATTTGGCTTTCATTCCCAGGTCTCTTAAAATCCTATTTATTTCACATATGGTCCTGATACTGTCAGTTTTTTTTAGTAACCTTTTGCCCTTTGCTGCTTAAGCATGTGTTTCAGGAGATATGAGATTCTGGTTTCTAATTAAATGGATTCAGGTTTCTGATTGGATTTTCTGTATCCTGTCCCATATGTGAGTGCCTCATAGAAAATCAACAGAAAACCTGAAATGGTAATTAATAGTTTAAAGAAGGGTTAAATTAAGAATGTGATGCTGGTCCTAACATTCTTTATACTTACTGACATACCTGGTTAACAGTACATTCTTATCTTTTTGAGAATTGCTCCCACTCAAAAAAAAAAAAAAAAAAAAAAAAACCAACAACAAATTCAGGTTCTAATTAATTATACATCTCCTTGTTCCAATCCAGTTGGCAGAATGGCACCATGGATATAAAAGTCAAAAATTAGCACAAAATTAGAATTCTATTTTTAGGAAATTATTTCAGTTTGTAGGATATATGACATTGGACTCTCCTGTTCCTTACAGGGTGATCCTGGAACAGGGCCTGTTACTTTCCATCCTTTGTCATTCATAGAATCCTTGCAACAACCAGTGGATGTTAACAGTCCCCACTGTGCAGATGAGGACAGTGAGGCATGGTGAGGTCATATAACTTTGCTTGATACAAAGTCAATGCTCTTTTTGTTCCATCAAACCATGTTCTTTATATTCCAGTAAATATATATCTGTTGCTCGGAAAAAGTGTAGATTCCAGTATAGCACTTTAGCTGCGCTTCTCCAGGGTAGTATGGTTTCTAGAACATATCAGCAGCACATGTTTAGCCTCACTGCTTGGTTGAGTATGGGACATAGAAATAAAAAGAAGAAATGTACCCTCTTTGGTTTGGAAATTTTCTAATTCCTTTGCCTGGAGAAGGCTTCATACCATACTCCCAGTAGTGTTTTGTTTTATTTATTTGTATTTAATCATAATCTGTCCATTTACTTTTTATACAGATATATATTAAAAAGCACTTTAATTAAGAACTTTAATTAAATGACACTTTTTATAGTATTGTTATTAACACAGAGATTTAGGCTAACAAATATTTTTTCCAAATATCTCCCTCCCCTTGCAGTTTTTACTCAGGAACTTAAGATTTGGGCTTTTATAAAAGAAAACAGTGGCCAAACATCTACTAAGTACTTTAGAAACTTAGAAGGGATTCTGAACTGTATTTCTAAAATAAAGTTTACCTACCTCTTTGACTTCATTTTGTTCAAGACAACATTTTATACTGGTGCAAATCTGAAAAAATACGTTAGATTATTTAGTAGAAATGAATGCCTGTAAGTACTTAATTCCTCATTCTAATGATCATTTATGCTTTTCCTTTTTATAATAAATGTCTTTGTTGGAATAAATCAGAAATGAATAGGTAGCACTTTTTTTTTTCTCTCTTTACTCTAGGATGTCATGAATAGATTATCCATGCTGTATAACTTTAATATTCAACACAGTAAATTAGGGTATGGAACCAAATAAGAGATGAGGGAAGACAAGACCTTTAGTTAAATCAGGAATTGTCTGTAATTGGGAAAAAGTTCTGAAAAATGACTACACACACACACAGTCATATACACATACATACCACATACCACTGGACAAAGTTTGATTCAGAGTCATGGAATGTTTAGAGGTCTTACTGAAGTATATGAAAGACTTTTGGTTCCATCATTGAGGCAAATGATCAAGAAGTATGCAAAAGAAGAAATACCATTGTTACAGTTGCTTATTGGAGGTGTTTGATACGCTGCAGTGAACCATAAAGTACCATGTGTGTAGAAACTTGGATGGCATGTCTCTCATCACATGCATATCAAAGAAATTTGAACATTTAAAAATTTAGTACCATGTTAAAAGTTATACATAAGGAAATTTCCTATACTATTATCATCATAATTTTACAAATGAAGAAACAGGGTAGGAGGGTTTAAGTGACTTACCAAAGCCCATGGCTAGAAAGGGATGGAGCCAGAATCCAAGGCCTAGCCTAGGATTCCAAAGCTGAGGATTGTTCAACTTGGTCATACATGGAAGTGGCCTCCTCTGGGGCTGAGTGTGATTGCCATTATTTTAAAAAACTAGTACCAGTAATAGACAACTAGAATTTTTTAAATTTATTTTATGGAAGTATAGTTGATTTACAATGTTGTGTTAATTTCTGCTGTGCAGCAAAGTGACTCAGTTACACATATATATTCCTTTTCGTATGCTTTTCCATTATGGTTTATCACAGGATATTGAGTATAGTTCCCTGTGCTATGCAGTAGGACCTTGTTGTTTATCCATCCTATACTAGTTTGCATCTGCTAACCCCAAACTCCCACTCCATCCCTCCCCCACCCCCCCTCCCCCTTGGCAACCACAAATCTGTTCTCTGTGCCTGTGAGTCTGTTTTTGTAGACAACTAGAATTTGAATGTACATTAAAATGTCCCTGTGTTAGTCAAGTTCCCCACAGAAGTTACTTTCAAATTAGGATAGTTTTAGACAGTTCAGTAGAGGGACTATTTACAGACTGGGGACTGGCCCTGGAGAAATCACAAGGGAGGATATAGTATACTGGGGTTTGTAACAGCTGACCTTAAGAGGTGAAGAGAGAGCACAGTTACTAGAACCCCTGAACCCCAGAACAGAGGGCTGTGTGGAGGCGACCAAGTCAGCTGTCTTGCCAGTGACCCTGGAAGTGAAGAGCTGGGTTATTGACCCCATCTTCCTCCCGCTCTCTGACTTACTGTCGGGCTCCCCATTGGCTGGAGTCAAAGTCAGAGGGCAAGAGAGCTCATTGATATAGTCCGTACAAGTGAGCCTGGCTCAGCCCAGAGAAGGGTGGGAGGGGGACTTTAGGAGCGAATGCAGCTGTCCTCCATAGTCATCCAGACTGGGCTGTGCAGGTCTGTCTGCGACCAGAGGCCAAGCTGTGAATGGTTTGTTACAGATTTGCAATGAGATAAGGGACTTGCATCAGAATGTAAATCAATTGCAACATTTTGTTCCTAACAAGATGTTCTCAGTGAGAGAATCAGGGTGTTTGTTTACTTTCTAGAGCAAACTCCTTATGTCATTATGGACGGGCCCTTTGAGTAACACTGATCAGATCTGTCAGCTCTGCAGATGACAGGCTAGGGTGCTCAAAAGGGACCCACTTATCCCTGCTTTGCTTTTTCTGCCTTCCTTTCTGCTAAAGACAAGAAAACTGTGCCTCTTCTGAGCTGGGCACTGTGCTAAGGTACTTGAGATGCCATTTGATTCTTGCAAGGTAGGTTATTCACCTCACCATTACAGATAGGAAACTGAGGCTCAGAAAGTTTAAATAACAGATCCATCATCTAACAAGTAGCAGAGCTGGTGATCAAATCCAGAGCTGACTCCAAAACCTGTGTTTTTTGTATAGGCTGCCCTAGGGCCATGCTTAAAATTATCTGACATTAATACCCAGGAAACAGTGCAGGGTTCTAGGGGGATTGCCTTGTTTGGAGACCTATGGCTGTGTTCTCTGCTCTTGGTAACAACAACCAAGTCATGGTTTCTGAGAATAGACACACCCCAACTCCCAAAAAATCAGACAGCACCATTTATGGGTCCCATGTTACTCTGCTTTACAAGGCCCTTCCCAGCCTAGCCAGCCAGATCAGAAGGTGAAGTCAGCTTGTTTCTAAGTGGCTCTTGTCTGTTTCTATCTCTTTTTAAATCTGGGAGGTCAGGAAGAAGATGGGGAGAAAGAATTCTTGAGAGGGATACATTTCCTTAGAAATGTTATTAATTGGCTGGGCAAAACAAGAGAAGGAAATAAAATAGCTGCTCCTTACTAAGTAAAGGCATCTTCTTCCCTTAGCTCATTAAAAATTAAAAACACTCTTGGTTTAAGCAGGGCAAATTAGTAATTAAGTGCTATATAATCAACTTGTGTAAACATAATATTGAAGGGGAGGCCAAATTAATCACTCTGCTGGCTTGTTTTTGTCCCCATCAATGCACCTTTTACTTGGGTCCTTCCTGTGATGTCAGGATGCATTTTCTGCTCTCCTCTGCAGCTGGAGATAGGGTGGGCTGTGATAGCTGGGCTGACAGATGACAGTGGGCTACATCTGGAAAAGGCATGTGTCTTGGCCTTGATTCAACTAGGTGATGAGTCTCCCTATTGAATATTATTTTGAGCCAAGGCTCATCAGCAAGAGGCTGCCACATGACAGAGACAGTCCTAGATGGTAGCAGGACAAAGAAGATTTAAATCCATCTTGGGGCCCATGGAGTTCCAGTCTGGTGGGGAGGAGGTAGACACAGACAGATACAGTTATGAAAAAGCCAACACTAAATGTAATGACAAAGACACAGTGCCTTGGCTTGGGCTCAAATCATGGCTCTGCCGCTTACCTTAAGTGAGTTACTTAATTTCTCTGTGCCTCAGAGCCCTCATTAGTAAAACATAACAGTAATATCTGCATCATAGGTATATTGTCTCACAACTCATGTTGTAAGAGATAAACACGTTAGTACATGTAGAGTAGAATAGTGTCTGTTTAATGTTGGCTCTTATTTGTTTAACTACAGTTGCTATACAGTGGATAATGGAGCACCAAGGAAGGAGTGTCTTCCATTGTCTTAGGGCTAGAAATAGAAAGGTGCTTCTGAGAAGGCAACATTTGAACCGGGCCATATAGTATTAGTTGGTGATAGAGCTGGAACTCTGTGTGGAGAGGCATGTGAACCTGGCTGGCTCTTAATCTTTGCAGTAGAATACCTTCTCTGAAAGCAGAGGAAGGAGCATGTGCCTCAATCCTGCACAAATCTCTCTCCATTTCAACTCAACACAATAAATATTAGTAATAACTGCTGGAGCTCAGTCATGTTATGGCAACTGCCTGCCAAGTCTTGGGGGTAGAAGAGGGTAAATGAGCTGAATCTGTTGTGGACGGGATAAGAGGAAATCAAATGAGGCCAAAGAAACTAGCCCACTAAGTCACCTTGCTACACTCAAGGTGATGGCATCTCCTTGGCTTGCTAGCTATGTGAACCAGCCTGGCTGGGCAAGGTGCTTAGTTTCTCTGATCCTCAGTTCCATATTAACTGACCCCACTGAGTTACTGCAAATATTCTATGCATGAAAGCACAGTTAACACAATGCCTGGCATGCAGAAAAGTACTATTATTAATATTTCCTGTATTAATTTGATCCGTACCCAAAAACCAGTAAAGTAGGTGGTAGCATTGTCCCACTTTATAATGCAGGAATTTGAGGAATCAAGACTGATAAGCTGACCTGAGGTCACATGGATGGCTAGTGGGGGGAGGAGGGCTGCAATTTAGCTGGTTTGGCTCTAGGCCCCACTCTCTGTTTAGCCCCTGCTGCCCAGTGTCTCAGAGGGCACCTAGAGCTGGCTTTACATATTATATACTAGAAATAGGGCAGAGGTCACTTGATTATGTCCAGGCCCCTCAGTTGCTAATGAGGAAGAAATCCTTTCTCCTGTTTAAAGGAATGATAGGGTTGAGCCTACCCTCTAACAGGTGGGGCAGGTGGGGCAGGCCAGAGTGACTCACCAGGAATGACCAGTCCTTGGATGCAGTGGGGATGCAGCTGCCTGCACTGAACTTGACTGTTTTGCTTAGGGAAGAAAACAATTTGTTTATTTTTTTTATCATTCATACTCCTCTTCCATAAAGGATTTGAGGAAGCTTATAATAAATGACTAAGCAGAATAAAACTAAGCAAAATAAAACTCACAAGTTAGAAACTATGTAGGAAGATAATATACCAACTACTTAGACTAGGGGCTCCTCAAATATATATATGCCTGCAGGCCATACCAGGTAGGCCATGTAAACAAACAGAGAACAAGATGATTTCATTCTCTACCAGATTGGAGAATGTATACTCTGCCTAAGGACATTGAAATTCAAATTGTTTTAACCCTGCATTGGTGAGTGTCAGACCAAGCAGGTGTGTGGGACAGATTTGGCCTATGGGTCTCTGACCCATAAATAAGGGGATTACTTTGAGCTTCCTAGCAGCCAACACAAAACTGGAAATATGTCAAGTCATATAGTGTCCACAGAGTCAAGGAAGTATACCAGTTTTCCAAAAGAGACCAGGTTTTCCCTGGTACCAAATTCTAAAATTGCCATTCCTTTAAAAACAAACAAAGAAATCATTCCATGGAACTTTACAGAAGAAGCAGAAGAATTCATCCTATACTACCTTGCTAAAGGTCCGGAGCAGGACATTGAAACTTGACTTGAAGTCAAGAATTCCCCGGACTTATAACTTTCTGGAGCTGTCACCTGCCCCAGGGGTAGAACTGAGAATACCCAGCATGGTGGATGGATGGCATGTGCCTTACCACTCTTCCCTGAATATTCCTTCCCTCAGGCAGCTTCATAAACAGAGCTGCGTCACTGACCTAGGAGTGTCTTAGAGGACCTCAGTACTAAAGCTTTTTACCAGCCTGGCATCAGGGAAGTGCTAAAATGAAGCACCCATCAATCAAGAAGGGCAACAGATGTCGAAGCCTATCAAATGTCAGTAAACAGCAAGCCTTCAGAGGCCACCGAACTTGGCATCCTCTTAGCAAAAATACACTGTTGCCTTCAAGAGGGAAAGCCATGGACTTTTATAAACTGCATTAAGTGATGTATTTTTTTCTTAATCTCTACTTTTTTTAAGGGCAAATTGAATGTTCCCAGAGTGTTCTAGGCTTTCAGTCCTGGAAATGTAGGTCTTCAAAATATCCTCCCAGTTATGATGAGAAGTTTCATGTTCAGCTTATCTAGTACCCTCCCTTTTACTGTTAGCAGTATGATTCATATTATAAGCAATAAATAGGACCATAGTTAAGAGCACAGACTCAGATGTCACATAAATCTGGGCTCCAATCCTGAGTTCAGATGCTAAAGCTGTACATTAGGTCAGTCCCTTGACCTCTCTAAGCTGGTTTTCTCACTGTAACAATGAGACTGTTAAGAGTGCCTGCCTCATAAGATTGTTGTGAAGATTAAATGAGATAATATGTAGAGAGTGTTCAGCACAGTTACTGGTGTGAATAAACTTTCAGTGAGTTATACAAAATTAGAGCAATATTTATGATACCTAGCATTATTAGCTGACTGTAAATCACACGTTGTTCTAGCGCTTTATGTATATTATTGAGATGGCTGGGCCACTCATTTGCCTGCTTGCTCTCAGATAGCTTATTCACACCTGCCCTGCTGTGTATTACATTTCCCAGGCTCTCTGGAAACTGGCCACTGAGTAGATTTGGCCAGTGGGAGATGCTGATGGAAGATGGACGTGCAGGAAGCAAGCGGGGAGAAGTCAGGTCATTTCTCTCTTTCACTGCAGCAGCAACTGCATCTCCTGTGTGATTCCAGCTCCCAGCCTTTCCCTTCAGGTCCCAGGGCTGACCACTCAGCCCTGCTTTGGTTTCAGCTCCAGCCTGACATGGCCAGGCCCCCTGGCTCTGGCCACACCACTACCTCCCATCATCTCTTGATCCCTAAGAGGAGTAGCAGCTTTTTGCCGTCCCCGATCTCTGAGTTCCTTCAGTATCATCTGTTTGGCTTCTTGGTTTCTTGTGTCATCAGTGAAACTCATTTCTTGTGCTCAATTCTTTTTGTTGAATGACCTAGAGTGGTTTCGCTTCTCCCGACTGGACTCTGATTGATACAGTCACTTTTAAGCCTGAAGAGAAGTCAGTCCTTATGGCAAATCCACTTCCCCTCCTCTCTCCCTGTCGGAATGAGCTAGGCCAACAGGAGAAAGGGTGGCCGGTTATCATGGAGAGCAGTTCACTTTGACTAAGTGACACCCAAAAGACAAGAAATTGACGTTAGCAACTTTAGTGAATACCCAGCTCTGAATAAGCCCACTCTGAGTCAGGCATTGAGGCCAGTGGCCACAGGTAGCTTAGCACCTGTCTCAGGAGACACAACTTGATTACAAGTCCGAGCCAGGCATAGTTCCAGGTAGTGTCTAGTCAAAAGGAATAGAAACTCCTCTTTCTTGAACCAGAACTCTGGACCTTTCTAAGTGAATCACTCTATTACATATGTGATTATTCTCATCACCCAAATGAGGAAATAGAGACTCAGAGAGGGCAAGCGATTTGCCCAAAGTCACATAGCTATTAAGTAATGGCATTAGGAGTTTAAGTCTATATGTCTCAGAGCTTATGTTTATTGAGACGTATCTTTTACTCAAGGTTTTCCAAGCTTTCTTCCTATCTCAAAGCAAATTATAAGAAAGCTACATGCAGGGGCTTCCCTGGTGGCACAGTGGTTGAGAGTCCGCCTGCCGATGCAGGGGACACGGGTTTGTGCCCCGGTCCGGGAAGATCCCACATGCCGCAGAGCGCCTAGGCCCATGAGCCATGGCCGCTGAGCCTGCGCATCCGGAGCCTGTGCTCCACAACGGGAGAGGCCACAACAGTGAGAGGCCTGCGTACCGCAAAAAAAAAAAAAAAAAAAGAAAAAAAGAAAGCTACATGCATAACTCATATTGCTCTAGTCTTCTTGTAGATGTTTCCTTGCAGAATCAATATTTAGCCTTTCTCACCTAACTCTCACAATAGGTTTATGTGCAGTTTCTTGTTTTCAGTTTTACAAATGAGAAAACAGACTCGGAAATTAAAAGAACTTACCCAAGGTCACACTGGGTGTTAATATTCAAGCTGGAATTTGAATACAGGTTTTTGTGTCTCCAAGCACACACTGTTTCTACTGGTGACCTCAAAGTCGTGGATAGTGTAATAGAGGGCCAAATATTTTACAATTTTAAAAAAGAAAAAGAGGAAAAACAAGGCCAGGTTCCCCACCTTCAAGGAGCTGACAGGCTAGAAAAATAAAAATGAAGTAACCTGAAACCAGAGAGTGCCATTACATAATCTACTCCCTGGTAACAGCTACAAGCAGGAAAGAGAAGTGTGGCTTTGTATAAGAAGTAGGGCTTGAAGTGGAAATGTTAACTTAGGATGAGCAGAGAAGCAGCAGGAAGTGGGCTTTTCAGATAGAGGTGCTAGTGAAAGCAAAGGAATAACACAGACAGAAAGACATCAACTCAACTCCTAGGAAAGCATCCCAGTTCGGTAGTAGCAGAAGAGAAAGCTCGATATATAAGGACCACAGTTGATAGGGAATGGGGGTTGTCAACTATAAACAAATCATTAGGAGTTTGATCAGGAGTCTTGGGAGCATCCTTTGCCCAACATCCCCTGACTCTATCGTTTTTTATAAAAAATGTTGCAGGCTAATATTCTCATTTACTTAAAGTCAACAACATTAAGTGCTTCTTAGATAGTAATACTGCTTCCTGCTTAAGAAAAAAGCCTGTAAATTAATTCAGCCTGGGAGTAACGACAAAGATTTATTATTTATCTCCAACAGTTTTGAGGCCTCCCTGAAATATAAGGGGACACTCTTTAAATGCCCCTAGAAAGTTATCCTATTTCACTAGAGTGCATTTGTGTATAGAGTGTAACATATCAGGTTTGAAAATTTCAGGATGAAGGAGGCACCTTTCTGAGACAAGGCCACTGAGATATGGGAAGCAAGCAACCCACCTCACCCCACCTCAAAATCTACCCCCTCCCCCCTCCCCCTGTCCTCAGCTGACACCTTGGCGGAAGGAGCCTGTGTGTTGCAGTTGATCAGACTGAAATGCCTACCAAGTTGGCCATGTCAGTTTCACCTCTCAGCATCTCTGATGAGGAGGGATCCTGACAAACCAGACTGGTTTAGATAATTGGATTATAGCAGTTGTCTTCATCTTAGTAAGCTGACTAACTACTATAGACAGACGTTTACGGAGGAGAAATTTATAGACAATCCTAAAGTGGAGATTCGAGGAAGTGCTTAGATGACTGGGAAGCAGCAGGCTTTAGTGAATCCAGCATATTGTGATGTGGTGGGGAGCTGGGACCCCTCTCTTCAAGGGGCTCCTAAAAGGATAGCAGAGGGTATTCATGTAGTTTCGCCAGTCATCGCTAGGTGACTTTGCGGATTAACTCACTTAGTCCTCACAACAATCCCATGAGGTCCTGATATTCCTTGTGCTTTGCAGATAAGGAGATCTTTGCAGATAAGGAGGCCAAATCACAGAGAGGTTCAGTACTTTCCCAAGGTCACATCCTAGTAAGATACGCTTGGTTGATGTTCTGACCCTGTAGTCTGCTCACTGGGAGAATACTGGAACCCATCTGTAAAGTTGCCTTGGGACACTTCCTCATGGTCAGGCCTCCCTCTACACTTCCCCCACCTCCACCTGTGCTTATCTCTAGCACTGCCCTTAGATGTTTCCATGTCTGCTTACCCCACTTGGGTGTGAGCTTCCAGGGAAGGATCCCAGAATTCCTCACCCTTAATCAGTAGCAGGTGCTGTGTAAACGTGTGTTGTACCGAAGTGGAGGTGAAATTGACAGAGAATTTGTCATCTCCCTGGAGCTGGCCAACCAGACTGGTTACCCAGGGAGCCAGACACTAAGGCAAGGGTGCTGCTGTGATGGATGTGGACGGAAAGCCCTCAGCAGGTAAAATCCTACCCGAGACCACCTAGTTCTTAGCTCTGTCTCTGAAAACAGCTTTCCCTGTTCACACTGGCACTCACTCCAGATGGTCCCTGTGCGTCTCAGTTACTCTCTCTTTTTCAAAGATGAGCTCCCCCATCCTCAGTGTCGGTTCCGTTACTGAACAACTCGATATATAACCTGGGACAAGAGGTCTACCTCTTTGGGCCTCAGAGTCCTCATCTTTACACTGAAAGAATTAGGTTCTGGTTTTCAAACAGTTTATAAAGTAGTTGATCATTTGGGAGCACACTGTACAAAACAGATAGAAGCTGAGCCGTGTCTCCTGCTCACCGTGTCACGCCCTCCCTTTCCCCATGGCACGGTATGACCCCTTAGAGGGTCTCAACTGAACATAAGAAGCACTGGACTCGATCGCTTCAGAGGCAATAACCTGGAATATATTAAGGTAATTAACATGGATACTTAATAGTATTGTACAATAACAAAATAACTTCAAAATGGAAGATCCAAGCCACTGAGGAAGGCGGGTTCAAGGGCTCCTGGCTGGACCCCTGCGCCTGCTCATCTGTCGGAGGCCGTGTGCTCCTGGAGGAGTTGTCGGCTTGGCCTGATCGAGTGCAGTGGGCCGGGGAAGCTAAAGCCTCTGGGCCCCATCCTCCTTGGCTGGGAATAGACCGCGTGTCGTGGAATTCTATCCAGCCACTCTTGGAGATTGATTTTCCATCTGAGGATCTGACCTCTTGCTTCACCAGCAGAGGGGGTCAGACTGTCCTGGGGGGGAGGTCAGCGAGCTAGCCCCTTCTCTTTCTTTTTTAACTGTATGTTTCAAAGGGAATTTCCGATTACTCTGGGGGCTTAACACCACCGGTTTGAATCCCTCTTGGCATTGAGAGCTTTGAGATAGCCATACCACCCCCCCCCCCCCGCAATCAGTGCTTTGTGCTAGGAGATTACTAAAGATTTAATTCCATTTATGTCATTGGATTTATTTCAAAAAAAATCTAAAAACCTTTTTGAGTCAGGGATGAATGCCCCATTTCCTTTATTTTTTGTCAATTTTCACAGATTCCTTATGTGAATGCCTCAAGGGTAAAAATCTTGCTTTAGTTATTTCTGTATCTCCAGTGCCTAACACCAAGACGGACATTGACTGCTTGGTAAATATTTGTACATCATTCAACAAATATCCCCCAGGTACACTGATGTGTGAAATAACCACTGTACTAATTTTCATCACATTTACAGTCGAGTGTAAGAGACAGTTAAATACAAATAAGTATATAGTGTATCTTGGGTTAAGGGCTTTAAAGAACAAAGAACAGTTCAGTGGAAGAACAAATTTGAATGATTGATGAATGAATGAAAGTAAAACGACCTCAACTGCCAACCCAAAATCTGTCTCATCTCATCTCTTTGTAAATAATTATTATTGCTATTATTTTAATTATCACAACTGCTACCATTTCTTGAGTATCCACCACGTTCCAAGCTCTGTGCTAGCATCTTCCTATTTGGTACATCAGATTCTCAAAAGAACCTTGCTGTTTAGGCCTTCTTACCCCTTATTCCAGATGAAAAAATAAGGCCCAAGGAAGGTAATTAACTTGTTCATGGTAAGAGAGCTAATAGATGTCAGAGATGAATCCAGGTTGTTCTGACAGAGCCTTTGCATTAAGCAAAACGGAAAAAATTCCAAAGGTTATCTCCAGGGATCCAACAGGGTGTCCCTGTTTGAGGAACACCACCTCCTACCTTGTTGCATAAGATCAATGATGTTAGGTGAGAGGAGGAAAAAAAGAGAAAAATCTATGCTGGAGAGTGAGAGGGAAAAGAAGGAAGATAGTATTCTTGAATTGGCCATCTTATCAGCCTAGCAATAATAAACCATCACCATGGGAACAGGAACTCTAATTAATGACAGATGTTGAGTCACTTTAAAAACCACACCATCTGAATGCCGAGCTGGTGCCGTAACCCTCTCTCCCCTGCCGCAGCTGGGAGCATGCTATGATCTTGTTGGAGAGACCCATCTTTCGTGGGTGGAGCAAACTCTGGACTTGGCATCAGGAGACTTACATTTGAGCCCCAAATCTGCCTTTCTGAGCTCTTTTGCCTTGAACAATAAGCTCACCAAAAGTGAGAGGTGGCTATCATTAATTTTGTCATTATTATTATTACTAGTAGTAGTAGTAGCTTTCTGAGACTCAATTTCAAGATCTATATAATAGTAAGTAATATCATTTCATCAGTTACTACAAGAAGTACACTTACAGCAATGCCTGGCATAGACAGTGTGCCATAGTGTTTAACCATGGTGATGCTGATGCTGGAGGAGAAAAAGAGGAAGGGGGAAGAGGAAGAAGAGCAGTTGCAATGATGTACATGCATAGAACTATGAAACCTCTGAGGTGTGATACAAATGAGGGCATTCTACTCATTGTCAAAATATTTTTGGTCAGTTCCTGGGCTGGTAGCCCATTCCTATGTTTAGTTTTCTCAAAGGTTCTATTGTCTGTGTTGCCTTTTTGTCCAGCCCAATATGCATGTCTCTCCTGCTTCTGGCTGTGCAGTTTAACTGGGGGAAGGACAACCAGGACAAAGAATTGACAGAAACCATGAGAAAAATTTACTCAAGTTCTCTATAGGCCAGGATTTTCCAAAGGGTGTTCTTTCATACATTAGAAGGTATTCCTGGAAAGAATTCATTTGGAAAATGCTACATTCAAGTTAACTGGGTATCTTTATAGCGAGACTTTGCATAAGCCTTTAATATATAAACTTGTGTTGTGACTCTCCCGGGTTGGGGAGGCATTTAGAATATAGACTTTCATAAATTTACTTGACCAAAGAATTAGTCTTTCATGGAGCATCTTACTTTGCTGAAGGACCAAACATTGGGAAATGCTGCTGTAAGCCAAAGGTCAAGACCATCAAGTGTACAAGTAGTACACCATAACAGGTTTGAAAACCTCCACCAATCTTCCCATCAATTCATGTGTCTATTTAACAAATTAAAAGAGCACCAGTGCTATATTTGGCAGTGACTACATGCTAGATGGTGGAGAAGCAACAGCAAGATCCATGTATTTCCCACTCTTACCCTCTCGGAGCTCTTGTGTGCCTATTGAGGTGAGGGAGAAATTGCCTGGCAGTAGCAATGTAGTGTGACAGTGAACAGGTGGAGATCACAGGGTGGCATGGTACCAAGGGAGGGGCTTCTTATCCAACTGAGTGGGTCAAGAAAAGTTTCCCCGAGGAAGGAACTTCCAACCTGAGATCCAAAGAACAATTAGAGCTCTGTAACACATTGTCAGTACACTTTCCCATGTGTTGTCACATTGCATCCTTACAGCAGCCCTCCTGGTCAGACACAATGCGTGGTAAAAGGAAAGTCGTTAAGTGCTGCTTAATGAGCTCCTACTACAGGTTAGGGGCTGTTCTAGGCATTTTATACACTTACTTCATTTAATCTTCACAGCGATGAGTAGCCTCAGTTTACGGATGAAGAATTAAGGCTCAGCTTAAAGCAGCACAAAGCTGCACGTGTAATTTGTACAAAACGAGGATTGAACTCAGAACTTCGTGATTCCAAAGCCACCTCCCACTGCATCATCCACCAGTGATGAGCCCAGCCAGTGGCTAGTCCATGACCAGAGTTTTTTACCAGAATGAGAAATGCAGAAACGTAAGCAGAGCATCATAAATGTTTTCTTCTTAAGTGATTTATGTTGTCCTGAGAAGTACCCTGGTCCCAAATGTTTGGTGTAGAAAGTCCTATGCTTTTTTTTTTTTTTTTTAATATTACCTTGTATGAGAAAACCTTTTTTATTTTGAGTTCTTACTTGGCAAAACAAAAACTTGCTAACCATATGCCATTCTCCGAAGTAATTTTGGAAGTACTAGTGTCCATGAAATTTAAAATTCTTGGAATTATTCTGTATGCTATTTTATTGAACATACTCATTCTAAAGATGAGAGGAATATGAACCATCACATTGCTTTGGGTCTGCTGGTTTGAACTTGGATGAGTTACTAAATTCCACAGACTCAGGTGTCCAGCAGCCATAAATGGATACAAAGTAGAATAATGTGGCATCTCCCTAAATGCACACATAAGCCACCAGTGGCACTCAGGATGACTTTAGCTGGCATGTGGACACTCTTTTTCTAATAGTTATATATTTATTTTAATGTATATTAGAAAAAAGGTAACCAACACCGTACCTATGTTTTCATAGACATTTCTGCTTAGAACAAGGCAGTTTGAAAAAAGAAAAAGGAATTTATTTGGAATTTAAAAGAATATTACATGTATAATACTACAGATGGTACTTGGATATGGAAACAATTATGAAGATGGTATGTGAGTAACTAAAATTTGTGAAATAATAAGATAACATGTGTGAAAGTGTCTCATGCATAGAAGGCCCCAGTAAATGCTTCCTTCCTTTCTGATTCATCTGGCCAGCAAGTGGCAGAGGGCAGGACTAACCCTCATAGCCTCAGACTCCCAGTTCAGTGCTCCTTCCAGGACACCTTTAACTCTACTGCTTCCTATCTGCCTGCCTCACCCAGCATCCTACCCCTCACCACTCATCCCTCAGGAAAAATGCAGTGAGTAGGTATTTCAGAAGTGACTAGTGGCTTTGCAAAAATGTTCTGATGAATGTCAATAATAAATAAAGTATACCTAACAGCATAGACAGTGTTAGCATTTGGAAAAACAGGAATTGGAATCTGAGAATTGAAAGGGCCCTCAGAGATCATCTCACCCAATCCTGCCTTTTACGGATGTGGAAGTTGGGACTCAGGGAGGGGAAGTGCTTTGTTCAGAGCTCTTAGCTGATCAAACCAGGATGAGGATTCATATAAAACGTGCAGATATAAAATGTTACTTTTTTTTTTTTTTTGAAAAGACCTGTTTCCTGCTTTCCAGAAAAGTAGCAGGGATGTACCACAAAAGGACTTTTACTTCCACAAATCTAAAAATGTGGAAGGTCATGCTTCATACTGTGCCCATCAAGAAAACATTGTAAATGATCACTGGAGAAGGCATTCCTGGTGGTATTCCTTTGTCTGTTTGCTTGCTTGTTTCTTTTAATTGTAAAATACACGACATAAAATTTACCATTTTTGCGTGCACAGTTTAGTAGTGTTAAGTATTGTTCACATTACTGTGCAACCAATATCCAGAACTCTTTTCATCTTGCAAAACTGAAACTCTGTACCCATTAAACAACAATTCCCCACCTCCCTCCCCTCTAGATTCTGGCAACCACCATTCTGCTTTCCGTCTCTATGAATTTGACTACTCTTGGTACCTGATATAAGTGCCATCATATGGTGTTTGTCTTTTTTGTGACTGGCTTATTTCACTTAGCATAATGTCCTCAAGGGTCATACCCATAGGAGCACGTGTCAGAATTCCCTTCCTTCCTGGTTGTTTTCTTGATGCGACACAGCCTGTTCTCTGTGGTCCCCGTTTGTACCCATCATCACCGTGAAGACTTTGGCACGCTTAACATTTTAGTGACTTCTCTCCAGTGGGGAAATATTGGGTTGGCCAAAAAGTTCATTCATAAGGAAAAGCCCGAGTGAACTTTTTGGCCAGCCCGATATCCCAGTTGGGGGTGACAGCAGCAGTGAAAAGCGATATCTGAGAAGAACTTAAACCCCCTTCTCCAGTCTTTTCTAAGTAGGTGACAAGGGAGAGAAATGAGATTGCCTGCTGCATGCCCCCACCCTCACCCCCAATTTCCTTCACTGCTTCCACCCCAAGTCCTCAGTCAGCCGCAGAGGAGTAGTGGGGCGGTGGGGTTAGTGGTTTCAAAAGGGGATTTTCAAGTAGAATAGGCCTGCATTCCAGTCTAACCTCTGTAACTTACTAAATCTAGGATGTTGGATAATACGATTAAGCTCTCAAAGCCTCATTTCTATTACCTGTGAATGGACAGAATAATACCTGTATCCAAATTTAAAAAAAAAATAGCTTGCTTTTTTTTCTCCTTCTGAGTGGTGAGATATTATTTTCTGGATACCATATTTTAGTTTCTCAAATTAAAAAATAATAATACAGTGACCCCGTCCACTGGGTTGTTCAGAGATGGGATGGGATGTTATCTGACATTTTGGCCACTGAGATGTCTTGTTCTAGGCTGAGGATTTTAGGGAACCTCATGACGTTGGAAAGGAGACGATGCTCATCTATTATGCAGCATCTGTATGCCAGATACGTTACTTTTTCATCCAGAACAGAGTAGAACTCTATTATGGCCCTTGACTCTTTGCATCATTAACATTTGCTGTCTCCCCAGCTTGTCTTAACCATCCCTGTTCCCACAACTCCTACCCTTGAACTGCGCCTAGCATAATGCCCAGAAACCTACAGATGTACCCCCTCATTTAAAAAAAAGAAGAAGTGTTTCTTTAATGCGTTGGGAATCACTCAACATTTGCCTGCGTTTATTTGGCCACTAATACAACCCCATATCTTAAGATACTCTCTTCCCACTCCGATACCCCCATGGCCTCATGATAAAAGGTACCATTCATTCGACCTCTCAAGTCTGGCAAAGAAGGAATCCTGGGTATAGAAACTGATTTTGACTCCTCTCTGAGCACTCTCCTTGCTGACCACTCAGGAATTTTTTTTTCCTGGCTTTTGACCCTCCCCTCTTCTTTCTTTTGATAAACCAGACAGCTGTCCCCAAAGGGATTGCATCCATTACCTTTCACTAGAGTTGAGTTCACTTTCCATTGCATGTTTCTGTTTAAAAAGAAAGCCTTTTAAAAGGGTCGAGCATACACTGAGTGTGTACTTAATTTTTAATATGTGTGTGCCCACAGCCAAGAGAACAGAAGAGAAGCCTTAAATAACAATGAGACTGAATTGTACATGTGTGTTTTATGTGGCACTGATTCCTAAATATATATATTCTTAGCAGCCAGGTATTATTTAATACATCCCCATTAGTCAAGATGCCAAATCTAAATGAAAACCATGTTTAAATATATTTAATAATATTATGGCTTTTGGTTGACTGTCAAACTAACATAACTGTATGTTTTCCCCAAGCCAACCTTCAGTCACCGTCTTACATTTTTACTCTGAGCGCTAGTTCTTTTGTGCTATCAAGCCAATTTTGATCATAAAACAATATATACCACAGACTTTCAGCATCGTTTTCACTGGGCCCTTAAATGTAAATGTTTTAGAAAGAGAACAACCCTGAGTTGCTCAGGGTTTTGTTTTTTTTTTTTTTCTGGCTGGAAAACGAAATGTCTCTTCTTCGTGGGGTGAGCCCCTGAATTTAAAAGGAAATTAATAAATGTCTTAGAGATACTAAATTGTTTGTAGTTTCTGTAACAAATGTTGCCTGCCTTTTGAGTTGTTATTGCTTTTAGTGTTTTGTACTAAATGTACTATGTTCATTATTTTTTCTTGCGATGATTCAGACTTCTGTTAGTTTTGCAATAGCGCCACCTAGGGGCTCTGGGGAACATTGAATGTGCTGCTAAAATCTTCTCAGTACCTTTCAAAAAATCAATCCCCCTGCTCTTTGAGACGCAGTGACAAAAGGCTGTGGGTCTTGGGGTTGAAGAAGAGAGAAGGCAGTAGTAGCCTGATGAGACACGTTGCTAGTTCCACCCACCAGGTTTCCAATCTGGCGGCAAGCCAAAAAGAGCTATAACTAAAAAGAGTTCTTTTTATAAAGAATGAGCCAAACTTGGAGTAAAATATTCTGTTCTAGCAGATATTTTTAAACTATTAATAAAACATCATTGCATTTATTTAACATGTTTAACTCTTGTTCTTGTTTTCAGTAGTTTTCTTGCTGTTTTCATCCTTCTGATAGGCATTTCCTGTAGAGATTGCAGTGAAATGATTCTTGCATGTAGTGCTTTGATTTGCTCTCTTGTAGTAATTACTTTCCTCTCACATCTCCAAATGTTCTCCTGTTTTCTCTCTTCATTGTTCTCTGTATTAGTCCTTACAAAGTTTTATTTCAACCTTTAGCCTATTTATTCTTTCCACTAATGTTTCACTATCGTTTCTTCTAGTTTCTGGGTTCTTACATGGTTCTTTATGTTTACATCTTAAGGCTTTTTAAAACCTGATTGAAACTATCACAAATGTGTTTACTAAAACATAATACAGGGCTTCCCTGGTGGCGCAGTGGTTGAGAGTCTGCCTGCCGATGCAGGGGACACGGGTTCGTGCCCGGTCCGGGAAGATACCACATGCCGCGGAGCGGCTGGGCCTGTGAGCCATGGCCGCTGAGCCTGCGCGTCCGGCGCCTGTGCTCCGCAACGGGAGAGGCCACAACAGTGAGAGGCCTGAGTACCGCAAAAACAAACAAACAAACAAACAAAAATACAACTCTTTGATTATATAAATGCTGATAAGTAACTCTTATAAAACTTTTTTGCACCATATTAAATTCAAAATAGGGAACATGTGTTTAACTTTGTACACTGTAGACATTCTATGATTCATTTTAAAAAGTAAAAATAGTGCATAGCAATACATAAAATTTCTTATAAGCAGGTATTATCTATGTGTCATATCTCTTTGTAGATGATGATGACAATGACGATGATTTTAGGCATGTGTTGATGCTTTCTACATGCCAAGCACTGTTCAAAGCACTTTACGTGAATTAACCTATTTAATCACCACAACAATATCATGGAACTGGACTAAAAGTATTCCCTTTTCACATATGTTTACAGAATGCTTACGCATTCCCAAAGGGGAAACTTCAACAAGGTAATGTATGAGCCTGCCATAGTGAGTGTGCAATAAAAGAGTTAACATTATTAGTTCTTTCTTACACTTTGGGAGTCAGTTTCGGTCACTTTTCTTTGTCCCATTAACCAGCTTTCCCTCTGGAAGCTTGTGCTTCCCTTCACCCTTTGATACCTGTCTGCTTCTCCTCACTGTGTGCCTCTAGCTTTATCTATTGAAAAATCACTGTCTGCCCTCACAGAGCTTATATTCCCACTGGGAGGAGACCAGTAACAAGTAATTCCAGAAACAAGTAATCACCGTAAATAATACGATTTCAGGTAGCCAAAAAAAAGAGATAAATAAATGAAAATGCTGTGAGAGAAAGTAAAGCAACGTAAGGGAACAAAGAGAGACCAGGCAGATGAGGTGGGAAGGACTGGCTGTGTGAGAGGTGGGAAAGGCCCTCCTGAGGAAGGATGTTTGAGATGAGACTGGAATGGCAGAGATCACAGGGAGTGCAAAGGCCCTGGGATGGGAATGAACTGATTGTATCTGAAGAAAAGCAAAGACCAGGGAGGCAGTCCTTGTTCTCAAGTTTCTTAGAATCTTGCAGGGGAGAAATACAGTAAAACAGACACAGCTGTACTAGAGTTGGCTGTGTGCTGTCTTAGGTGATGTACCTCACCCAGCCTTCAGGAGGCAGAGAAAACGCTCCAAAGGAGTGACAGTTGATTCGCGACTTGGAAGTGTTAACTAAACAAAGATGTGTGTGTGTGTGTGTGTGTGTGTGTGTGTGTTGAGGGTCTGAGATGGGAGGAGGGTGTACAGAACTTTAGATCTCGGGAACAAAGGATTCACCTAAAGGTCACCTAAAAGGTCAACTCAGTATGTATTGGATGAAAATGTGAATTTGAGTGAATAAACAAATGAACAAATTAATGCTTTTGTCTTGTAGGGGCAGCTCATAAGACAGAAGTATAAAGCCGAAAAGCGTTTTGTTAGTTCACCTTGATAAATCACTGTTCCAAATTCTGCCCGTCATTTCCCTGTAGGCAGACTCTTATGAAGACCCGTATCATTATCAAAAGGCTGCTTGCCTAGTAGATCATTCAGGGATTTATTGGGAAAGCGAGCTAAGCAGTCATTTTAACCTGGGGACTGGACATATCCAAAGCCCAATGGCCAGCATTCTTGTCTTTCCTGAGCATTGCTTGGATGAGAACTATGGGATGGATGAATGGTTGAAAAACGAAGTCATATCTCAAGGCTGTGCATAGAAGGGAGAGTGGCTCTTCGTGTTCAAGACCCCAGAGCTAATTGCTGGCTTGAAAAGTAGGGACCTGGCTTCTGGTCTTTGCTCTACTTGTGGTTGCGACTTTGGTCTCTAACCTGTACAGTGGAGTGGCACCAGGCAGTGGCTAAGGTCCCTTCCAGCTCTGGAATTCTGTGTTCATCTTACTCTACCTGATGAAGAGAGGGAGGGAGTGAATGTGTATGGGCACCAGCTCTGTCCTGGGGTACTCGCTCCCCCAGAAGCCTGGGCATCTCTTGGCCCAGAGCACCCTAAGAAGCTGTCCTAATCTGCCACACTCATGGGTGGGTTCTGGCTGTCCACCACCTGTGTTCCTGCAGAGCCATGAATGACCACATTCCTGATGGCCTCCTCCTTCCCCTGTGTCTGTTCTTCTGCAGTGATCCGAGAGCTAGGTATTCCTGATGTAGCCTTTTCTTAGAGTCCACACAGGGCTCCTCTGGTCTGCCCATTTTCCCTCTCCCCTTCCTGCTCTAAAGCCATATCACAAGCATTCAGATCTCAGCCCCTCCACGAACCACCTATGTGGCCTTGGTCAGGTTTCTTAATCTCTCTGTGCCTCAGTGTGGATAGCAAATAACCTATAGGGTTATTTGTAAAGATGAATGAGATAATTCATATAAAGCAGTTAGCACAGTGCCTGGCACATCATAAGTGCACCATGCATTGCTGCCTTCCTTCCTCAGGCAAGCAGGAAGGATCCTGAGGTATACAGGGTACCTCTGCCCTGAGGAGTCCAGTCCAGTGCCTCCTGTGAGGCACATGCTTTCCCTAGGTTACCTCGTTGAGTCCCCACCACAATCTAGAGCGATGCTTATTCTTCTCAGAATTCTTTTCAGACTGCAGCCCAGAGACCGGAGAAGTCATGTGACATTCCCTGCAGCATACAGTTTGTAAATGGCACAGTTGGAATCAGAGCTCAGGTCTCTCAGACTCCAAATCCAGTGCCCTTTCCCCCACTTCACCCAGGCCGCCATCGCCTGGCTTGTTTTGAAGGGAAAAAGAAGAAGCAGTGCATCATGGGAGTGATCATATGGGAAGTCAGCTCTCCTTCCCAGGACATCCACTACCAGCTTTCAAAACAGGGGGGACCACTAGGCTCGAGAGCCCAGCTCCCAGCAGCCCTTGCATCAACCCATCTGAAAAGGATCCGTCTTTAAAAGCAAGGAGCCAGAAAAAATAATTCATACTAAAAACAAACTCTTGTCATGAGTCATTTGACTTTGCTTTCCCCCGAACACATAGTTTATGTCTTGGGCGAGCTAAGGCTAAAGGAACATCTGATACGTTTTAAGCTAGCAGAGCTATTATTTAAGGAGCTCTACATCCAGTGTGTGCCCATTGGACCCATGGTTTAAATCAAGGCTTGTGCTAAGGGAGCCTGACAGTTTGTTATTGCTGTTGTAGTTGTTTCGGCATGTGATTGTGTACGAGTTTTATCAAGGTGACAAGAATCTTTGGTCCATGATTCAAAAGTTCTCAGGTGGTGAACTAACCTACGCAGTAGCTATTCTGAGTGAATCTGAGCCTGAGAGGAATGTGTATAATGTGCATGTGTTGAGATGGGTGAGCCCCTTTGGAAATGAGAGGGAGAGAATAGGGGAGGGCAGCTTCTGAAGGAGCTACTTTCTGGTTGCATCAGCAGAGGAGGGAGACTCAGCCCTGGGTCAGAGTATTGCTCAATCCTGGATGAACAGGACATAACCCAGAACACAAGGCAAGTGTCTCTGTCTCTGTGGCTGACTCGCTCCTCTTTAGATAACAGAAAAATGATGGAAATCGACTTACATTGTAAAAACTCAAGCATCAGAGAGTAAATGGAAAAGGCACAAACCTCTCCTGATCCCAGAGGTAATCGCTATTGTCCATTTTATATGTCTTTCTAAGCTTTTTAATGCATTCATAGACATATATGTGTATATAGGGACATATAGTACAAACTGTTCTGCAAGGATTTTTTTCACTTATTAGATATTTGGAATATGTCAGTGCATATAGCGCCACCGCATGCCTGTTACATGTTGGTAGTAATTCCACAGTCGGCATATATAAAAAATGATTTAACCAATGTCCTATTGATAGACATGTAGGTAGTTTCTAGCATCTGGCTTTTGCAAACAGCAATCAAAGGATCATTCTGGGTATGGTTCTTTATACACAAGTATGAAAAGTTCTCTTGGAGAGATACAAAAAAGTGGAATTTCTACTGAAGGGATTTGTGCCTTTGAAATTATGTTAGCTGTGGCCAAAATGTCCTCCAAAAAGGCTGTCCCAGTTTGTATTCCTGCCAACAGTGCCCTGTTCCTTTGCCAACACTGCATATTGTCAGTCGTTTTAATATTTTTGCCCATTTCTCGGGCAGAAAATGACTGCTCAGTGTTCTTTTCCTTTGCCTCTGCCCTGTTGCTGGTGAGAATGAACATTTTCTCTATATCTTCAGTCTCTTAATTTCTGTTTTCTGTTAATGGCCTATTAACGTCCTCTGTTCATTTTCCTCTAGGGTCATAGGTCTTTCCCTCGGGGATTTGGAGAGGTTCTTCGTGTGCTCTGTGCATCAGTCCTTTTTCTGTCATTTATCTTGAAGACTTTCTTATAATAAGACCTTCAACATCCACCTTTGCTTACCGTGTCTTATACAGGAGTTTTACATTTTCATATACTCACATCTGTGAATCTCCTTCTTTATGGCTTCAAGATTTCTTGGAAACTTTCCCTGTAAACTGTTTCTTTTCCTGGAGCTGTGTTTTTCAGAATAATAACATTTTAGACTACAACACCCCCGGTTAGCAGAATGGTCTCTGTTTTTGCAGACATTCTTGGTAATTTCACCATTAATTATGGGGAAATTTTGAAACTATATGGATCAGTCCTAGGCAAATGAGAGGCAGCTGGGAACTAACTAGGAGCGGACAGCCTGAAGTCATATATATGGGCCTTGGACCATATCCAGGCTCCTGTACTTACCACTTGATTTGGGGACATCACTTTGGTGCTCTGAGCCTTAGTTTATTTCTCTGTAAAATGGGGCAAATCACAATTTCAAAGGGTTACTGTGAGGTTTAACATCTCCCATGTCTCAGCCTACTCAATACATGTTTGTTTCTGCCTCTCCTGATAAAAGGTCTTTTTCTCCCCCCACACATGTAAATGTAACTGGTCACTTAAGACTGTTGACTTTCATCTCTTCTGAGGATTTTGTAGCTGAATCGTGGAGTCACAGCTTGCCCAAGAGTCTGAGGCAATTTCCTCATGATGCATCTCTGTGGGCCTAAGGGAAACGGAACACCTACGCCATTGCTCAATGCTGGAATGGCCGACCCCTCTTGGCAGAGAGAAGCCAGGGCTCTGGGGGACTACTCCAGTCCATGTGGGTGGAGAGCTTTTGTAGTTCCTGGACTCACTGAGCCTCCTGCTTGTACAGGGACAATTCCCTCTCCTTTGAAATCATCCCCTCTTCCCCTCCCCTTGCCTGGCATCCTTCACTTCTTATAGCAACACAACACTCGAAGCTGGGAGCCCAGACACTTGAGCCAGACTTGAGCCTGGGTTCAAAATCCAGCTCTGCCACTCTTACTTGTGAAGCCTGGAACAAATGTCTTCATCTCTCTCTACCTCAATTTCCTTATCTGTAAAATGGGAATACTGGTATGACCTACCTCATAGGGCTGTTATGAGAGTTGATACTTATAAAGCCCTTGGCATATAGTACAGTGATCAAGGAGCTACAAAGAAATCGTATACGGTATCCGAATCCTGGCTCCTCCTTTCACAGCCAGTTGACTTTGGATAATGTACTTATTCTGACCTCAGCTCTCTCATTTGTAAAATGGGTATGAAAATAGCTATTTCATAGGATTGCTGGGAAAGTCAAATGGAATAATGTATGTCATGAGTATAGGGCTTCAATTATTGGTGGCTACTGTGGTGATAGTTATTGAAAAAGACAGGAATGAATATGCAGGGAATACCTAAATCTCAAAAGCAGAGAGGCTGTTGATTAAAAGAGAAGGTTCTGGAGTCAGACTCACTGGGTTGGAATTCAGCCTCCACTACCCTTGGCCCTGTGACCTTGGACCTAAACCTTTTTGACATTCAGATTCCTGATCTGTTAAATAGGATTGATAGTGGGGCCTACCTCTAGGCTTGTAGGCTTGTTATGAAGAGGAAATGATGATAAACCAGGAACATAGAAAATGCTTAATACAATTAACTGTTATTGTTCCTCCTATCTCCTGCCCATCAAGGGGAAGATTCTTGTCTGCAGTCAGGAGTCCCTAGGTAGGAGAAATGGCAGCACAGCCAGAGCCCCTGCCCAACCCATTCTGCTGGCTTTGGAGCACAGGGTAGGAGAGAGGATCAAAACTCAAGAAGGGAAACTGAGGCAGAAGCCTGGTTTCTACGGATCAACCAAAATGATTGAGGTAGGGAGAAAAAAACCACAATTGAGGATGTCCCTCAGGATTTATCTGCAATGATACATTTCCTTTTAATTCTTAAAGCAGCCCTATTGGGTAGGTTCTGTTACTTCCAGTTTTCACCTGGTGAAACTGAGGGTGAGAAAATGCAAGTGACTTGCCTAAGATCACACAACTAACAAGTGGAGGAGCGGGGATTTGTGCCCAGAGCCATCCGGCTCCAAATCCCTAATGCTATGCTGTCAGTATCTGTCCCGCCTCTGTTGGGAGCGACTCAGAGGCCAAGCAGGAGGGGGCTTGGGGGCCCCTGTTTCTCTGGGAGAGCAGAGGAGGTGGAGACAGGGGCAGTGGGCCTGGAGCTGACAGGCTACATGTAAAAGTTTGGAAAGTTTGCCCTGAAAGACAAGAGAGTGTTTTCAGCTGAGGCCATTTTCAGCTGTACCCTGTGTACTAGGCCAAGGGTAAACAAAAACACAGCCATAAACAGTACTCCCCAGAATTCTCGGCACAACAGCCCACTGTGCTCCTTCTGTTTGGAGATGACTGTCGAAACACTTCGCGTGAAAACGTCTGAGTCTGTTACTGTTCACCAAGTCAGTCACGGCCCATTCGAACGAGGTGCCTTGGGTGTGAGTAGAGATGCATGAGTCATCAGGTGACCAGCCATTATGAAGTCTCACCAAATGGCCTGCCCGGGAAACCAGCATCCCTGGACTAGGGCCAGGCCTTCCTAATGCCACTGCTTGGAAGGGGCCCATCCTAGTTCAGAGGGCCTGTCCCAGCTCGTTACAGAATATGTTTTTATAGCTACCCTTTCTCTAATTAAACATAAAGTATCAAAGCTGGAATCAACTGAACAAGTCATCTAGTCTAGTGCATTTAAAAGATGGAGACATTTGGTTCCCAGTGGGAGGTGACATTCCCAAGGTTATAGAGAGAAAACCTGAGACTGGAATCCAGGCCTCCTGATTCTTAGTCTAAAACACGTCTAACTCTGCCCTCCTGCACCTTTCCAATACAGTTGCAAAATTCCTGCCAGCCTCTCCAAAGGGCAGGGCTGGAAGGTGGGAGAGGTGGGAGGGAGGTCGTGTTTGTCCTTGATACTTTCTACCTTGCCCTCTACATCTGTTCCCCCATTTCAGTGTTTCCTCTCACCTGTCAAAACTAACGAGTCCTGTGAGCCCCAATCTAGATCCTTGAGAAGCAGCTTCCTGGGTTTGCAGAGTCACATGCCTGCTCCCCTGTCCAGGGTTTTGTCCTGCCGCGGCAGTGCTGCCTCTTGAACAATGGACAGGCCCCCAGACCAGGAGGACGCCTGGCTCAGCTCCTCTTGGGTGGGTCTCCCAGGTGAGATGTGGCCTCCCCAAGTATCGTTCCCCATCTCCAGAGGCAGACCAGGAAGAGGAAAGGGATGAATGTTAATTGATCACCTGATAACATGCTGGATTATAACCACATTTAATCTGTAACTGAGGCTCTGTGAGGTAGGTAGATGTTATCATCTCCGCTTGCAAATAGGAGCAAGAAGTTAGAAAGGCAAATCACTTGTTCAAAGCCACACAGCCAGAAAGTGAGAGCGTTGGGACCTGAACCTAGACTTGTGTGAAAATCCAAAGTATAAGCTCTTTCAAGTTCACCAAGCTTGAGAAAGTGAGATTAAAGTGTGTGTGTAGGGCTTCCCTGGTGGCGCAGTGGTTGAGAGTCCGCCTGACGATGCAGGGGACGCGGGTTCGTGCCCCGGTCCGGGAAGATCCCACATGCTGCGGAGCGGCCGGGCCCGTGAGCCATGGCCGCTGAGCCTGTGCGTCCGGAGCCTGTGCTCCGCAACGGGAGAGGCCTCAGCGGTGAGAGGCCCGCCTACCGCAAAAAAAAAAAAAAAAAAAGTGTGTGTGTACACACGCACACAAGCGCACACACACACAGTGGAAAAGTGCTTTCTAAACTGTGAAGAGCCACCCACCCGTGCAGGATGATGAGGATGACAGCACCCAGTCCAGGCCAAGCATGAAATGGCTCCCAACAGGCGGGTGCTTAGCCTCTGGGGAAATTGGCCTTCCACGAGGAAGTCTGGGGAGCACAGCCATTACTCACAGAATCTTCTTACAAGGAGGGCAGTGGAGGGGGTCTTTAGGGGCAAGGTCTCTCAGCTAGTCCAGTAGTTCTCAGACGTCATCAGAGGGCTACCACAGGCAGAACCGACTGTGTAATTTATGGGATCCGGTACCAAATGAAAATGTGGGCCCCTGGCCGGGAGCAGGGAAGTCACTCGTGGCTGACAGGTGACCCCCAAGGTTTTCCAGCTTCCCAGTTGCCTACCCAACCCTCCGTGGCAGTGGGGAGTGGCGGGGAGAGACACTGCTTGCCCGGCCCTGAGACACTGCAGGCTCACAACCTGGCCTGGCTCTCCCTGCAGCTGTGCTTGTCCCTACACTCCTGCCACCCCATGCCACCCTGTCATCACCCCAGGGGTGCGTGGTCAGCAGTGGAGAAATGGGGTTAGGTGCCAGAAGGCAGGGAGCAGGCTGGTCCTGGAAAGGGAAAGGCCCCACACCCAGCACATGCTCTGCTGTCCCATCAGCCTTCGTCCGCAGAGTACACATTCAAAGATAAAATTAAGAATTTCAAAACAGGGACTGCAGATCACTAAACCCCAAGTGTGAGCCTTCCTGGCGTGGGACCCTGGATGACTACACAGGTGACATACCCGTGAAGTTTGCCCTTACTGCAGGTCCTTAGCAGAGTTTCACTAGTACAGAGGAAATGAAGAAATAAGGGTAGTATGTCGAGTTTTTAACAAAGCTATACGTAAGCCATTTAAATGATTCCCCTGTATTCTGAGATCACGGTAACTTTTTTTTTTTTTTTTGCTTTGATGTGAAAATCTTTTTTGTTATGACATCATGGTCAGAGTAAATGTTGAGTAGGTTTTTTGGTGTGTTTTTTTTTTTTTTTAAAGGTTCTTGTTTGGCAAAATAAGACGCTGACAATTCTTTGTAGGTCTCCAAAAGGTTTGGAGATTGTATTGGTCCAGAGATTGGAAACTCCTGAGCTGGGGCTTTCAAGGAGAAAGCCCTTCCTGATTGTTGGGGAATGGAGCCTTTTCCCCAGCTGCTGGCATCAGAAAGGCATATAGTTAGTAATTGCGGTATATTTCAGTATTTTCTAGGTACATCTTTGCTTTTGTGAAGTCTAAACTCTGGTGGAGTCTGTGAGAAGAGGCAACACAGAATAAGGGCGTCAAAATCAAAATTCAAAGTCTGAAACTCCCAGTTCCCTATGACCCTTGAGAGATCACTTCTGCAAATTACCCAGCCATCAGGAGCTCCACAGAAGTAAATTGGAGAGGTGATAACACACCCAGGACAGACCCAGCCTATGTCTTATGTCCTGGTCTAATTATTAATAATCGATCATTAAACTGTCCAGGACTCAAAGGATAATTTATTGGGATAATAAACTATGGCTACCCTTATTAAAGGCTCCTTCACCTCTCCTGAGGCAACAAGCCCCACAGAGGCTGCTGTTTCCCTGGGCAGGAACCCATGGTGGCCAGTTGAAGGGCTGCATTTGTCCTGCCAGAGGCCTGGGCTGGTTGACAGCCTGGAGCCTGGAAGATCCCCTTGTGGTGGTAAATCTGTATGACTCCCAGCCCAGCGGCTCCTACCATTGTATTTTTTTGTATCAGGTCGAAGGCCAACCCACTTTCAATCCTTTGATGAGGGAAAATATGTCAACACAATGGTCCACTGAACTCTGGAAATAGACAACATGCAATGCTTTTTGGGGTCTGTAGCCTAAGTGGTTTTACTCCAGGAGATGTGGAATTAAAGATAAAGCAGACAGCTAATTGCTGTTAAACCCACATGCTCCAAACCAACCATTATGGTCTCTTCTCAGTTACAGAACCAGAGAGGCTTTCCCTAGAATAGGCGTTGGTAGACCGGGCTTTGGGGTGAGAAGCAAGAAGGAGAAAGAAGGGGAAGAGGAGGAAAAGAGAGAAATAACACGTCACAGAGGGGTACAGTTCTAAAATGCACAGAGTCTGTGCCATTTAATTGGGATTACTTTTGCTTTTCATCCCATATGGATTTCTTTTTATCCATATGGAAAGAAATCTTTGACAATACCTGCTTCAGAGTCTCAGGTTTAAGAAGCCGATCACTGACCCGAGGAAAAAGAGACATAAATCACTTTCAAGTTCTGCAGACAAAGAACAGCTCGAGGCAAGCTGGAGCGTTTGCAGGGCATTTTTGTGACATTTCTGGATGCCCTTTGTTTCCCCCTTTCAAGAAAAGCCCTTTCTTTGCTTGCCTTCTCACATAACAGCTTGGGATTCTTGTCCCCCCCAAAAATGCATTTGAACTTGCGGGTTTGTTAAGAGTCAGGGCATGAAGCATTTTTCCATGGTAGAAAATTCTGGCATTCCAAAGCAGAACTAATGTGAGATTTGGGAAGGCTGCCCTATTTGTGCACTTAATTAGGGCTCCCCAAAGGCAGCTGATCCATTGGTGTCATAGGAAACCGACGCCAAGGCCAGCGAAGGCTGAAAATGTGTGAGTACCCAAGAGGGGGGGGCGAATGTAGATTCCACACCTGTTCCCCACTGACTTGGATCAGGACTCAAGGGATATAAAGACAAGGGCTTGCCTGAAATGTTCATTTGGATCCCAGGCCTGATTTCACTGTTCTGTGTGTCACCAGTGTTTGAGTCTAATCCCCAAACACTTGGAGATGAAGGATCAGAGTTATAGGTTCTCTTTGGATCTATGAAATAAGGTCTTGGTTCTGAAGATCTGTGAAGTTGACAAAATTAGAGTTGAAAAATTATAGACTTTAAAGACCAACCAGTCTGTGCTTTGAGTCTTACTCTGCCACTAGTAGATGGTGTCAGTTTTTGAAGAAGTTATCCAGTTATTTCCGAGATTTAGCTTTCTTCCCTATAAAAGGCCATACTGACACCTCTTCCATGGGTCCATTATCATAACAACAGCTAACATTTATTTGTTGAGCAGTTATGGTGTGTAAGGCACTGTTCTAAGAGCATGAACTGTATTAACTCTTCCATCCTCTGTAGACCGTATAAGGTAAAGTCTGTATTAGAGGTTGGCAAACTGCTCCCCATGGGCCAATTTTTGCCCACTGCCCATTTGTGCAAATAATATTTTACTGGAACACAGTTATGTCCATCTGTTCATGTCTACTCTGTGGCTACTTTCATGCTATAGCTCCAAGGTTGAGTAGTCGAAACAGAAACTGTATGTCCAACCAGATCTAAAATATTTACTATCTGGCTTTGTACAGAAACAAATTTGCCAACCCCTGCTTTAAATCATCCCAATTGAAAGATGAAGAAAATAAACCATAGACATTTTTGGGGGGCTGTGCCCCACGCCATGTGGAATCTTAGCTCCCCGACCAGGAATCAAACCCACACCCCCTGCATTGGAAGTGCAGGGTCTTAACCACTGGACCACCAGGGAAGTCCAACCATAGACATTTTAAGTAGCTTAACTGAGGTTGTACAGCTGGTGACAGATAGAACTAGGATTAGAACCCAGTATCCTGACTCCAGAACTTGTGATCTTCACCAGTATCCTACATGTATAATAATATACATGAATTGCCCAGTGCAGTGCCTGATGCATAGGAGATGCCTGACACATCTGTTCGCTTAAGCGATCTTTTGCATTCCCCCACGGTTCTCCTTTTCCTTCTGCCTCCTTTTGCAGGTTCATATCAATTTCTATTGCCTTTTCCTTCTCTTCTGCCAGATTATGCTTTCAATTCTACAGACTTCTGGGCAATTTTATACCCATTATCTCAATGCATCAAACAACCCTGTGAGGTCGGTATCATTATCTTCATTTAAAAGATGTAGAAACCACTCACGACCTCTGAACTCCCAGGAGTTTTTACACTTCATTTGTTAACCCTCAGAGGAAACGTTGTTAGGAGCTTTGGGAACATTTATTTAATGCTGAAAACTAACATTAGAGAAAAAATCTCGACAGTTACTCGAGAAAGGATTACAATCTAATTGGGGTGAGAAAATAGTGTAAAATATTGGAACAGGGCCTCCCTGGTGGCGCAGTGGTTGAGAGTCCGCCTGCCGATGCAGGGGATACGGGTTCGTGCCCCGGTCTGGGAGGATCCCATATGCCGCGGAGCGGCTGGGCCCGTGAGCCATGGCCGCTGGGCCTGCGCATCCGGAGCCTGTGCTCCGCAACGGGAGAGGCCACAACAGTGAGAGGCCCGCATACCGCAAAAAAAAAAAAAAAAAATTGGAACAACAGCAGGCATTTTTAAAGTTAAGTTATTTAGTACAGATCGTGAGTGGGTGTGAATTCAGGGAGCTGGGACAAGAGGATGGACCGGGGGTGTGGGGTGCAGGCAAGGGCGGTTTCCAGGAGACGGTCCAATGTGAGCTGGGCCTCGAACGTGGGGCAGGATTTTATTTATTTTATTTTTATTTTTATTTATTTATTTATTTATTTTTTGAGGTAGATTGTAGCAATCAAATGTTAGTGGGAAAATTAGAACTATTCCACAGGCCTAGTTCAAGAGCACAGGGCTTTTTGTTGTTACTCTTCTTCTGTGGATACATGTGCTTGCAGGTGGGGTTTTAGATATGCCCATACAGTGTAATCTTAGGCTCTGCTGGTTAAATTGTTCTCGCTTTCTCTGATGCTATAATCTATTATCAGTTGCTCGTGGACTCAGATGGAGAACACCAGGAATTAGAGGCTCTACACCTGGACCACTATGATACCTCCCATCACAGGCACTAGGGAGCCATGGAATGCTTTTTTTTTTTTTTTTTTTTTGCGGTACGCAGGCCTCTCACTGTTGTGGCCTCTCCCGTTGCGGAGCACAGGCTCCGGACATGCAGGCCCAGTGGCCATGGCTCACGGGCCCAGCCACTCCGCGGCACGTGGGATCCTCCCGGACCGGGGCACGAACCCACGTCCCCTACATCGGCAGGCAGACCCTCAACCACTGCGCCACTAGGGAAGCCCCATGGAATGCTTTTGAGTGGGAGATGCCATAATGAAAGGAACTACTCTGCCAACAAAGTCAGGCTGGATGAGAGCTGGGAAAGACAGGAAGGGGGTTGGTAGTATGAACTCACAAGTGTGATATGCAGTTGTTAGTTCACCTTGGATTGAGCCACAAGAGCTAGGGTTTGGGGTGACTGAAGAGGACATGGCAAGAAGAGAAGGGCAGATTTACGGAGTCAGAGGGCCATGACCAGCACTGCTTAGACCTTACTACTAGACAGCCATGCTTGATGAACAGAGGACTTGTAGTCTGAAGATTTAGGTCCACATCTTGGCTCTACTGCTTAAGTTGCACTGTGTGAAGAAAGAGGGAAAAGGGAAGAATTATATGCTGTTTGAGTTAGACAGCATCTCATGTGTCTTCCCATCAACTCTGGGAGGTGGTAATAATAAGAGCAATAGGTAACATGTAAATACTTCTGTGTGCCAGCACTTTCTGTGTTCTCTTCTAGCCATTTCTATATATTTTTAATCTTCATAGAAACCCCATGAGATAAGGGGCATTGTTATTCCCTTTGGATAGATGAGGTGACTGAGGCACAGAGAGGTTAAGTAAAATGGCTATGGTCACACAGCTGGTAAATAGAGAAACTAAGCTTTGAACCCAGGCAGTTTGGCCCCCAGAGTCCATGCTCTTAGTCATTTTCACACTGTCTCTAAGGCACGTTTTACCTCGAGGAGTGTTCTGGGGGTAAGGTTATTCTATGCCACCCTGTAACCTGCACACTGACAGTCCTGCCTCTGCACCACAGGGTCAGGGACCTCCCACTGAGAAGGCTTCCTGCCACAGCCTGGTACTTCTCACAGCTGTCCGGAACCTTTCACTCCATCCTCCACCCAGACCCTCACACCCTGACCTCCTGGCTCCTGGCCACGCCCATTGCCCTTGATTCTAGCTTCCCACCCCTGTAGGACTTGTGCCCCTGTACCACACCTCCAGCTCCCCTTCTCTGAACAATTTGATTTTGTCCTTTGGACCCTTTTACCTCTTTGTTCAAGGTAAGACTCTAGCACCCAGGCTCCTCCCCCACCCCATGCCAGCTCACACAAGTGGCATCCCCATCAGATTTGTACCAGCTTCTGGGAACAGGACCAGACAACTTGTTCAGCCACTTTCTCAAGGGCTGGTCCCTGGCAGCTTTACTGGTCCCACCTGTTTCTGGCCCGGTAGCTGCCAATCCAACTAGATGGGGCTATTCTGGGAGCAGCAAGAAGACTTAGTCACCCTAGTTGAGTCTTCCTTAACAAAAGAAGTCGAAAGGCCTTTTGGTTTTGTTTGTTTGTTTGTTTTTGTTGTTTGTTTTCTTAATGTGCATCAAAATTCTGCCCAGGATGCTATAGCAGTTAAGACATGGCCCCTGAAATCAGAAGGATACGGGTTCAAAATCCAGTTCTGCTACTTGCTAGCTTTGTCATCCTAGGAAAATTGTTCCATCTTAGTTCTTCATTTGTAAAGTGGAGCTAAAAGAAGGCCTATCTTATGGGGTAGTCACAAGAATTCGGTGAAAGGATGTATGTGAGCATGTATCATACCACCTGATCAGCAGTAAGTGCTCAGTAAGCGGTAGTTACTATCAGCATTATATTAAGTATCATTATATAAAGTATCATTCAAGACTCCCTGGAGATAGTTCATTCAGACAGTTATTTACTCAACGGACATTTATCAGGAGGCTGCTGTTTGCCAAATCTATGCCAGGTACAAATATAGGATGTATGTTTATGAAAGGAAGGAATGCATGTTAATCACTTATTATAAGCCAGACACTGTTCTAGGCATTTTAGGGATATATTTCATTTCATCTCTTTTTCTCAAGTACATATTCATTATTTTAGTTTTTTTTTTTTTTTTTTTTTTTTTCGGTACACGGGCCTCTCACTGTTGTGTCCTCTCCCGTTGTGGAGCACAGGCTCCGGACGCGCAGGCTCAGCGGCCATGGCTCACGGGCCCAGCCGCTCCGCGGCATGTGGGATCTTCCCAGACCGGGGCATGAACCCGTGTCCCCTGCATCGGCAAGCGGACTCTCAACCACTGCGCCACCAGGGAAGCCCTATTTTAGTTTTTTAACCTTATAAAGTATATATATATATATATATATATTTTTTTTTTACAGTAGGTCCTTGTTGGTTATCTGTTTTAAATATAGCAGTGTGTACATGTCAATCCCAAATTCCCAATCTAACTGCCGCTACCCTCCCCCATAACCATAAATTCATTCTCTAAGTCTGTGAATCTGTTTCTGTTTTGTAAATAAGTTCCGAAAAAACAAGATACAAATGAACTTATTTACATTTCATCTTGATAAGGGGTTTGCAGGCAGACATCATAATTGTCATTTTACAGATGAAGAAACTGAGGTTCATAAAGGTTAACTCCCCCAAAGACGTGGCCAGTGATTGAGTGTAGCCTTAAATCAACCAAGATATTCTGAGATCAATTCCCCACTATTGAGAGATCCACATTTTACTCTCATACTCATGCAATCGAATGCCTTTATCTAGGCACCCACCTTTCTGGTTAAAAGGAAGTACAAAGGAATGTGTTTTTGGGCTTCCCTGGTGGCTCAGTGGTTGAGAGTCCGCCTGCCGAGGCAGGGGACGCGGGTTCGTGCACCGGTCTGGGAAGATCCCACATGCCGCGGAGCGGCTGGGCCCGTGAGTCATGGCTGCTGAGCCTGTGCGTCCGGAGCCTGTGCTCCACAACAGGAGAGGCCACAACAGTGAGAGGCCCACATACTGCAAAAAAAAAAAAAAAGGAATGTGTTTTTTATTTCATCCTTATTGGTACAAACCTCTGAAAGAGGTGAGAGCTCTGTGCCTATCTTAGCATTCCAGTGACGAGCCTGGTGGGGACTGCCCTCCAATGATTGGGGATTTCGTCATCCTTCAGGATAGCTTCTCTCCTTACATGGGACTAGAACTAGAGAGGGAGAAGGCAGCAGGTAAGGAGCTTATATGGGACTCACCCAAGGCATACTTTGCAAATTATTTTGTTTTTTTAAATCAGTCCCAGTCATAAGCTTGCTTTTTGGATCCATGCCTTATTCCTCTAACCATTGAAAGCCAAGTATGTCAAGGGAAAAAAGGTCCTTCAGTTAGTTGAAATTTTATTCTGTTTCTACTTTGGTGGTTTGAAACTAATTACAGACTCTGGGTTGTGCCTATATGTCCAAAATGAAATGAGAGTTTGAGCCAATTGCTCTAATAACGAAGAGAGGAAAATCCACTTTTCTTTCCATTATCTAAAGATTTCAGGCATATGTGAGGTTTTTTTTTTTTTTAAATCGAATTATGTGAAAAGTTGGCCTCAAGCCTTCATTTCACTTTGCCTTTCTAGAAACTAGTCTGAAATTTTGTTTTGGAAAGGAGATGACATGCCTTAGACTGCTTCGGCGGGGCTAGAGGGTCTTGTTGGAGCAATCGCAGGCTAAGAGATTTGGTATTGTTGTGGTAAAATGTTTGTGTATGCTTGGGGGAGGGAGGTGTATTGCAAAGGACGACTCTTCATTTAAATTATTTTTGAAAGGCTGGAGTACCTAAAATAAATTTCAAGATGAACAGTTTCCATGCATCTCACTTATTGATTCATTTATTTGGTCCTCACGGTTGCCTAGAAGGCACACCCAGCCTGGCACCCACTCCTTTTCTGACTTCATCTCCAGCTCTTCACCCCTTGTCCGTCTACCCTGGCCCCTTCACTCTCTGTCCACATACTAATCACACTCCCACCTCTGGGCTTTTAGACGTACAGTTCCCTCTCCATGGAATCCTCTTCCTTAGATATTTTCATGGTTCATCCTCTCATCCCCTTCAGATCTCTGCTCAAATATCATTTTATCAGAGAGATGCCATTCCTGCCACCCTATACAAACTGCCTTGTCTACTCCTGTCATTCTTTATCCCTTATCCTACTTGATTTTGTTTCCTTAGTACTTATCGCCATCTGACATAATGTATGTGTATATGTATATGTGTACATGTTCATATATGATTTTAATAAAATATTTTTAGAATGGTTTTGTATTTATATAAAATTATGTAATTATATCTCTGTGAAGATATACAGAGAGTTTTCATAAACCCCATGCCCAGTTTCCCTTATTATCAACATCTTACATTAGTATGGTACATGTGTTGCAATTAATGATATGCAATTAATGATACCAATATTGATATGTTATTATTAGCTAAAATCCGTAATTTATTCAGATTTCCTTAATTTTTTTTTTTTTGGCCTTTATCTGTTCCAGGAACCCATCCAGGATATTAGATTACACTTAGTCACCATGTTTCCTCAGGCTCCTCTGGTTTTTGATGACCTTGACAGTTTGGAGGAGTACTGGTCAGATGTTTTGTAGAATGTGCCTCAACTGGCATTTGTCTGGTGTTTTTCTTATGATTAGACTGTGGTTGTAAGTTTGGGAGAGGAAGACCACAGAGATGAAGTACCATTCTCATCACATCACCTCAAGGGTACATACTATCAACATGATTTATCAGTGTTGATGTTGACCTTGATCACCTGGCTGAGGTAGTGTTTGCCAGGTTCCTCCACTGTAAAATTACTCTGTTTTTCCACTTTCCATACTGTTCTAAGTATGGAAGTCACTAAGTGGAGCCCACATTTACGGAGTGGACGTTATGCTCTACTTCCTTAGGGGTGGAATATTTATATAGACTTGAAATTCTTCTACATGGGACATTCATCTCCTCTTTCTTTTCAGCCATTTCTTTATGATAGCGTGGGCTTATAGATATCTGTGGTATATTTTGGGTTATAATCCAATACTACTTATTTTGTTGCTTAAGTCTTCCAGTTTTGGCCATTGCAAGCTCCTCAATTGCCTTCTTTATCTCTCTGATATAACCTCATAATTCTGTATGTATTTTTTTAATTACTTCTTTAAATTTGGGCACTATAGGATGTTCCAGGCTCATCTTTTGTATTTCTTGCCCCAGCCCTAGAATCAGCCACTTCTCCAAGGAGCCCTGATTCTTTTTATTGGAGAATGGTAGTAGGAACCAAGATTTGGGCACAAAGTGTGCTCATCGCTACTGAGCTGTTGTTGCTTCTAGGGAGGCCAGCTGACAGTGCAAGGAAATATATGTGCGTATACGAATCTATGTATATACCCTTCTCTATAAATATTATTATATGTAATCATCTCTGTCTACATTAAGCTACACATTAGTTTATACTGATGTCTCCAACTATAATCTGTTACTACATGAATCGTTCTAGCCTTCCTTTTTGCTTATCTGTAAACTCCCACTCAAATAGTGAGAAACCTGGCTTCCATCATTCACCATCAGTTTTTTAATTGTTCAGTTCCAGTATTCTTACATAGAAATATCAGAATTGTTAACCCACACCCCTATGTGATATAGCTTTATCAACTAGAGTACAGTGCTTATGTACAGTTTCTTTTGCCTTTAGTTTTACAAACTCTACTCATTTCCAAAATTACTTAGGTCAGCACCTTTATCTCTCACGACCTTCGGTGAGATTGTTTCATACATTTGTAATACAGTTAGATTGCTTGACACATACTACATTCCATCACAGGATTCCCCTTGCCTCTGAAATTATTTTTTCGAATTTGCGTACATTAAGGTTCAGTCTTTGTGCTGTAACATTCAGTGGTTTTGACAAATGCATAATGTTGTATATACACAATTACAGTATCATATAGAATAATTTCAGCACCCACCAAAAAAATCCCCTGTGCTTCACCTGTTTAATCATCCCTCCCTTCTCCCTGAGCCCTTGGCAACTACTGATGTTTTTATTACCCTAGTAGTTTTGCCTTTTCCAGAATGTCATGTAATTGGGATCATGAATATGTAACCTTTTCAGACTGGCTTCTCTCACTTAGTAATATGCATTTAAGATTCATCCACGTCTTATTGTGGCTTGGTAGTTCATTTCTTTTTATTGTGTAATAATATTCAATTGTATAGATGTACCAGTTTGTTTATCCATTCACCCACTGAAGGACATCTGGTTGCCACTGGTTTTTGGTGACTATGAATAAACATTTGCATACAGGTTTTTGTGTGGACTTAAGTTTTCAAATCAGTTGGGTAAATACCTAGGAACACAATTGCTGGGTTGTATGTTAAGACCATGTTTAGATGTGTTATGAACTACCAAACTGTCTTCCAAAGTAGCTGTATTATTTTGCATTTCCACCAGCAAAGAATGAGAGTTCCTGTTACTCCACATCTACATCAGTGTTGACATTGTCAGTTTTGCAGATTTTGTCTATTCTAATAGTTATGTAGTGGTATATCATTACTGTGGTTTTTTTTGTTTGTTTGTTTTGTTTTTGCGGTACGCTAGCCTGTCACTGTTGTGGCCTCTCCCGTTGCGGAGCACAGGCTCCAGATGCGCAGGCTTAGCAGCCATGGCTCACGGGCCCAGCCGCTCCGCGGCATGAGGGATCTTCCCAGACCAGGGCACAAACCCGTGTCCCCTGCATCGGCATGCGGACTCTCAACCACTGCGCCACCAGGGAAGCCCTCATTACTCTTTTAATTTGTAATTCCCTGATGGCAAATGATGTTGAGTATCTTTTCATATGATTATTTGCCATCAGTCTATCTTCTTTGGTGAAGTTCATATCTTTTGCTCATATTTTCACGGGGTTGCTTGTTTTATTATTGTTGAATTTTAAGTATTCTTTGTATATTTTGGATACAAGTTCTCAGATATTTGTTTTACAAATATTTTCTCCAAGTCTGTGGCTTGCCTCTCCATTCTCTTAAAATTGTCTATCACAGAGCAGTTTTTAAATTTTAATGATCCAGCTTATCATTTTTTTCTTTTGTGGATTGTTCTTTTGATGTTGTATCTAAAAATTCATCACTAAACCTAAGGTCACCTTGATTTTCTCTTCTAGAACTTTTACAGTTTTGTGTTTTACATTTAGGTTTATGATCCATTTTGAGTTAAGTTTTGTGAAAGGTGTAATGTCAGTATCTATATATATATATTTTTTGCATGTGTGTGTCCAGTTTTTTCAACACCACTTGTTGAAAACACTACCCTTTATCCTGTTAATTGACTTTGCTCCTTTGTCAAAGATCAGTTTGATTGTGTTTGTGTGGGTCTACTTATGGGCTTACTCTTCTGTTCTGTTGATCTATTTGTCTGTTCTTTCACCAGTACCACATTATTGTGATTATTATAGCTTTATAGTAAGTCATGAAGTCAGGTTATGTCCATCCTCTAACTTTGTTCTCCTTTAGTATTATAGTGACTAATAAGTATTTTGCCTTTCCATATAAGTCTTAGAATCATTTTGTTTTGTTTAAAAATAGCTTGCTGAGTGTTCAGTTGGGACTGTGTTGAATCTATTGATCAGGTTGGAGAAATTTGTCATCTTAACAATATTGAATCTTCCAATCCATGAATATAGAATATCTCTCCATTTACTTAAATATTCTTTTTCTTTCATTAGAATTATGTACTTTTCCATGTATAGATTCTATACATTTTGTGTTAAACTTATACCCAAGGACTTTGGTTTTTTGCAGTATGCTATTGTAAATGATTTTAACTTCAAACTCCAATTTTTCATTGCTAGTAATTTGTGGGATGTAATTGACTTATATATTAACCTTGTATCTTGTGACTTTACTATGTTCCTTTACTAGTTTAAAAAGGTGTTTTGTTTATTTTTTTTATTCTTTGAGGTTTCCTACATAGATAGTCATGTCATCTAAGAATAAAGATAGTTTTATTTCTTCCTTCTCAATCTGTATGCTTTTTTATCTCTTTTTCTTGTCTTATTGCACCAGCTAACAGCAATACAGTCTTGAATAAGAGTGGTAAGAAAGGACATCCTTGGCTTGTTCCCAGTCTTTGGGCAAAAAGCATTCAGTTTTTTCTCACTAAGTATGATATTAGCTGTAGAGTTTTTTGTAAATGTTCTTTATCAAATTGAGGTTGTAGAGTTTTTTGTAGATGTTCTTTATCAAATTGAGGATGGTCCCATATATTCCAAGTTTGCTGAGAGTTTTTAATCATGAGTAGGTGTTGGAGTTTATCAAATGCTTTTTCTGCATCTATTAATATGATTATATGAATTTTATTCTTTAACCTGTTGATGTGGTGAATTACACGGATTGATTTTTTTTTAAATGTTGAATCAGCCTTGCATACCGAGAATAAATTCTATTTGGTTGTGGTGTGTAGTTCTTTTTATACATTGTTCAATTTGTTCAATGAGAAATCAGTTTCATTGATTTTTTTCTGTATTGTTTTCCTATGTTCAATTTCACTGATTTCTGCTTTTTATTATTTAGCTTTTTCTTCTTGTTTCTTTTTCTTCTTTTTTTCTTTGCTTCATTTAGGCTTAAATTGCTCCCTTGTCTTTGGACTTCCACAAGAACTCCTCCTTAAATAGAGCCTGCATCTTGTAGCTCTTTCAGTTGTCATCCACTATTACTACACCGGAGCCTGTTTGTATCATTTTAAGGTGTAGGGAAGGGAAGCAGCCTAGAATCTTTTGATCGAATCCTGGGCCTATGTCCTGGGTTGTGACCTTCACAAATGTTTCTTACCTTTTTTCCTCCCTTGTAGGTGAGAAAGGGAGACTGGAAGGAGCTAGATTTGGAGGGATGTCCTTCCCCTGGTTGGGGTAAGGCTCTGCTTAAGCCTTTTTCCCTTAAAAGTAGGCCTTTGTGACCCAGCAATCCCACTACTGGGCATATACCCTGAGAAAACCATAATTCAAAAAGAGTCTTGTACCACAATGTTCACTGCAGCTCTATTTACAATAGCCAGGACATGGAAGCAACCTAAGTGTCCATCAACAGATGAATGGACAAAGAAGACGTGGCACATATATACAATGGAATATTACTCAGCCATAAAAAGAAACGAAATTGAGCTATTTGTAATGAGGTGGATGGACCTAGAGTCTGTCATACAGAGTGAAGTAAGTCAGAAAGAGGAAGACAAATACCATATGTTAACACATATATATGGAATTTAAGAAAAAAATGTCATGAAGAACCTAGGGGTAAGACAGGAATAAAGACACAGACCTACTAGAGAATGGACTTGAGGATATGGGGAGGGGGAAGGGTAAGCTGTGACAAAGCGAGAGAGTGGCATGGACATATATATGCTACCAAACGTAAAATAGATAGCTAGTGGGAAGCAGCTGCATAGCACAGGGAGATCAGCTCGGTGCTTTGTGACCACCTAGAGGTGTGGGATAGGAAGGGTGGGAGGGAGGGAGATGCAAGAGGGAAGAGATATGGGAACATATGTATATGTATAACTGATTCACTTTGTTAATAAAGCAGAAACTAACACAGCATTATAAAGCAATTATACTCCAATAAAGTTGTAAAAAAAAAAAAAAGTAGGCCATCATTATAAAGAACTCTCTGGCATATTTTCACAGTGTTTCCTCTTTTTCACTCCTGCTGGAGCCAGTAGGGGATCATTCTTGCCTCTTTACAGTGAGAATCTGGTAGGGTTCCTGGAGGTAAAACCCATGAAAGGGTGGGCCTCCCAGTAAGACTGAAGCCCCAGAAGTTTCTCAGTCTCATGCTAGTCCATGCTCAGCCCCCAGCACTTCATCAAAATTATCACTTAAATGTCCCTACCAGTTTGTGGCTCCAGTGGCTTCTGCTCTAGGTAAGAAGATCTCAACTGCAACTCTCTAGAATTATCCTGTTTCTCCAGATCTCAGGGTGGTGGTTTGCTCTGTAACCTCAGTTCTCCAAACAATCCAAGACAGATCAGTGATTTTCAGTTTGTTGGCTCTTTTCTTGTTATAGGAATGGGGGTAATGACTTCTAACTCCTTTACACAGTTGAGCTGTAACTGGAAGTCTCTCTCTATGTTTCTTTAGTGTATTTCCTGATACTCTTACAAGGATGTAAACTTATGAAAGCAGGGGCTATGTCTGTTTTATTCACTGGTGTATCTTCAGTAGCTAAAATAGTACCTGACTCAGAGTTGGTGGTTAATAAATATTTGTTAAATGCATTGATTAATCAGTTGATATTCACTGAGCACATCAATATACTAGGCACTGTGCTTGGTATGGAAATAACAACAATGAAAAAGGAAGATCCCATGTGTCTACAGTCGTTATTATAGTGACGGTAGGGGGTATGGTGGGCATACACTTTAAAGGGAAATAACAATAAACTATGGATTAGAGGATAGGGAGGTACTGAAGCATAGAAGACACCTACCTAAACTAGCCTAAGCAAGAGGGAGGTAAAACATTGCCAGAGGAGGAAACTGCCACGTGAGTTGACTTGTAAAGAATGAATAGCTTCTAACCCATACGATGGAGGGTGATCCTGGCAGAGGGACAGCATATCCGATGAAGTCCATGTCGGACAATATGCAAAGTGATTTCCTCCCCCACCTCATGTAATGTTTAGTGCTCCACACAAGGCAGGCACCATTAACTCATTTCACAGATCAGAGAGTTTAAGTGATTCGACAGAATGTCACCAATCCTGAGTAATGGAGCAAGTCCCTTTGAGTCCAGAGTCCACTTTCTTCCTGCTACAAAGATGATTAAAGCATGAGTTCAGAGCCTGATGGAGGAGCCAAACACATAAACAGATCTTTCTGGTACCAGTGCTCCCTTTGAATTTGCTTCATTGTTGTTTTTCTTTAAGACTGCAGCCCTAGAAGTAGTGAGTTGCAAATCAGGGCTGCTTTGCAAATGCCCACAAACCACTGGGGGGAGTTTTGTCAAAGAAGGCGGGAAAGAAAAATAAATGTGGGTTTCTGCTCTTTAAACCTCAGCCCAGTGAGGCGGACTTCCTGGAATACTTCAGGCCGCTTCAAAGGCCTATTGTGGGAAGTCTCCAGATGTGCGTGAAAAACCTCACTGGGGAGCTTCCCAGTGAAGAGGCCTTTTAAGCTTGAACTGAGTTGAAGGAAGTTGACGTGATGAGTCCTACCAGGTGGCCCGTTTTCTGAAGGCGCCCAGATTCCACCATAACCTTGAGAAGGCGGGGGGCGGGGATTAGCCAGCTCAGATGCCTTTGCCAAACAGTGCATCTTTTTTGATTGTGGACAGCAGGGGTCTTTTTTTTTGCTGGAATCAGGGGTGGGGGGCATTCACCAAATGATTTATCTACCTTTAAATTGTTAGTGACAGCCTGGTCATTCCTCTGGCATATCTTGGGAGGGCAGGGAGGGATTTCAGGATTGGAAAAAGTCGAGGCCCTGAGTGATTTGTGCCAGTTCTTACAAATGATGCCTCTTGCCATTCTGAGAGCCAGCATCCTCTGGATTCTTGCTCGGAGGCTCTGCCCTGAATCTATGCTTAAGCTGCCTACCCAGTGCACTGTTTGGCCTCGGTTCGAGACCCTATCTTCTTCTTGCTAGACATGGTGGAGTCAGAGAGACTCAGGTTTAAATCCTGGCTCTCCGGTTCGCTTTGTCATCTTGGATAGAGTAACTTCAAATTTACCAGGTCTCAGTTTCCTCAGCTGTAAAATGAGGGAAACCTAGTCCCTGCATCATCATCTGGCTGTGAGGAGATGAAAGGCTGAGTTGATGCACTCACGCCACCCAACACAGAGCCTGGCACAGAGTAAGGACCCAGTCTGTTTTTATTCCCTTCCTCTTCCCTCCAGTCGTAAGGGAAGATGGGGGCTGTCCCATTTGGCCTTTGAATGTTCCTTCTGTAGCTCTTTAAATCCTATCCCTGCCTGGTCCGTATGCGCTTAGCTAAATATTTTGAGCTCACAGTGTATTTAGGGGGAAGTTCTTTTGGCTACAGCTAAAATTAGGCCTCTCTTTTGCTCCTCTGTTTACCACCCCCCCCTTCCTATTTTAACTAATTAGAGGCATTGACACCAAGAAACACTTGAGAAAAGTTGGGAGAACAGCTGGGAGTTGTTCTAGATAAGGGCAGCTGCTCCCCCTCAGCATGCAGGCACGGAAGAGGATGCTCCTGATCGGGAAGCAGGAAGGGTGCCTTGGAGAAGATGGAGGAATGCCAAAGCCTGCCCGTGGCTTGGCAAACAGCAGGGTGTGTGTGTGGGGAGGGAGGAGGGAGTCTTATTACTGTGTCCTCTACCTTCTGCTCAAAGAAGCGGGGAGGGGGGGATTCAGAAAGAGCAGCAGAGACAGAGCGAAAGAGGGGAAGAAAGAACTGAAAGGAAGGAAGGCATTAAGAAGTTCAGCTAGGTGGCTAGTTATTTAGTTGGTTATTTCATGCAAAGGGCTGTCCTCCCACCTGGATTACTACTGGATTCTCCCAACTGGTCTCATGCTCCAGGTTGCTCTCCCACTGGAACCAGAGAGGGTGTGGGAAAGTGCAAATCTCTTCCCCTAAAACTCTGCAATGGGTTTCCACTATGGAATTAAGGAAAAATTTCAGAACCCATCACGTGGCCCCTGAGTGCCTGGGATGCCCTCCCCCTCCACCCCTGCCACTGCTCCATCTCAGCCCCCTGCCTTTCCTTCATCTCCCTTCTCCAGGTCTTCCTTTCCTGCAGACAGATTATCTGAGTTTTATCCAGGTGTCTCTACCTTCTAGCTATATGACCTTGGCTGGGCAAGTTACTTCACTACTTTGTGCCTCATTTTCCATATCTGAAAAATGGGGACAGTAACAGTAATTGCCTCAGAAAGTTGATGTAAGGGGTTAAGTGAATAAATAGTTATTAAATATTTAGAATAATGACCGGCATGTAACTGCTCAGTATTGCTTTATCTATTGTGGTTGTCATTGCTATCATTGTTATTATTTCTTCTCTTCCCGTGGCTGTAATTCTGCCCCTCCCCCAACACACAAACATTTTCTTGACCCAGGTTCTCCTGTTCCTTCAGCCATAAGCTTAAATGTCACTTCCTGAGAGAAGTACTCCCCGACCCCCCCAATCTAAGCCAGTGTTACTCATGTAACATCCTGTAGCCCCTTCTGCTTCCATGCCACAGTACTTAGTGTAATGCATTGGTATATATTTTTGAGAATAGTTATTTACTGTCTGTCTCCCCTGTAAGACTCTTAAGTTTTCTAAGGGTGAGGACTATGCTGATTTTGTTCACCAGTGACTGCCAAAGCCTAAAACAGTGATTGGAAGATAGTAAGTGTTCAATAAATGTATATGAAGGTGAGGGAGGAAGGGGGACAGGGGAAAAGAAAAGGAAGATTATTGGGAAAAAAGAAAATGTACTTCCAAAGCTCACTCTCCTTGGGATCTAGTTCTCTCCCACTCCTTAAGATATCCAGGGCTGCAGAATACTTCTTGCCACTAGCTCCCTCTATGCTCCCTTCTCTTTCCTGTGTCCCACCCCTTTGGGACCTGCTCTAGGCATCTCCATCATGTCGATATGACAAAGATACCTTCCAGGGCTTCCCTGGTGGCGCAGTGGTTGAGAGTCCGCCTGCCGATGCAGGGGACATGGGTTCGTGCCCCGGTCTGGGAAGATCCCACATGCCGCAGAGCGGCTGGGCCCGTGAGCCATGGCCGCTGAGCCTGCGCGTCCAGAGCCTGTGCTCCGCAACGGGAGAGTCCACAACAGTGAGAGGCCCGTGTACCACACACACAAAAAAAATTAAATTAAATTTAAAAAAAAAAGATACCTTCCAGTATATTGACTATTCCACTAATCCCTTCTTGTTAAACACAATGAATGGGCAAACATTTGTCTTTTGGAGATACTGTCTTAATTAAATTCTTATAGGATGAAAACTCTGTCACCTGTTCACTGGGGACCTTACTTTTGAAGGCTCTTCCTCCAATATCACAGAAATTTTCAAAGCTATCATGGTAGAATTTGGGGGTCAGGAGACTTTTCATCTGACCTCATCTTTGCCTGACTCTATGTTAGATTCTGAGCCCTTCCATTGGTTCCTGCCCATAGTCAGCTGTGACACTCGAGCACCTACGCCCCTGGTGTGTCCCCTCCTGGTGCAGTTCATGCAGCCTCCCTCCTGGGTGTCCAACATGGGGACTGACCTTGCCATGACCCATCTGTCAGAGGAGACCTGACAACTCTTGTCTCGCGGGTAGACCACCCAGAAAGGTTGCCTGGAACATCATTTTATTCTTAGGGGAAAAATACAAAAATATATTTTAAAAGATAAAAAAGGAGGACATGATTAAGCATGATATCGAGGATGTTTTACAAAGGAAATGGGCTTGAAGTGACCTGCTGTGGGGATGCTGACTCCACAGTGCTTTAGCAAAATATGTCTTAATTTTTTTTTACATGATCTTTCTTTCTTTCTTTCTTTCTTTCTTTCTTTTTTTCTTTCTTCCTTCCTTCCTTTCTTTTCTTTCCTTCTCCCTCTCTCTCTCTCTCTCTTTCTCTCTCTCTCTCTCTCTCTTTCTCTTCCTCCCTCCCTCCCTCCCTCCCTCTCTCTCTCTCTCTCTCTCTCTCTGGGTCTTACTCGCGGCACACAAGATCTTCAGTTGCAGCATGCAGACTTCTTACTTCTGGCATGCAAACTCTTAGTTGTGGCATGCATGCAGGATCTAATTCCCTGACCAGGAATCAAACCTGGGCCCCCTATGTTGGGAGTGCAGAGTCTTACCTACTGGACCACCAGGGAAGTCCCTGTCTTAGTTTTAATGAACTTATAAACCAACATACTTCCATTTTGAAGTAAAAACAACATCCCAGGTCATAGAGATGTTTACAGAGTTATTTATCTAGCAAGTGAGAAACATGCCAAAAACAAATTTCTCTAAGGAACATACTGGGATTTTTAAAAATATCTAGATCATCATCAAGGATTGTGAAGTCCTAAAGATAATCCAAAATCTATGCCTCAGTATAAATAGTTTCTGGCCTTAGAAAGATCCAGTAACTATTAGTTCTCAAATATCTGTCTCAAAAGGGGTGTCTTCTCTTCCTGGGAAGGGTGATTCCATAAGGAGGAATGTTGGGGTTCCTTGCAGCTCAAAGCTATACTAAGACCCACACTCATCACACCTGGCAGAGAATTTCCTGGGCTGCCATGGAGGCAAGAGGGTCCCAGCCCAGCATCACAGCTTCCACCAGCATCACTTACACTGCCTTCCTCTCTGAAGAGCTGGGCCCTTCTTCCCTTCAGGAAAACTTCCTGCAGGAGGTGACATTTTAGATTGGCCATTTCTTCACCCATCCATTCATTCAGCAAATATTTATTGGGTGAGCATCACCAACAAGCTAAGCCCTGTGCTTCAGCGTGACCTATAGACACAGTCCCTACCCTCCAGGAGTTGTTGGTCCAATGACAGAGTCAGAGAATAAAGAAATAATTGCACATATAACCAATATACTCGTTATGAGCCCTTAAATGAGAGGTACAGGGTGTGATAGGAGTGTTTAAATGGGATTTGAGATCCATAAATGTGACTAGTGATTCCTGCCTTCTAAGACGATTAGCTTATAAGGGGGGCAAAGTTTGCCCTGGAGGGGAGATTTGACCACAGACCTATTGCCAGTGCATGTGATAGTAAAACCAGATGGACCTTTTAACCAGTCGTCTTATTATATTTTAGTTCTCTAAAGACAGTGCACCCTCCCACCCACATTGTCCACACCCGAGGTGAATGGCGCACGCCACCCTGCCCTTTGATATACCACTGAGTTAAACACATGGATTCTAGCTCCGGGGCTTGAATTCTGGATCTACCGTTTACTAGCTGGGTGATTTTGAGCAAGTTACTTAACCTCTGTTTACCTCTCTTTTCTCCCCTGTAAAATAGAGATAATAATGATAACACCGATCTTACAGGGTTGCTGCAAATACTGATGAGATAAGGCATGTACACTCTTAACATGGTGCCAAATGCATATGACGCCAAAAATGTTAGCCATCGTTCCCAAGGAGTGGTTAAGGAGTGGTGATGATTCTTATTTCCTTCTCTTCCACAAGAACGGAAGTAAGATCTGGTCCCTAAGCAGGAATCTGGTGGGGATGTGTGAGAGAGTGGGGGGCGGAGGAAATTTCCTTCCAGTTTTCCGATTTAAAGCCGGCCTCCCCATAGCCATTCCAGCCTTGGAATGCTGCAGAGCGCCCTGTGCAGATCCTGCTCACACTCACTCCTGGGTGGAGCCCCCGCCCCGTGCACCCCCACGTAAAGGCTTTGCAGTTCCAGGCGGCCATATTTTCTTGCTCCAAGATGTCTGTGCTTAAGGGCACTAGCATTTTCCATGGCCTCATGTCTTCTACCTTGACACGCATTTTCCTGTCCTCCCATCTCCTCCTCACCACCCTAAGGAAACCGAGAGATGCCTCTTTGGGAAGGTCTCAGCCATAGGCACTGTGTTGGATGTCCAGAGGTTGCACTTAAACTCCCAGGTTGTCTAGAGCTTCTGCTGCTTTTGAAAAAAAACAAAAATGGCCTTCACATCTCTGGAGTAGGTGCCAGATCTTGCAGCACTTACAAGGACAAATCCATTTCTTACTGAATAATGGAGCTTAAAACCCTCATGACTGGCTGATGGAAGCTTTGGCCAGGTCTGTGAGGAATCTTTGCAACATGAGTTCTCTTGATGTTCTTTTCTCATGGCTGCTGTCCTCTGAACAGGAGGCGGGGCTGAGGCTCTGCGGCTCCGTTACCCCATGACCTCGAGCGAGCCCTTTCAGATCTAAAGAAGCAGGCTGTGAGCAGGCGGCCCTCAGTCCCAGTCCTCACTCTGCCTCCACCTAAATGGGCAGATGCCTAAGCCCAGAAGTCGAAGAGTTCTTGAGTTACTTCTGACAACTCTTGCTCCATGACACCCCCACTGACCCATCAGCGAAGCCTCCTGAGCACCTCTTGTATCTGTGTGCGTCCCTCTTGTCCAGCAGCACGGCCCTAATTTCCCCCAGGACCCACGCACCTGGCCCCTGCCAGGCTGAATACACTTCTGGCTTCCCTGCGGCCCAGGGAAGGAGACTGCAAGCAAGGGCCGTGTGGGGACTGCCTGCCTCTCAGCTCTGTCTTGTTCACCCTTGCCTTCGCTCCATCTGCTCCAGACAGGCTGGCCTTCTCGTGCCTCAAATGTGTGATTTTTCCTTCCTCCATGTGGTCCTCTCCTCTGCTGGATGCATGTTTCCCCCATCCTTCACCCAGCTAAAGCCAGCATATCTTTGAATGTCAGCCAAGCCATAACATACAGGATGCATACACACATACATACCATATCGTTCATACCTGCATGCCATACATAGCAAGAGGCAGTGGACCAGTCCCTGGGGGAGGAGGGAGCCCTCATCCCTTAGATTCGGCCAGCTCTCCGACAGAGAGAGGGAGGATCTGAGGAGACAGCTGTCTGAGGTGAAGGCTTTGCAGTTCCAGGCAGCCGTAGCTTCCCTTGCCACGCTGCTTGCCCTCATGCTTCTGAGCAAGGCGTCCGAAGGGAGGCTGTGGACAAGACCACTTCTTCTTCTCTACTCGCCTGCAACCTGACAGAGCATGTCTTGATTTTCTGGCAGAGATTAATTTGACTTCTGCAAACAAACTAGCAAAGCTTTTCTGCCCAAACTATCAAACACAGTCTCACCTGTCCATCTGGCTGCATCCAAAATATTCGTTCCAAGAATTTTTTGTCCTTTTGGGCTTCACTCTCCCAACCACAGAGACTAGTCAGGAACGGGGAGGGGGAGGAACGGGGGAGGGAGAGAACGTCAGAGTGACTTGAGGACATTCACAAAAAGTATTCCACTTGCCCTCCTCCACTCCCCATACACATTTCTGGCCCCGCTGGGACTCTCTTCCACTCACCAGCCCTCCCATTTTTCCCCCACCCAGAGCTCTTCAGCTCATAAGAAAGATCTGCAGCCCGGGAGTCAGGAGTCCCAAATTCTAGTCCTGGCTTTGACACCCGCTGGTCTTGTGATCTTCTCTGAGTATCGTCAGTTTCCTCCTCTGAGGCATATTCAGCAGCTGGATTTCACCCCTGAATCCACTGGGCGCAGAGGTAACCAACATTTGTGAACACTTGCTTTATGCAAAACACCAGGCTAGGAATTAATGATTACTTATCTACTCGCAATCCCTATGAGGCAGACATATTATTCCCATTTCACAGAGAAGGAAGATAAGACTTAGGAAAATTAAGAAACCTGCCCAGGTCCACAGGTTGGTAGAAAGGAGGCAGGTTTCAAACCCTGATCTGCCCTTTCCATCACATTAATCTGAGTCCCAAGTATACTGCAGGAAAAGAAGTCATGGTGACTTCTTACAAAACAAGAAATAGAATTCACCCTCTTTCATTCATACATTATGCAGAAGATGGGATGCCTTTGTTGCATTTTCCCCCCATACATACCTCTGCCTGGGAGCTAAGAAGAGGAAACGCACACATCAGGACTTCACTGTACTCATCTGTAAGAGCCACAGACCCAGTACCAGAGGAAGATGAAGAAACAGGAGTGGGAATGCTGGGTGCTGTGACTCAGCTCTTAGGTGTCAAAGCAAACCCAACCCAAGCCTTTGGCTACATGATGAGCAAAATGAGGGCCAGAATGGTCACAGAACTTGTTTGAATTCACCCCATTGGAGAGCAGAGCCTAGCTCCCAGGTCTCCTGACTCTTTCCACAGAATCTCCCAAGTCAAATAGTCCTCCATTCAAAAAGAAGAACCTTCAAGAACATTGATTTTGCACCCATCTAAAAGCCACGCCAAGCTATGCTAAAGGTATCGGGCGTTGCAAACGTGTTCTCACAGAAACGCCCAGCTGGACATACAAAGAAGCAAGTCTCCAAGGAACAGGGTAAGGATTGTCTGAAGGGATCTGTGCTGGTGAGATTTAAAAAATCATAATATATGAATAAATGAACATATGGAAGAAATCAAGCAAAGCCCTCTCCTTCTTCCCATATGTAAACTCAGCCTTTGCCTCAAGTCATTAAGCAAATACAGATGCAGCCAAACCAGGCACCAGATGGCAAACGAGAGCTGGAAGAAAAGGTAAAGAAAGCTTTTGGTGTTTATTCAAAGACGGGAAAAAAGCCATGATCCAAAATGCTGTGGTTTCCACAGAATGGTCACCTGGGGTCACCAAGACCCAAACCAAGGCCCAAAAGTAACCAAAACGAAACAACACAAAACTTGAGTAATCAGGATTGGGAAGTTGTAGGAAAACCACCAGTGTCTTCTGTCAATGGAATACAGTGTCAGAAGAAAGTGATAATTCAGGGAAATGAAAGATAGGGTTAAATAAAGTAGAAGGACCAGAGAGGGACAGGAAAGTGGGAAGAATGGGCTTCTGCTGAGTACTTGCACGTGTCTGGAGCTTTGCACCCTTGGTCTCATTTAATCTTTACAGCTACCCATTTAGGTATTGGCCAAACTTTATAAAGAAGGAGATTTCAGGGCTTCCCTGGTGGTGCAGTGGTTGAGAGTCCACCTACCGATGCAGGGGACATGGGTTCATGCCCCGGTCCGGGAAGATCCCACATGCCGTGGAGCGGCTGGGCCCATGAGCCATGGCTTCTGAGCCTGCGCGTCCGGAGCCTGTGCTCCCCGCAACGGGAGAGGCCACAACAGTGAGACGACCGCGTACCAAAAAAAAAAAAAAAAAGGAGATTTCATAAATGGGCCAAGAGAGATTAGGTTCCAAGGTCACATCACAGGAATTCCAACCTAGCTATTTCCAGTGCTGTATGTGTACTGTTCCCAGCTTTGCAATCAAAGAACTCTGATTTCTAATCTTATATCCTGCTGTCAGATCATGTAATATTTAACACAGAAAATATGGTCCTTAAAAGACTCCATTTACCCTGTAATTACTGAGCATTTGCCACATGCCACACCGCCGGGGATATGCTTGGGTTATAGTTGTGTACCAGACACACAGGGGGAGTCATATGGCGTGCACTCGCCCCTTCTGCCCATCCCACTAGGTGTAAGGAAGAAAGTGACCTCGTCAGCTACTGCCTAGAGGGGAGACCAGAGGAGATGCAGACTGGGGAAGAGAGCATGCCTGAGAACTTGACTTCACTTCTCTTTCACAAAAGACACCCTTGCACATTCCTCACCCTCCTCTTAGCTTGTACATTGGAGATGAGCATCTGTAATGACAATCCAAAGGGCATCCTAGCTTTTCAGTGTGCATGAGTTTATGTATCCGGGATAGGAAAATTCCAAAAATGCTTCAGTTTCAATGAAAAGTTTAAAGGAACATGAAAACGTACCCCCTCTCCCCAGATCAGTCAGAGTTCTCCGTAGCTTGCAGGTGGACCGGCAAGGCAGAAGCTGCTTGCAAGCTAGGCAGACCCATCTCCCAACTCCTCCACTAACTAACCTTGCTTCCTAGGCAAGCCACACAACTGCTTTCATTCCAGTCGCCTTGTCCCTAAAACAGAGTTAATGTGTACTTTCAAAGGCCATTGTCAGACATTTTTACTTGCCTCTTACTCCTCTCTTCCCACCTGGCCAGTCTCTTTACAGCCATTTCATTTTTTCATTTTTTCCCATTTTCTTCTTTTACCAAATCCCAATCCAGATTTCTACCTTATGCATGCCTAAAGGCCCCTGAACACTAGAAGGAAATACTATACAACAATAAGGCAGTCTTCTGACATTATGTAGTAATGATCCCCAGTTAGCCTCCCTCACCCTCTAGGTTCTAGGTGGGTTTGGCCACTGGGCACCAGAAGGAGCCTGGAGGATAACGAAGCTGTTTGTTTCCCCAGCTCCGTCCTTGCTGAATTGCCACAGTTTAGCTGATCCATGTACCATGTATCTAGACCACAGACCGCAATTCTGGCACGTGGTCCTCTCCCTCTTCCCATCTTCTCTCCGGTGGTAGGAATCACTCCCTCCCCTTGCTTCTTCAGGCCAGGAGGCGGTAATGGTTCCCCACTGTTGCTAGTCTTCTCCTAAACCTTCTTTTCAACAAACCCTTTATTAAGCTGTACATCAGCTACCCAGTGTGAGTGTCCATCTGTTTTCTCACAGGAACTAGACTAATATGTCAGATTAATTTCTCATTTTCTGCAGTGATCCTATCAAACCTCCCCAAGTCCCAGCCCCATCTTTCCTCTCACATTCAGACATATGACCTCCCATTTATTCTCAACCACCAACTACCTCAAAAAGAAAATAAAAGGCATTAGAAGGACATCTGCCATCAAACCTACATTTCCCATATCCAGTGGAATGCTGAAGCTGGCTCACACTTGCTCCCAAGAGCCAACTGTGGGCATCTCTGCCCAGCCCCACGTTCAGTGACATCGCATTAGCAGCTTGAAATTAGCCATAGTGGAAGTCTTTACACCACAGAAATTGGCAAACACTACAAATCAGGGCCTTTTTTGTTTTGACAGAGCCAGTTGTTGAGCATTTATCAGCACACCACTGCTTACACCCGGATGCTGCCTTTTTCTCCTTTACATTTGTTATAGTGGAGAGATGGATGCCCAACCCATTATCAGAGGCTCCTCCATCTCCCACTGCCTCTGATAGTCCATTCGATCCCTTTCCCTGCATATTTAGCCTCTCCTTCCATACTGACTCCTTCTCTCATCAGCATTTCAACCTGCTCTAGACCTGTGCTGTCCCATACAGTAGCCACTCATCAGATATAGTTACTGAGCACCTGAAATGTGACAGGTCCAAATTGAAATGTGTAAAAGACACACCAGATTTCAAAGATTTAGCATGAATACAAGAATGTAGACTATCTTATTAATAATAGAATAGGTTAAATGAAATATTAAAATTAAATTCACCAATTTCTTTTCACTTTTTTAAATGGCCTCTAGGAAATTTAAAATTACTTATGTAACTCACATTATTTCTGTTGGGCAGTGCTACCATAAACTCTCATCTTAAAATAAAATCCCCTCTTCTACCTCTCAACCCCTCCAGTTATTGCCTCTTACAGGCAAAAATGTTTTAAAAAGTGGCCAGCCTCACTGTCATGATTTTCTTAGCACCATCTCCCTCCTCCTTAGCCAAGGATGATCTAGCTTCCACTTCTACAAATCCACTAAAATAATGCTAGTCTAAGTCACTAATGCTAACCTAGGCCACTGCACAACACAGAGGACTTTCCAGGCCTTACCCTGCTTTACGCTTAGCAGCATTTTGCAATATGGAGCAGTCCCTTCATTGAAACACTTTTTTAAAAATTTATTTTATTGAAGTATAGTTGGTGTACAACGTTGTGTTAATTTCTAGTGTACAGCAAAGTGATTCAGTTATACATATGTATACATTCTTTTTCATATTCTTTTCCATTATGGTTTATTACAGGATATTGAATATAGTTCCCTGTGCTGATCAGTAGGACTTTGGTGTTGATCCATTCTCTATATAATAGTTTGCACTTGCAAACTTCCAATCCATCCCTCCCCTACCCCGCCTCCCCCTTGGCAACCACAACTGTTCTCTACGTCTGTGAGTCTGTTTCTGTTTCATAGATAAGTTCATTTGGAAACACTTTTCCACTGACAACATACTTCCTTGATTTTCCTCCCGCTGCTCTGAATGCTGCTTTCCACATTCCTTTGCCAGCTGTCCTCTCTCCTCTACCTAGCATTCTCTGTTGGTCTTCTACCGGGTTTTGTCCATCTCATCCACTTCTAAGGATTCGTTTTCTATTTATATGGCAGCAGCTCTACAGCTGTTCACATGACATCTCCACCTAAAAGTCTTACAGGCATCTCAATTTAAACATGTTCAAATCTGAACTCAGCATCTCCACCTTTGCCTGCAAAACTGGCGTTAGCTTAGGACATGGCACTATTGGTAAGGGCACCACATCTACTTAATCACTCCTGCCAGAACCTCAAGGACATTCTGAACCCAGCCTCTCTTTTCCCTCCACTTTGGTCTCTCCTGGTCTCTTTCTAAACTATACCTCGTGTCTCTTGAATTCTTCCACTTTGCTTTAATTCCACAGTCACCATGCTAGTCCAAGCCACCATCAGCTCTCGCCCAGACTGCTCCAAGGGCCTCTTGAATGGCCTCCACCTTTACCACTCTCTAACCCGTTCTCTACACATCAGCCAAAGTGATCTTTCACAAACTTGGAATAGGATGGCTTTGGCTTAAAACTCCCCAATGGCTTTCCCTTGACTTTGGCATAATGTTGGAAACCCTTAACGTGATATTAAAATGCCAACCAAAATCTATTCCTGTCTTCATTTGTAGCTTTGTCTGTTATCACTTTTTCCCTCTGTTCTATCTACTCCGGCCATCTTGGACTTCTTTTTGTCCTTTGAATGTGCCACATTATCTTGACTTAGGGCCTTCAAATGTGCATTTCCTTTAGCCTGGCACCCTCTTCATCACCTTCTTTACCTGTCCAACTCCTCTTTAGCCTTCAGATAGTTCCCTAAGCCCCCAGACTAGTTTTGTCTCCCTCTGGCACTCTCTTATAGCACCTGTGTTTTTCTAATAGACTCTAAACTCCATAAGGTCAAGGATCAGAGCTGTCTGGTTCACTGACGTATCCACAGTGCCTAGCACAACACGTGGCACACAATAGGTACTCAATAACTAGTTGTTGAACAATAAAATATTATCTGATTCAAACTTCCCATTTTGGAGACGAGGAAACTAGGATCTAGAGAAAGGAAGCAACTCATTCAAAATTGCAGAGCCTAGACTCAGATTTGTACAGGACCAGAGCCTCCTGATTTCCAGATCAGTTTTCTTTCCAGTACATCATGTGCCTTGTCAATAACTTAGTAACCAGAGGGAAGCAGACTGAATTCCCTATGTCTTGTGAAAGCCAGAGCAAGCTCATCTTCATAAACACAGCTGACATAGGTGTTGTTTTCTTTGTTTGTTTTATATAAAAGGCCTAGAAGTCCAACCCAGAAATAAACTCCACATTTCTAAACCTACAGGCTCCTACAACTTTTATTCCCTACAGCCCCTGTTCTGCTCATTTTTCATCTTCCTTCCCTCCATTAACCAGAAGCATCAGCTGGCATCCAATGTTGAATGGTTCCTTCATTCCATGCTCCTTATCACTCCCCTGCCCAGGCAGCATGTTACATGTAGCAGAAGATTAGGAAGTGCTGTCTTTAAATAGCAGCACTTGAGAAAACATTACAATATCCTGTGTAATCCTGGGGTGCTGATGGGTATAATAATTATAAAAATAAAAATAACAAATTTTTAAGCTATTACTTGTGCCAGGCACTAAATTAGATGGTTTGCATGCCTTTTAGCTTTCTAACTCTATGAGTAATTATTTCTGTTTTTCTATTTTACAGATGAGTAAACTGAGGCATAAAGAAGTTATTAAATTGCCTAAGCCATTCAGTTAGAAGAGCCAAGGTGCTGATCTAGGCAGTCCAGAGCCCATGATCTTAACCATGTGACATCTGACAATAAAAAACAGGTTGACCTGACAGTTAGGAAATACTAAAAAGTACAACTAAGGGAGATCCCAAAGTTGCTTTATACAGATATCCTACCCCTGATTTATTCATTCATTCATTCAATCATTTATTAATTCATTGATCCATCTACTCATTCGTTCTTTCATTCTCTCAACACTATTTATCGAAAAGTCACATTATATCAATTGCTGGGAATACTGATTAAAATTAATGACCTCTATCCTCTGAGCTCTCACCGTCTAGTGAAAGTGGCATATAAGTAAACAGACATTTATCCTACTGTGTGCTAAGTGCTAAGATAGAGGGAAATCAGGGAGCTTTGGGAACACAAAAAAAGATTATAAACCAACTTAAAAGGACACTGCGATGATTTATCCTGGACTTGCCTTCCATGCTTTCCCCTCACTCTGTCTGACCTCTGCTCCCTCCTTCCTTCCCAGTTTCCCGCCAGCCTTTCTCATGCTTTTGGTGCTTTGGTGCCATCTTTGGCCTCACCAACTCCTGGTTTCAGACTCAACCTCTCTGCTTGTCCTTTTTCCTCCTGATGTTGGTTCGAAATGCATTCTGGCTTAGCCAAAGGCTCTTCTGCACCATAAACCAGTCTGAGGCTGGCCCCAAAGGCTAGACCAGTGTGTGCATGCCCTACTTCTAATGTGGCTCTAGTCTAGGAGAGTTGGAGATCCAAAACAGGGAGCTTTAAGGAGTATGGAGGGCAGGATAGATGGATAGATACCCTGTGTCTTAGATAATTTGTTTATTTATCAGCCTAAACAAAGAGAAATTGATTAGTGACTACCCAACATCCCTTGAAGCTCAGTCATTAGGTCCTGCATGCCCCACACCACATTTTCATTACCCTGTAATATATTGGTCTCTGTGCAGTAGTGGAATCTTTGGTTTTGCATCAGAGTAAAATAAAATAAACCCATCACACTTGGAACGTAAGGAAATGTTAATACCATCACATTTTTATTCTTTGCTGCCAATTATGGTTCCTGATCTGTTGGCCAAAGAATCTTCCCAATACAAAATTAACGTTGAAGCAGGAAATGTAAGTTTCCAAGGTGTTCAGACCCTGAGAGCTTTCAAGATGTTGTGTTTTCTCGAGTTGCAGTCTCCTGTTGGCCCACTCCATCCTAAACAAAGTTTCTCCCCTGCAGTCATAAATGAAGCATATCCTGGCTAAAGAATTTTGTGGATTAGAGGCACCAGTTGAATTTGGCAACTAAAAGAGAATTAGTGGTGATTCCTGTTGATCAATGTGTTTGATGTAATAGATGAGGGACTCACCCCTATATATGGAAGAAATCAGAGTCAGAAGAGGTATATGGATTGAAAGAAAAAGAAGGGATTGAGATTCTAGAAATAACCATGAGGTGGAGGGGACATTTGATAGGAATGATGGGGCAAGCGAGAGAATTGGACTAATGGGCAACTGAAGTCAGAAAGTGGCAATTAGAATATTGGAAACACTTTGAAAACATAAGACTCAAGCATTGGATGGGTCTTGTAAACAGATACTGAAGTCTTACATGATGATGACAAACCTCCAGATGGAAAGGGAGACTCAGATCTAAGCCTTAGCCTCATTTAACAGCAGCAAGAGGCTGATGATGACAGCACTGAGATGCAGGGGAGCTGAGTATGATTATATCTCTATCATTAGGTGGCATAAACTTCAGAGTGAGTTTTTGTGCTTGCAGGTGGAGGAGTAATCATCTGGAAATGATAAAATAAGGAGGCATGACAATATTGACACCCACCACCTTCCCCACCAACCTGAAACATCTACCCAAGTAATACATGTTAACTCTTACTTTTAATGAAGTTACTGGGAAAATAAGCTTTGTTTCAGTTGATGGGTAAATAGTAGTAGTAGTAGTAACAACAACTATAGTTTTAATCATTTATTCCATAACAATAGACCTATAAAATAGGTATTAAGATTCCCATGTTTAAAATTGAGACTCAAGAGTGTTAAGTGGCAGAGCTAGGATTTGAATTATGGTCTCTATAGCACCAAAGCCTTTGTCCCACAGTGAATGGTTAAGAATAGAATTCCAAAACTGTGTGTCTCCGCATCTTTCAAATGGGGATATGAATTAGGTAAAGTGTTCACTACAATACTGGGCCGTAGTAAGTGCTCAATAACTGTTAGCTGCCATTACTATTATTGTTGCTGTGTTATTGTTATTAGTATTATTTTTATAGCTCACTGCATTACCTTATATTCTCAGCCAGAAATATTAGTAGGACCATTTCTTTTTCAGTCAATAACAGATTATTAGATGGGTGATAGCTTGCAGGTTTTTTTTTTTTGTTTTTTTTTTTGAGGTACGCGGGCCTCTCACTGCCGTGGCCTCTCCCGTTGCGGAGCACAGGCTCCAGACACGCAGGCTCAGCGGCCATGGCTCACGGGCCCAGCCGCTCCGCGGCACGTGGGATCTTCCCCGACCAGGGCACGAACCCGTGTCCCATGCATCGGCAGGCGGACTCTCAACCACTGCGCCACCAGGGAAGCCCCTAGCTTGCAGTTTTGAAGTCTGTAATCTAATGCTTTTAGTAAGAAGCTTGATATTTTGGCTTTGAGAAAACCCATAAGAGCCAAGTCAAACTCATGTAAGTAAGATGAATTGTCGTTCAACTATTCATTTTAGGACCCAACCCCTTAGCAGTCAGGCCGTGTATTAGGACCACACTTCAAAATATCACAGTGGTAGGTAGCCTTACCTATTGTGGAACCTCTCCCCTCTGCCATGCTTGCATGACTGACTTGAAATGAAGCTGTACCTTGCTGGAGAAACATGGTGGGTATATTCCCTCTTAGAGTGAAACTAGTTTAACAACAACAAAAAAAACCCCTAATAAAACGTACCATTGGGGGTAACTGGTTCATTTGTCAACTGAGAGTTAATCAAAAAAAGACATGTACATGGAACCAACAGATTGCAGAGCTGGCAAAGACTTCAGAAATAATCTAATCCAACCCCTTTATTTTGCTGATAAGGAAAGTGAGTCCCAGGAAGGGGAAGGGTCTTACTCAAGGTCATACAGCTGGCAGTAATTTTGTTTGCTTCAAAAATTAATATGAACAATCTTTCCATACATCCCTGAATCCATCTTCCTGCCTTTGTAAGCACAATGTCATGACTATAATTGAATTTATCTTTGATGGTGGAGAAAGCAAGCTTTCAGGGTTTTACAGGGCCCTAAAGTCATCAGAGCAAGATAAATTGTCATGAACTGATGCTGAAGATCTGCCTATTGGCTGTAAGCTCCTCAAGGATTAGGCCTGGTCTTATTCATGAGTTAAAGCAAGTTTCAAATCCTAGCTAAGCCATTTACTAGCTTAGGAAAGTCACTTAACCTCTCTGAGCCTCTGTTTCCTCATTATAAATTTAGATAATAAGACCTTCGTTACAGAATGTTTGTTAGCATCAAATGAGGCAAGATATAGATACACAGTGCCTCGCCAAAATAGACATTTAATAAGTGTACACTTTCAACTAACCTTTAGCTAATGTCCTGCTAAAATCTACGGACACATCAATGAATAAGAAAGCCAAGGACCCTGATTTCACAGAGCTTAGGTTCATGAGGGAGGAGTAGAGGTAAGAGCCAAAGGAAGAAGTAGACAGTAACCAAGGATGCAGGTAAATTAATATAATTTCAGGCCATGCTAAGTGCTGTGAAGGGTTATGAAGACAAGAAAATAGGATCATGTGGTAGAGGGTGTTCAGGAGAAGTAGACTGTTTCAGCCAAGAGTGGCCCAAGTCGGTCTCTTTGAGATTATATTTGAAGACGACCTAAGTCATATGAAAAAGCCAGACAGTCTAAGATCCAGAAGTGCACTCCTGAAAGAGGCAGGAAGGCCCCCAGCAGGGGCAAACTTGCCACGTTCAGTCAACAGCACCATAGCCATTGCGTTTGCAGCACAGCCAGCACAGTGAGCAAGACCTGAGGTGAGGTTGGAGACATCCACCCAAGTTTGACCTTTCAGTTCTAGGCCATCTTATGAAATTTGAATTTCCTTCAAAAAGCATCCATTGCAGCTTTCAGGAGTGAGGAGAGCTATGATATAACAAACAGTAAATATTTGACCTCTGTCCTTGACCTGGCACACAGCTTCTAAACCCCTGGGAATCTGGAGTGAAGAGTGTCTTTTGTATACTAATGAGATGACTGGGGACCCCTAGATAACCAGCAACACAGGGGTTGGTCACCAGCAAGACCAAGGCATGATCAGAGGGTTGGAACTTTGAGCCTCACTTCCTGACCTCCAAGTAGGGGAGGGGGCTGGAGATTCAGCTAATCACCAATGGCTAATGATTTACTTAATTGTACCTATGTACATGAAACCTCCATAAAAACCCCTAAACAACAAGGTTTGGAGAGCTTCCCGTGGTGTGCCCCAGAAAGCATGGAAGCTCTGCCCACCTCCCACCCACCTCCATTATACCTTGCCCTATGCATCTCTTCCATTTGGCTGTTCCAGAGTTGTATCCTTTATAATAAACTGGGCATGGCAAGTGAACCACTTTCCTGAGTTCTGTGAGCCATTCTAGCAAACCTGAGGTGGAAGGGCAGGTCATGGGAACCCCCAGTTTATAGCTGGTCAGTCAGAAGTACAGGAGGCCCAGTGACTTGGAAGTGGCGTCTGAAGTGGGGGCAGTCTTGTAGGACTGAGCCCTTCACCTCAAGTGACACTAACTCCGAGTAGTTAGTGTCAGAATTGAACTGAATTGTAGGACACCACTTGGTGTCTGCAGAGTTGGAGAATTGATTGGTGTGAGGAACCCACATAGTTGGTGTCAGAAATATTGTGAGTAAAAATAGCTCAGAGAAACAAAATCTAATTTACTTCATTCGATGATCCATGCAACAAAATTTTTTTTTTTTTTTTTTTTTTTTTTGGCTGTGCCGTGTGGCAGGTGGGATCTTAGTTCCCCAACCAGGGATCGAACCTGTGCTCCCTGCATCGGGAGTGCAAAGTCTTAACCACTGGGCCACCAGGGCAGTCCCATCCAACAAATACTTATAGATCACCTTTTCTGGCCAGGCACAGTTCTTAGTGCAATGAATGAATCAAATAAAAACCCCTGGCCACATGGGGCTTGCATACTAATGGTATAATAAATATGTAAAGTTTATGGAGCATTTACTAAGTGCTGCACTATTCTAAGTGCTTTGCCTGAAATAACTCACATGGTCCTCAAAACAGTCCTACTAGAGGCATACTGTTCTTATCCCCATTTTTAGGTGAGGAAACAGGCATAAAGAAGTTAAGTCATTTGTCCATGATAATGCAGCAAGTGGTAAAGCCTGACTTCAAACTCTGGCAGTTCGTGATCGTCAGAGTCTTTCTGAAAAATCTCTCTGACTGGTCCTCACTGTTGTTAGGGTGCCAGTTATGATGTTGGTCAGAGATTGGGATACTTGAATTTTCAACAAAGCTGTGAGTAGATACTATTATTTCCACTTTATAGATGGGAACACTGAAGCTTAGTTCACACATCTGGTAAGTAGCAGAGCCCAGGTATGATCCCAAGCCTATTTATCTCTACAACCTTACACCTTTCCACTAGCATCTCCATTTCCTGCAAAATTGGAGAGCGCCACGCCCCTACCCCTCCTTTATGATCAAGAGACTAATCCAAGGTGTATTTTAGAGTGAATACTGGAGAAATAGTCGTTTGAAAATTTTTATTTCCATTTTGTAGGCATTCTATAATGGAAAATAAAATATAAATATACCAACACATACTTATAACATACACAGTGTTTTTTCTTTTACATTCTTTTAAATTGAGATACAGTGTACATAAAGTGAAATTCACAGATCTTAAGTGTACAGTTTGATGAAGTTTGATAAATGTGTACACCCATGTAATCAACACCCTAATAAATAAGATATATGTATGTGTGTGGATGTGGATGCGTAGGTAGGTACATAGATTGATACCATGTATTTAAAATTAAAAATGAGGTGTGAGTCTTCATGTCACGATTAGTGATGAAGACCTACCCCACTCTTTCCTTTCTCTAACCACTTCCTGCTTCTCAATTGACATTGTTATCATGGAGGTTACACAGAATACCAGGTGCAGGTCAAACGATGACTGTGTCAAAGAAAAACAGAACAAAACAAAACAAATAGCAGAACAACTAGCCATTTCTTAATGCTTGTTGGAGGAAAATCACATTGCTATACTTTGTTTTTCTACGGAGGGATCATGTGCCTCAGCCCACACATTAACATGTGAACTTGTTGTTCCAGTAAAATGAGTCAGAGCTCCTCAAGAAGGCAGATTGATGTATTTCAGAACTATGTGTCAGCATCTCTGAAAAAAGGTACAGTGTACTGTATTGGTGTGTCTCACACACGCACACACACTCATTCTCACCCAAGGAGATGGCACAACTAATAAGCAGCAGAAGTGTGATTTGAATACAAGCCCGGGGAACACAAGCATCAGGCTTTTTGCATTGCAGAGAGGACAGGAGTGTTGGGTCTGAGTGTAGAGTTAAGCAAAGGCCTGGAATCGGAATTCTGGCTTTACTGCATATTCGCTTTCTGACCTTGGGCAAATTCCTCATACTCTGTTCACTTCTTGGTTGATGAAGTGGGGATAGATGATGATATCTGTGTCATGAAGTCGTTTTGAGAATTTAAAGGGTCATGTACATAAAGCAGTTCGTACAGTGCACAGCACAGAGTAAGAACCTGCAAAATGTTGGCTAAACCAGTAACCTAGCAACGGCCATGGAAGTTGGTTGCTGGGTCAATGGATGCCTTGTTTTTTGGATCATGTACTCCATCAGTTAAAAATTTTTGAGCTTACATGCTAAATACATGCAAACTTATTTACGATAAAACATATGCATATTCCACTGTGCTTGTAGATTATTTACACTATAAAACAGCTGAAATATAGCTGAAATAAAATGTTATTTTATAGTGAGGTCATCATACTAACATTATGCAGTATCTAAAGTTACACTGTTTATGGCCAGGTGAGTTTTTAATGATGTTTTAAAATGATTATTGATGATTTCTAAACGATTTTGAATATGTCTCTGTATTTATATCTCAAACAGTATTCTTTATTTTTCTTCTTTTTAATTGACATATAGTTGCTTTATTATATTAGTTTCAAGTGTACAGCATAGTGATTCAGTATTTTTACAGATTATACTCCATTAAAAGTTATTACAAGATAATAGCTGTGCTTCCCTGTGCTGTACAATACATGCTTGTTGCTTATCTATTTTATATATGGTAGTTTATTTCTCTTAATCGCCTACCCCCATCTTGCCCATCCTCCCTTCCCTCTCCCCACTTGTACTCACTAGTTTGTTCTCTATATCTGTGAGTCTGTCTCTGTTTTTCATATACATTCATTTGTATTATTTTTTAGATTCCACATATAAGTGATATCATAGAGTATTTGTCTTTCTCTATCTGACTTATTTCACTAAGCATAATATTCTCTAGGTCCATCTACGTTGCTGCAAATGGCACAATTGCATTCTTTTTTTTATGGCTGAGTAATATTCCAGTGTGAGTGTCTATGTGTGTGTGTGTGTGTGTGTGTGTGTGTATGAAACATCTTCTTTATCCATTCATCTGATGATGGACAACAAACAGTATTCTTGATAATTTTGATTTTTTTCCCAATTCTCGTCTTATCTGACTAGATCTTCATTGTTTTTACCTTATAATACGAAGAGCTAGCACCAAGTTAGTAAAAGTATCATCATTTTTTTGTTTCCTTGAATCTGAATTATCACCATTGCCTTTAATCCATTGGTTGAATCTTTCTCAGCTGCTTGCCCATTTTGTGAGGGTTTATTTAAATAAAATTAGATAATACCTAGAAACCTACCAACCTGGAACATGTAAATGATGATATGTAGCAAAGCCCTGGAAGCTGGGGACATAGAATGGAGTGCCACGCTGTCATCCCTGGTGTTGTAGAGCTCTCACCCTTCCCTTAGGACACCTCACGCATCTTACTCACTCATGACTGTCTGATGTGTGGACCAACTGATGGATCTGGTGACAATCTGCATATTAAACTTGAATTAATTTCTTTAGACTAAAAGTCATATAAATGGCACTTCCAATATTTTCTTCTGGAATCTTAACAGATCATCTCCAGCACTCCTTGGAGCACATGTATGCCATTTTAGAAACACCGTTAGATGATCTTCCATCGCCTCTGTCGTGAAAGTCATCACCCTTTCCATTCAGCAGCTCAGCAAACATTAACCAAGCAGCTGTTAAGTGCTAGGACCGTGTTAGGCATGAGACCCTCAGTAACATGGTTCCTACCTTCAGGGAGTTCACAGTATAGGTCCCACCAGGCCAGGTCCTGGTTATTCTTCCCTGTAGAAGACTCCATGACTCTGGACATGGCCAAGCTTGCAGTGAGTGCCCTTTGGTGCCTTGGTCTAGACTGCCTGCCAGCCCTCCCAAAGTCTTAAGGCCGTTGTTCCCCTCCCACTGGGTGGGAGAGAAGGTATCAGATCGCCTGCTCCCCAAATTGCAACATTCCTGTGTCTGCCACTCGTGGAATCCCCATCTTCTCCACGGGTGAAGAGCTCCTTTCTTTCTTGAACCTGACTTCCCTGGGTACCTCACCCAGTGTAGCCTAAAACCCTTTGGTGGCTCCCAAGCCAGGCCGTTAACACATGAGAACTGGGAGTTCCCTGTGCCCACACAGGCCTGGTGTCTGCCAGTGCTGCTCCCAGGGAAGTGGTGAGCAGCGTGTGTGGACTGGTATCTCGGCCTTGACACAGCAGCAAAGGGTCAAACCCCATGAATGCAGCCTTTCATGGCCTTGGTACAGGGCTCCTTTTTTTTCCTACAGAAACTCTTACACTTGCTTTCAGAAGTGACAATCAAATGTGAACTTTTCATGGTTTATTTATAGCTCGGCCTTATAGAGAGAAAGAAAAGAAGTGATTAAAAGGCGATTTTACCAAATATTTTGTTTTTAAAAGCTTTCATTGTGTGGGCAAAAAGGAAAGAGAAAAGCCCCTGTCTTCGTTGTGCTGTCTAGACTCCCAAAGAGGGTAGTGTGCTACAAATCCAGATTGTCCGACTCCTGCCTGCTGACAAAAAGTATGAATTTTGAGGCCAACTTCAAATAAACCCTTTGAACAGAAATATATTGTGGGGGGTGACTATATTTAGCACATGTCAGCATTTCCATAATAAATTCATATTGTGCTATGGTAATTTCCAGATTTACTGCAGCCAGTGGGTTCATGAGGTTTCAGTTTTATGTTAATTATTTGGAGAAATGGGAAAACTCAGCAGTGCTATTTCTGATGACAGCACTGATTCTCTGGGCATTCTCCATATTGTGTCAAATACCCTTAGTGAGCCCTGTGTCCCAGGAGAGAGGAGAGTGAGCACAAGTCATTTTGACTGCCTGTAGAAGCATAATTTTTTAAATATAAATTTATTTATTTTATTTTGGGCTGCATCAGGGCTTCATTGCTATGCATGGGCTTTCTCTAGTTGCGGCGAGCGGGGGCTGCTCTTTGTTGCAGTGCGCGGGCTTCTCATTGCGGTGGCTTCTCTTGTTGAGGAGCACGGGCTCTAGGTGCGTGGGCTTCAGTAGTTGTGGCTCGTGGGCTCTAGAGCACAGGCTCAGTAGTTGTGGCGCATGGGCTTAATTGCTCCGTGGCATGTGGGATCTTCCCAGACCGGGGCACGAACCCGTATCCCCTGCATCGGCAGGCGGACTCTCAACCACTGCGCCACCAGGGAAGCCCAGAAAGTTCTTATCTTGATCAGCATTGTCATAAATGGACTTCATGCTAAGTTTATTAGGTGTTTACAGCTAGGCTCCATTGTAGATTTTTTTTTTTTTGGAGACTTTCCACTTCTGGAAACTTCACTGTATCCTGTCCTTCTTTATTCTAGTAGATTGCTTGCTCTTTTAATTCCTTAAAAATCCAGTAGGGGACTTCCTTGGTGGCGCAGTGGTTAAGAATCCGCCTGCCAATGCAGAGGATACGGGTTTGAGCCCTGGTCCAGGAAGATCCCACCTGCCGTGGAGCAGCTAAGCCCACGTGCCACAACTACTGAGCCTGCGCTCTAGAGCCCACGAGCCACAACTACTGAGCCCACATGCCACAGCTACTGAAGCCCGTGTGCCTAGAGCCCGTGCTTCGCAACAAGAGAAGCCATCACGATGAGAAGCCTGCGCACCGCAACAAAGATTGACCCCCGCTCGCCGCAACTAGAGAAAGCCCGCGAGCAGCAGTGAAGACCCAACGCAGCCAAAAATAAATAAATAAATTTATATTAAAAAAAAAAATCCGGTAGTTTGCCTCAAGCTTCTTTATGCAGGCTCCCTCTGCCTCATTAGGTGGCCATACTGGACAGGATCTGAGGCAACCCCGGAAGCCCTCTCACCTGTGGCCACCTTAGGTTCATGGGAAACAGTCATGCCTTTTGGAGTCTGACACGTTCTGGCAGTGCTGGCTGATCCCAGGGCAACACTCCTTCACTACTACACTGAAGCTGCCAGCCAGCACTTCTTCTCCAGACAGGAGCCACACTCAACCCACCGTGTCTCACACCCTCAGGGATACACGTCCAGATCCCTGTGGCGTCAGTGAAGCCATACTTTCACCTCTCCCCTAGAAGGCCTGATGCTCAGTGAACACACAGCTGTCTCCTAAAAAATCCATCTTTTCCTGACCTTGCACATGGATGAAAGGTTTGAGTTGATTTATGGGTCCTCAACTACCCTTTTTTTCAAATTCTTCAGGGTGGTCTGTTTCCAGCTCACTTTGGTATCTCATATCTGTCAACTTTAGATCTCAGACAAAACTTCCATTTTAGCATTCTTTCACATGTACGGTCCTTAAGTTCATTTATCCCGTAGACAATTCGCTGAGCGCATACGATACACCAGATGCTGAGCTTAGCAGTAGAAACAATTATAACAGTTCCGGCCTCAAGAAGCAGGAGTCTAGTTGGGGCAGCTGATGTGCTAACAAAGAATTGTGGTGCCATATCATAAATGCTGTGATAGATGGAAGCACAAGTTGCTGGGGGAGCAAGTAACTCATTCTAGGTGGGAGGCAGGCAGTGGGGATGAGTCAGGAAAAACCTTCTGTGGAATCAACACCTGAGCTAAGTTTAACGTTTAACTCTGTACTTTTTTGAGAAACAAAATAACCTCTTTTTAAACCTTTGAAATTTCTATCACTGTTATTTCTCAATAATTTATTTTAAAAATAAGCAAAGGTAACGTGAATAAAGGGAAGAAGAATTCCCTGCTCTCTGCCCTGTGTCCACACATCTGTTACAGTGGGAAGGAAAGTGACATTTATGGAGCTCCTTCTCTAATACAAGTTTCCTGGATCCCACCCATGAAGCCAGTCCTGGAATGTCGGCTCCAGTCTGAAGCCTAAGCACAACCCGAGGAGTATGCCCCTAGGGAAGTTTCAAGCTTCAGAGGAGGCAGGAGGAGGCGGGGTCCTCCCTAAAATAGGCAGAGCAGAGTACCGCTATGAAGGAAGAAGCAATCCCCAAACAAGAGAACCAGTGGCAAAGTTGGCGATGGGGATGGCTGAGACCATCTCAGCAAGACATGGGGCTTACTTTAAGGGAATCAGAACTTAATTTATGAAGGAAAATGTTATGACATAGGTTGGGGTGAGCAGAGCTCTTAAAATATTCTTGTTAAGTGGAACGGCAGTGACCACACTAAGATGTTTTTGCTGTTTTGCAGAATGGCCCCAGTCTGACCTTCGTTGGTTCTTATCCTTTCACCTTGATTCCCTTTTCAATAATTTTTCATAATTTTTCAAATCTCCTCCTTAATAAGGCTACCGTTTCTTTCTGCTGTCAGTGTGCTTGCTACTCTCAGCATCTCTGATCTCCCAAACAGCACTTTTAAATCCACTGGGGGCTAGGAAACCAGATAACTAGTTCAGAATGTCCATGGCATCCTTGGGGAAGCGTCGGTAGGACATCCTTGCCAGGTTGGAAATATGTGTAAGCGATTAGCAGATGAAAAAGTATCAAGTTTCTTAATCCTTGAAGAACTATTGAAAAGAAGTTTATCTGCTTCTAACATAGTATTTGTCACACTCTATTTTGATCACAGTAAATGTCTTTTCCATTCTGTGGTGAGCTCTTTGATGAAAGGACCCATTCATGCTTCATCTCTGTATTCCATATATATTGGATGCTGTGCTTGGCACATAGAAGGGGCTCAATACATTTTATGAATATTCTAGGTAGAGATTAAGCAGCAAACAGACAAAGCTCCCAGACTGTGTAGCTTACATTCTGGTTAGAACAGGGAATGGAGAGGGAGAGAAGGAACACATAAACCAATAAGTACACGGATTGTCAAAAAGGAACTAGTGATAAATAATAAATATATTATTTATATAATTATATAATTAAATATGTGTGTGTGTGTGTGTGTGTATATATATATATATAAATCATAAGTAAGGTGGTAAGGATGGGCAAGGAAACACTCGGATACGTTTTGAAGGTACCCAGGGCCTTTCACATTCTGTGTGGTAGTCAGCTTTTTACATTTCTTTCCTCCTCTGCTCATGTGTGAGTTTCCCCAGGGCAAAGAGTGTATCTTATGCAAATCTGTATCCCTAGCACAGTGTCTGTACATATTGAGTAATTAATATATAGAGAGAGTAAGAAGTTGTACATATGTGACCTCAGAATGACTACATCCTTTACAATAAGAGTTCAGTAGCTGTTCCTAAGACAGGACCTATTCTGAGGAGCTTTGTCATGCTGTTGCTTGCAATCTCCCCAGGTAAGTCTTTGGAATCCAAAGTTTGGGTTTACTCCATTCCCCCTAACTTTCCCATAAACTTAATAGCATTGGGAGACTGCCCAAGGAAACTTGACCTTTCCATTCATATAATGGAGCCAACACAGTCTATGGTTGATCTTGCTGCTGTTCACTCTGACCGTGTCCACCAAGACACTGCAACTTGCTGACTGCCCGCTAACCGCATTGTAAAGACAAGAAAGTCCTGAGGTCAAGTCCATTACACTCAGCCCAGAGGTCTCACATCTATATATGCACAGTTGAAGAGACTACTGGAAAAAGAACTAAAAGTGAAATGAAGAGGTCTTAAATATTCTATCTTAAAGTACAGGTGCAAAGTGGCTTCTGTTCAGTTACTGCTATTGTGAGTTAAGCAGACAACGTGCTCAGTGGCTGATTATGTTGCCTTCTCAAGCCCTTGTGTCCAGGTAATGCAAAGGGGAAATAATTCCTTCCCACCACACCCTGCAAGCCATAATAAAAGTGCTTTGCCTTCCAGGTTGTTTATGCCCTGGAGGTCTCAATAGGCAACAGTTTATTAAGCCCAGGCTGTGTGGTCATAGATGTAATCTTTAATGTTCACTGGATTTTAATCTTATCACCAGAGAAAGTAAGTTGAAAAAAAAAATGGACTCACTGAATCTCTTAAGGGAAGTAAATTCTAATTAGAATGTTCTTGCTGGGACTTACCTGGTGGCTCAGTGGTTAAGAATCCACCTGCCAACACAGGGGACACGGGTTCAAGCCCTAGTCCGGGAAGATCCCACATGCCGCGGAGCAACTAAGCCCATGTGCCACAACTACTGAGTCTGCGCTCTAGAGCCCGGGAACGACAACTACTGAGTCGGCGTGCCACAACTAGTGAAGTCCGTGCACCTAGAGCCCATGCTCCACAACAAAAGGAAGCCACCGCAGCGAGAAGCCCGTGCATCACAAGGAAGAGTAGCCCCCGGCTCGCCACAACTAGAGAAAGCCCACGCTCAGCAACGAAGACCCAACGCAGTCAAAAATAAATAAATAAATTTACGAAAATAAAAAAAGAATGTTCTTGCCTGTGACAAGCCTCGCATTGGTGTTAACTTTCCAACTTAGTTCTGTGTGTTCTGTTTTCCATTTGACAGGACGCGATGGCAAGAATGAGCAAAGTTGGGAAAGTTGTGTTTCCTAGAAGTGAGGATAAAAGGTAAGTTTATATGTTTTCTGTGCACGGTGCTGAGGAACGAGGGCAACAGACACATGCGACGTTAGAGCCGGAATTAACCACAGGGGTCAGCAAGCCAGGCCTTTCATTTAATAGTTGATAAAACTAAGTCTCAGAGAGGTAAAGTCACTTTCAATTCCCCAAGATCACGGAGCTAGGTAGGGCCAGACCTGGAGGTCAAATCCAAACTTTTGAACTCTCAAACCAATGTTTTTTTTCCCTAGGTCACATTAGCAGTAAATCTGGTCTCCTCTGTTCTAAAATGGGGATCTCTTATGTCTTCCACATGGTAGCATCTGTCTGTTCCTCCACCCTTTGCATCATGTGATTTTGAGGGCTACAACATGACTTTTATTTTAAATTGAAGTATAGTTAATTTATAATATCCTGTTAGTTTCAGGTATACAGCACAGTGATTTTATATATATATATATTAGAGAGAGAGAGAGAGGGAGAGGTATTCTTCTTCAGATTCTCTTCCTTTATAGGTTATTATAAAATATTGAGTATAGTTCCCTATACTATACAGTACGTCAGCATAACTTTCATTAATGTTTTAACCCCAATTCACAAACACTAATTTATTGAGTGCCTGCTATCTTCAAGGCATTATGCTCTTTGGCATCTAGGCAGGATTTAGAATGGAATAAGACAATCTTATTTATGCAGGAGATCATTTCAAGCCAAAGGGATATGTTATATAATAGAAGCATTACCAGGTGACAAAGTAACCCAAAACAGAAAAGAATTTGACCCTGTAGGAGTGAGGCAAAGCTTTTGAGAGGACGTTAAGTCTAGCTGACTTTAAATGCTTAAAAGAAGTTGTCAGGCCAAAACCGAAAAGCACTTTGTCAGTAGAGGAATAACACAGGCAAAGTTATAAAGATGGCAACAGCATTGTGTATTCAGGAAACTATCAACAACTCATAATTCTGAAATGCAAAGTATGAGATGGGAGATGGCAGGGAGTGAAATTGGGTGTTGGGGGGAACAGAGGGGGTCCTCTCATAATGAGTTTTGAGGCCGTGCTAAGGACCTCAGACTTCATCCTACTGGTGAAATGGAGATACTGAACTTTAAGCAGTGGTGGGACCTGGTCAGATGCAGATATTAGAAAAATCCTCTTAGAGGATGCGTTAGAGGGCCTAAGGGTAGAAGAGACCAGATGAAAAGTTTTTCAACAATCCAGCTGAGAGAGGAAAATGACATATATTGAGTCACTGGTAGTGAGTTTAGAGATGAAGGAACAATTGCGCAAGTGGCTTTTATCACTTTAGGAAAGTATTTGAGGTTAAGATGTAAAAGCAAATTCTACCTTATATAATGGACAGGCAAAGGTGCTTATCTCACCAAAGCATAATTGACATGTAACAGAGTGGAAATGTCCATGGAAAAAGCCATCCAGTATCTTTTTATTTTCTTAAAGAAAGTCTCCAAATGGAGTTGGGCTGTTAATCCTCTGAATATAAACCCCTCTCTAAATACCGGGGTGAGTGGAGCAGGCCCTTACATGGGGGAGCTCAATGCAGGAACATGGAGAGAACTGAGTTCCCCATGGCAGTGGGAGCCCTGGGCTAGCAGCAGCATCCCTCTTTTGTTGAAATTAGAAACAGATTATTCTTCTCCATCTCTTCACTGACCCTCTGAAGACTCTTGAGGGAAGTCTGTTTTTAAGTTCTTTGAGTAGATTCCACGTGTTCTTTTGAAAAGAATCCTTGGCGGCTTGCTGTCAGCCGCTGTGAGAGAGGCGCACACGATGCTCTAGCACCATCTGCAGGCGGCCTGAAGATTTGCAAGTGGAAAGAGCCAGTTTCCTTCTGAGCTACGCTCAACATCTTGAGTCAAATCACGTTCTTGTCTGTATAGAACACTTACTTAGGTCTGTGCCACACAGACCTAAGAATGGAAGGAAACATTTATATATCATATATCTGATAAAGGATTAATACCCATATACAGAGAACTCCTAAAACTCAATAACCAAAAAGCCAACGACCTAAATCAAAAATGGGCAAAGGACTTGAATAGACATTTCTCCAAAAATGATATATGGTCAACAAGCACATGAAAAGATGCTCAACACCACTAATCATTAGGGCAATACAAATCAAGACTACAATGAGATACCAATTTATACCCATTAGTGTGGCTACTGTCAAAAAAACAGAAAATAACAAGTGTTGACAAGGATGTGGAAAAATTGGATCCCTTGCACACTGTTGGTGGGATGTAAAATGGTGCAGCCACTGTGGAAAATAATATGGTGGTACTTCAAAAGTGTAAGATAGAATTACCATATAACCCAGAAATTCCACTTCTGAGTATGTGCCCAGAAGAACTGAAATCATGGTCTCAAAGAGATATTTATGCACCCACGTTCATAGCAGCATTATTCACAGTAGCTAAAACATGGAAGCAACCCAAGTGTCCATTGACAGATGAATGGATAAAGAAAAAGTGGTATATGCGTACAATAGAATATTATTCAACCTTAAAAAGGAAGGGAATTCTGAAATATGCTGCAACACGGATGAACCTTGAGGATATTATGTTAGTGAAAAGAGCCAGTCACAAAATGACAAATATTATATGATTCCACTTATATGAGGTACCTGGCATAATCAAATTCATGGAGACAGAAAATAGAATGTTGATTGCCAGGGACTAGGGAGAAGGGGAGAATGGAGAGTTATTATTTAATGGGTGGATTTTAGTTTTGCAAGATGAAAAGAGTTCTATGGATGGATGGTGGTGACAGCTGCACAATAATATGAATGTACTTAATGTTACTGAACTGTACACTTAAAAATGGCTAAAATGGTAAATTTCATGTTATGTATATTTTACCACAATTTAAAAAATTGGAAAATAAAAAGCACAGGGAAAGAAGCACATTGGACCTCAGCTTCCCATGTATAAAAAAGGAAAAATATAGTCTCTCCATCTTTTGACATTTCAGGATAATAGAAGGATGTAAGAACAACATTAACTCACATTGTGTAAGCACTTGACAGCCCGCATAATATTTCATATTCATGTTTAAAATTCAGTCACTCGGGCCTCCCTGGTGGCGCAAGTGGTTGAGAGTCCGCCTGCCGATGCAGGGGATACGGGTTCGTGCTCCGGTCTGGGAGGATCCCATATGCCGCGGAGCGGCTGGGCCCGTGAGCCATGGCCGCTGAGCCTGCGCGTCCGGAGCCTGCGCGTCCGGAGCCTGTGCTCCGCAGCGGGGGAGGCCACAACAGTGAGAGGCCCGCATACCGCAATAAAATAAAATAAAATAAAATAAAATAATAAAATAAAATAAAATAAAATTCAGTCACTCTGTGACGTAGGTACTGTTATCATCCCTCTTACAGCAGGGAAACTGAGGCTCAGACCACTTAAAGAAGTTGCCCCAAATCACCTAGGCTTCTCTGCCTGGAAAGCCGATGCTTTTCCCACTGTACAAAGAATAAGGCCAATGAACAAAGTTGCTGCAAAACTGTCAGTATTAAAATTAGAAATCTTCAAGTGTATGAGAAAGAGTACTGACCCAAGCTTCCTTCTAGAAGTTTCCCAAAGTCAGAAAATCCATCTCATACAGTGAAAAAATTGCTTGACGTTTGATTGTCAGAGAGTAGCATTTGAAGAAGAAAATTGCTGTCCGCAAAATCATTCTATGATTAATAAATTTGGAGGCTCATAGAGTGGGTTTTAGTATAATCTACATATAGTGAGATTGATGGTAATACTGGAATGTTAATTTTTTAAGTAGTAACCATAACTAGCATTGATATCACTTGCTATGAGTCAGGCACTGTTCTAAGTGCTTCTCAAATACTACCTCATTTAGTTCACATAACAGTTTACATTACCTCTATTGAGGTAGGTCTTGTAATTTTTCCCATTTACAAATAGGGACATTTAGGAACAAAGAGATTAAGTAAAATATCCATGGTCACACAGCTAGTAATGGGGCCTAGCTGAGATTCAAACCCAGGCCTAAGAGTCCACCTCTTAACCCCGTGTTTGGCCCCATCACGGCTCTTAAGTTACCAGAATTCTTAAGGTAGAAATGCTGGGCAGTGGTGTTCCTATTAATCTGTTTATCTCTGCATGTTACAGGTAGAAGTCCCTGTGTGCATTCAGGGTTACTCTCACACTCTCTCTCCCCCAATTCCCAAGCTTGCACCAATGCTCCTTCACGAGGACTTCTTTTCAGAGCACCCCAGAACCTCCCAAGACATGCTAGACAGGGTTCATCAACCCCTTACCTCACGTCAGCTCCTCCCAGCCAAGAGGAATAAGGGCCAAGCTGCCATCTGCAAGTATAATTTGTCTTAGCTACTATTGTTCTTTTCAAGATTGTGATGCCAAGGTAGCTTCAGCTGCTCTGCCTTCTAACTCATGGCCAACACCAGTTCTAACAGGTCTTATCTGAAGACTCAGCTGGATAGTACAGGAGAAAAGGGTCCTCTGTGGGATGCCCAGAAGGCAGGGCACAGCTCCAGGAAAGGAGTCACATTCTCATGGGGTTTTACTCCCAGATAAATGAGTCTGCAAAGGAAATGAAAGTGTGGAACTTGCAAAGGGTGATTAAAATGTTCAGTTTCGTCCCTGGTCAGGCTGTGACATTAAACCAGTCACTAAACTGGTGGGGGGTGGTGGTCAGGTAATCATATATGAAATACTTATTGAAGCTGGGAATGTGAAAGGCCCTGTGTCAAGCCTGGCACTTCCACTGTGTTATAGTGGAGGCTTTGAAGTCAGATAGCCCTGAGCTTGAATTCCAGCTCTGCCGAGTTTTAGCAATACAAGTTTAGATTTGCCTCTTTGAGCAAATCTCACCTCTAAAACCTTTACCTCTAAAATGGAGATGTAGGTTCACCCATGGAGGTTAAAGATAGTGAGTGTGAAACATGTGGCTCAGGATGCTGTCAGCATCCAAAAAATGGGAAGTGTCTGCAAAACTGTAACACATAACATTTCTGTTCTTCTAAATGTCAGGGGAAGCAGCATAACAGTCTTGCTTGAGATCATCCAACATATTTATTTTTCTCCTGCAGATATTATGACAAGAAATATCAAGTATTCCTAAAGCTGGTTGAACACCAGAAGGAGTATGCATCCATCATGAAAGGGGACTGAACTGAGCTTGCACGGGCGGATGCCAGGTTTCATGTCATTGCATCAGGGGCCTCTGTCATTTCACCTTATATTTAAGACCCTTAGGTATCATTTCATCATTTCTGTATTTTCTTTTTAATAAAGAAAACTGAGACGTGTGCAACCAGAACTAGAGTCTTCCATTTCACAATACCACCTTTATTTACTTGGTAGTTTCCACAGGCACCATCATGGAGACAGAAACTTCACCAAGAGTCATAGGATCTCCTATGGGACTAGAACTTGGGGATCATTCAATCCAGGAGAAACTGTCCTTGGTAATTGATTCAATGTCAGCCACTAAAGACTTACTTCAGGTAGGACATCTAATGTTTATTCTATAGGTGGCTAAAAACTTATTAACTTTTTATTTGGAAATAATTTCAAACTTACAGAAAAACTGCAAGAATAGGAATAATACAGGGAACACCCATGTACCTAACTTTTACCTTTGAATAGTTATCCCATCTGCTTTCTCATTTATATGTTCTCTCTATATGTGTGTGTGTGTATATATGTATATTTGTATACATATGAATACATATATACACACAAATTTTTATGAATCACTTGAGAGTAAATTTCAGTAGACTTAATATTTATATAGCACTTTTATTTAATCTATTCATATTCCAGTTTTGTCAATAATTCAATAATGTCTTTTATGGCATTTTTCTCTCCTGAGTAGGATCCAGTTTAGACTCAGATACTGCATTTAACTGCAGAATAGTCATCTTGCAAACATCATTTTAAGATAGGTGCAGGCAGGGATCATCAATGGATCCAGGAGGAAATTTTTTTCTTTTTTAACATCTTTATTGGGGTATAATTGCTGTACAATGGTGTGTTCGTTTCTGCTGTATAACAAAGTGAATCTGCTATACATATACATATATCCCCATATCTCCTCTTGTGTCTCCCTCCCACCCTCCCTGTCCTACCCCTCTAGGTGGTCACAAAGCACCGAGCTGATCTCCCTGTGCCATGTGGTTGCTTCCCACTAGCTATCTATTTTACATTTGGTAGTGTATATATGTCCATGCCACTCTCTCACTTCGTCCCAGCTTACCCTTCCCCCTCCCCGTGTCCTCAAGTCCATTCCCTACATCTGTGTCTTTATTCCTGTCCTGCCCCTAGGTTCTTCAGAACCATTTTTTTTTTTTAGATTCCATATGTATGTGTTAACATACGGTATTTGTTTTTCTCTTTGTGACTTACTTCACTCTGTATGACAGACTCTAGGTCCATCCACCTCACTACAAATAACTCAATTTCCTTTCCTTTTATGGCTGAGTATTATTCGATTGTATATATGTGCCACGTCTTCTTTGTCCATTCATCTGTTGATGGACACTTAGGTTGCTTCCATGTCCTGGCTATTGTAAATAGAGCTGCAGTGAACATTTTGGTACATGACTCTTTTTGAATTATGGTTTTCTCAGGGTATATGCCCAGTAGTGGGATTGCTGGGCCATATGATAGTTCTATTTTTAGTTTTTTAAGGAACCTCCATACTGTTCTCCAGGAGGAAATTTTGATGAGTAACAGGATATATGCATGGTCTTAAAATGTCTCCTCAGAGATTGTTTATCAGTTACAAAAAGAAAAAGAATGTTAACCATACAGGGAAGAAATAGGACATCATCTTGATTGGGTGATCAAAATTAACTTCAGATGGGTAAACAGACATCATGGGCCTCCAGATGTGATAGCCTGGAAAGGACACAACATCATCCTGGCTGGGAATGCATAGCCTTGATCTAACCATAAGGAAACATAAGACAAAACCCAAATTGGGCAGCATTCTGTTTTTTAATGGACTATACTCTTTAAAAATATCTGTCATAAAGACAAAAGTGTGTGGAAAAGAAACATGGTGGCTAAAAGCTATTGATATAGACAAGTATTTGAAAACACAACTACAGTTACCTTCGTGGATACCATAACACACACATACAAACACAAACATACACACATGTACATACACACACACATACCATTTTGGACCCAAGAGTAACTGCTAGTTTTGATTCTAGAGCTGTCATCATTCAGATGAATTTGAATAGAGAACTTCAGCAACATAAGTCAGCAGGTAGAGAAGAAAAAGCCACTACAGCTCAGTCATCAAACCTCTTTTGGAGTACTTATTCTGTGCCAGGTATTGTGCTATGCACTGGAGTACAGGGATAAAGAAAACATGGTCCCTGCCTTCAGGGAGCTCCCAATCTAAAGAGAAACAGAGACAAGTAAATTGATCACAGTACACTGTAAGAGGTGCCACATTAAAAGAAGGCACCTGCTGCCATAGAGCACATCCAACAACAAGAAAAGGAGGAAGCAGTGGAAGGTTAACAGATTGGATGGAAAGCATTATGATGTAATAGCTGTGAGCCCTGGCTTGGGATTCTAGGTCTCGCTCCACCTCTGACTTGATGTGTGACTTGGAGAAAGGCCCTCAATCTTCCTAAACTTCAGATTTTGAATGAGGATATTCATAGCACCTACTTTACCAGATCACAATGAGGATTAAGTGAAATAATACCTGTAATGCACCTAGCTCAATTGTCTGGATCATGCCTGTCTTTTTGCAGGACCTGGCACCTAGGAGATGCTCAGAACACTAACAATAAAAATTCTGAGTAGGATGACCACACCCAGTTGCAAAGGCCAACTCTATAATAACATTATACAGTATCCAAAGGATATAGAGATCTTGGGCAGGGGCTAGAGTGTGAAGGTAGATGTGGCTGTCCAGTCCAGCAGGCTCTTGCAGCAGGAAGAAACCCAGTTCATTCACCTAGACCCCAGCCAGAACTTGAGCTATGGGTGAGAAGGATTGAGGAGTCAGACTCAGCACCTCAGAGGAGAAGTCAGGTATAGCAGGACCTAAGGCAAGATGTCAGGACCACAGTCAGACAGTCAGGCTTAGGCTGCTAATACTGATCAGCTCTGACTTAGAAACCAGCTCAGGCCTGGGCCCACTCAAGCAAAGCAGCAGTGAATGCAGAAGCTGTGCCTGGCTAGGAACACAGAGGTGGAAGAGTGAATAATTAGCGACTCTTCGCCAAGTTCTTCCGGTATGTTCTCTGCAATTCTTACCATAGCATAACTTACAGTAACATTAACTTCATGTTCCAGTTAAGAAAGCTTAAGACTCAGGAAACATAAACAGCTTGCCCAGAATCCCTCAGGTGGCAGTAGAGACAGGATTCGAATCCAGATCTGTCTGGGTGGAAAGCTTTGGGTGTTACCATCTTGTAACAGCTGCAGAGGAATCCAGCCCCACAGCCTGCTCTTTAGTTAGAGTACTCGTACCGTGGGTGAACAGCGGGGCTGCTGGTCCTTCTCTCAGGCAACTCCTATCCAAGCCAACCCTGGGTTCCCACTGCTTTATAGAGAAAGGAAAACACACACAGGTGAGGCAAGGAACATAGGAACCCTAGAAATCCTCTGGCATCTTAACAGTGAGAAGCACTGTTAGAAGGGCTGAAAAACCTTGGGCAAGATACTCAACCTCTAGGCCTCGGTCTCCCCCCTCTGTCAATGGTATAATCCTGCTACCTACCTGCTAATGTTGGTCATAAGGATTCAGTGAAGAAACTCTATAAAGGCCCAAGCACAGTGCTATGTGGATAATAGGCACTCTACAAATATTGTTTCCACAGTGTTCTCTGGTGCCACCTGGCCAGATGGTTAATCCCTAAGAAAATAATTCTGGTTCCTACTATAAAGCCAGTGTTTTAGGAAAATGTAAATGTCTATATGGATTTCTTTAACCATGTGTAGCTGGAGAATAAAAATTTTAATGACTCCAATACTCACCTTCTTGCACTGGGAAGGGGGGCTTTATTTAATGCACACATGTAAAGTATAAGTGTATTTAGCTTTTATGAATAAGAGTTACAGTGTGGCCAGAGTGGTTTTCTGGGATTTTTGTTTGGTTTGGTTGCCTACTGAAAGCTTTTCTTTCAAGTTGAAGCCAGCCTTGTTTTGCAAATCATTTTGCTAAGGAACACATTTTGGGTTTTTCATTTTGACCAAAAATACTTCCCATATGTGAAGAACATAAATGTGGCTTTCCAAAGAGCCTTAGAGAACAAAAGCTGGGAGAGGGAAGTGGAGAGGAAAAGACAAGGACAGCGGAATGGGTGACATGGTGCAGAGCGACAGTAAATGACAGGACCCAATGCCAGAGTTTGCTGGAGTCCAAATGCAACAGCTAGAAGGGATGCCCTCTCTCAGGGAGACCCCGACTGGGTGGTTGGTCTTCATATTCACACCACAGTCTATGTTGTTGCCGGTTGCACTGGGGATAGAGAGTATGTGTTCCAAGGGGAGTGGTGAAAATACTGTAGGGCATCCCTGGAAACACCCAGCTCTGAGGACACACCAGATCAGCAGGTAAGGGTAACAAGCTGAGCATTAGAGTCTTTTTTTTTTTTACATCTTTATTGTAGTATAATTACTTTACAATGGTGTGTTAGTTTCTGCTTTATAACAAAGTGAATCAGTTATACATATACATATGTTCCCATATCTCTTCCCTCTTGCATCTCCCTCCCTCCCACTCTCCCTATCCCACCCCTCTAGGTGGTCACAAAGCACCGAGCTGATCTCCCTGTGCTATGTGGCTGCTTCCCACTAGCTATCTATTTTATGTTTGGTAGTGTATATATGTCCATGCCACTCTCTCACTTCGTCCCAGCTTACCCTTCCCCCTCCCCATATCCTCAAGTCCATTCTCAGTAGGTCTGTGTCTGTATTCCTGTCTTACCCCTAGGTTCTTCACGACATTTTTTTTTCTTAAATTCCATATATATGTGTTAGCATATGGTATTTGTCTTTGTCTTTGTGACTTACTTCACTCTGTATGACAGACTCTAGGTCCATCCACCTCATTACAAATAGCTCAATTTCATTTCTTTTTATGGCTGAGTAATATTCCATTGTATATATGTGCCACATCTTCTTTATCCATTCATCCGATGATGGACACTTAGCTTGTTTCCATCTCATGGCTATTGTAAACAGAGCTGCAATGAACATTTTAAGGTGATCCTTTGTTTCTCACAGGCCAGAGGACAATCAGGTTATTCAGGTTTAAGTTTGTTGCCCTGTGACTGACCTGGTTGCTCTTGTCGGAAACTGAGACTCTCAGGGCCTGTGTTCTCTGTACCTAAATAGTTCCAAATACATATGGGTGCTCAGTATATAAATAAATACACAAAGATGAGACATTTTTCTGCACAAAGAAGGCACGCAGGTAGAACTAAAAATATCTCAAAAATGTCTCACTTGCAGATCAAACAATCTATGATATGTGTTAGCGAACCTTAATTTAAGCAACATTGAAAACTTTAAAATGCGACGTGGTCATTAAGGGTTAAGAAAATCATGCCTTATACCTAACGACTTGCTTTTAGTTTTTTATTGCGCATGTGTGCGTGCACACACACACACAACACCACACACCTCATTTTGGGTTGTACTTCTAGCTCAGAAACCTTTTGCAGATTTTCAGTGTTGTTACAGACCATTCCCTGTATGATCTCTTATGGGAAACCAATTGCATCATAGTCCAGAAATACCCATTGTTCACCAGGGCTGCAGTACACATGCTTTCAGAATTCAAGGGCATAGTTACAAATAATTACCATCAAAGGATTTAAAATGAAGGACATTGTCGCTAAACAAAAACTAATGACCAAGCAGAGCTGTGTAATGTAATTATACTTAAGATGGGCCTTCTGATGAATTACAGAAGAATCTTTGTGCTGTCTGGTGTCTCCATAAATGCACTTAACTGTTATTGACAGTAATAGGAGGAAGTCTTGAACATAAAAAACTTTTTCTTCCTTTTCTAGTTTCCACAGAGAGAACTTAAAAAGCAGTACATTTTTTAAAAGGATGTTTCTCCCAGTACTTCTAAATATTTGACAATTATATAAAATTTATAAAACAAAAGTAACTTAAATAAAAACAAAGATTACTGCTAATAAATTAAGGTTTTCCAATTTATTATTATCTCACCCATTAATCTTATGGTCAATCTCTATTCTGCACAGAAAATCATTTAAAATTACATATTAGAATAAATGCTTCTAAAGACCTAATTTTATTTGCTTAAGTCGTACCTGAAGTCTTGATTAGAAGTGTTTCCTTATTAAAATCTAGGGTGAGCCTGGCTCCCTACTATACAATTTTAATACACTTGAGGTGGAAAATATTTTACTTATTATTGTCTGGTATTTAGGCAAAGTCAATAATGATGCCTTCCATTTGAATATTTCTTTGCAGTATCCACGTTGACTGCATGCATGTAATCTCAGCTGCTCCTCATAATAGATTGGTGAGGGGAGGCCTGACAAAGGGAGGGATCTCATTTTATAAAAACCACGGCTCCAAGAGTTTAAGTTACTTGCCCAAAATTGGGTAGCTGGATCACAGAGGCAGGATCACTCCAATGCTTCTTCCTAAGTAAATTCAATTAGCTTATTTGTGTAACAGAGGATGATTCATTAGTTAGCTAATTGCTCTCTCCTCTGTGGTCCCCCTCTTTAGAAGATGTATGAATATCTAGGAGGCCCCTTCTGATGCTCATTGGTTGATCAAAGTACTGCATTATTTCTATTGGCAGCAGAGTGGTGAAGTGATAAAGGCTTGAGCCACGGAGTCACTGAGTCCTGCCTTCGGGTCACAGCTTCACTGCTTACTAATCCACACAGTGTATGAACTCATGCAAGCTAGTTAACCTGTGAGTCTCTGTTCCTTATCTATAAGGTAAAAGAAATGAAAATCTGCCTCACGGCTGATGTGAGAAGTAAATGGGATGATGTTTTGAAGTGCCTGGCCCAGTGCCTGATATAAAATAGAACTGCAACAAACATCAGTTTTTCTCCTCAACCCATCCATTTTTACATTATAAAGTAAATGCGTTGTTTCTAGAAGCGTCTAGAAGCGTTGTTTCCAGTAACGTTGGATGACTTTATATCCATTTTCCATAGGTGAAAGTTCTGTGCTCTATCCATAACAACCAACCAGTACTGGGCCCTTACTATGTCAAGAGTGCTGGAATAGTTCCCATCAGTGCGTAAAGGGGCCAGCTGCAGGTTGCAGAGAAAGGGGACATACCTAGAAAGAGATTTAACAAGCCCAGAAATGTCATACTAGATGCCCAATGCACACCACGGTTGATAGGTTCTGCAAGAGGTCCGAGGATGTCAGTAATGCAGGCCTGTCTGGAAAGGCTCGTCTGTAAGTGATGAAACATCCAGCCCTGCCTTTCTCAGCTCTGCTAAGCTCAGGTACTGAAGGTCTTTCACCCGAAGATTCAGCTCTGCTCCATCCCCAAGATAAGCCAGGCTGAGGCAGGCTGTGTACACCCAATTCAGACCAGCTGCAGTGAGTGAGTCTGAAATTCCCCAGTGAGTCTTCCCCAGCCAGTGAGTCTGGAATTCGTCTTTCTGCCATGAGGCCCTAGGCACTGGGAACCTCACTAAATCACAGGCTTCTCCCCAAGGGACAAACATGTTTATCCAGTCTGGCATGACCCCTTGAAATTGCTCAATTCTTCTTATGCTAGGCACAAAGAAAGAAATGTTGAGTCCACTCACATGGTTCACTGCATTATTCCTAAGCCATTTGTCAAAGTCCATGCCTCACATTTTATTGCATTCCACATGTAATCCTCCTGAGCTTTGTTTACTTATTCTCTTATTTCTGACCTCACTAATACCTTCAAATTTGACTTTTGAAACCATCTCCCTGGGTAGAACCTTGGCTCTCCTTCAACCATAAGTTAAATTCACCTTCCTGCTACTCTGACATATAAATCGTCTCTCCCATCCCACCTGGCGCCAGAAATCCCTCTCAAATTAAACCATATGGAAGGCTTATCTACCTGAACTCAGCAAACAGAAACTAGAGGTAAGCATCTAGCCCTCCAGTTTCTCTCCTGGAGCCAGAGTCCTGCTTGGATTTTAAGCAGTTTGATAGAACCCTGATACATTATCTAGCACTTACGAGCTCTCTCCCCCAGGACCAAATGCAGTTCCCTGTAATTCTCCAGCCACCAACCCAGGTCTTGCTTTTGCCCATACAGAACTCCCAGAGAGAATCCAAAGGACTCAAGCATGCTTTCTGGCAAGAAACTTCTATTACAATGCCAGCTCCGCTGACATGAGTGATAGCCAGTGAAGATGTTCTCCGAGGGCTTCCCGTTCCTGATCTCTTATGGTTGAGTGGAATCTTGTAACCAGTTCTGTTTAATGATCTGTGAGAAATGATGAGTGTGATTTATGGACCAAGTCTTTGTCAAGTGAGAATCCCCAGAGCTTTCTTTTCTCCTGTACGACAGCCAGCACTGTTCCAGAAAAGGGTTCTCCCTCCTTCTGGGCTCCAGAGTAAAGATGAGTCAGAGCAGAGCCCCCAACCAACCCACAATGAACATGCAGCTTGAGTGAGACATAAGATTTAAGGTTGTTTCTTACCTCAGCATAATCTTTTCTACCCTTACTGATGTACCTTACAATTGATATACCTCAAACTATTAGCACCACCCTGACCCATATGAAGCTAAGTTTGCCATGATCTGAACATCAGGCTCAGTCTTGTTAAATTAATGCCCTTGGTCCCAGCCCTGAACAACCCTTCATGCTTTCTTTCCCCACTAGTGTGTGTTGAGTGCTCAATCTCCCAGGAAATCAGCAGGACACCCTCTTATTCTACTCCAGGTTTCCCGAGAGAATGTTTGTCACTGGGATGGTGCTGAGCTGCAAGTGATAATGACCCAAGAGTAGCTTATATAAGATTTTTTTTCCTTATTAAGAACTATGGAGACAGGCAGTCATCAAGTTGGTGTTTGGATTCAACAATTCCATCAAAGATCCAAGCCCATTTTATCCTTCTGTTCCTCCCACCTCAGCCGGCTGGCTTTTGACCTTAGCTTTGTTACTTCCTGATTGCCAAGATGCTGTCACTTTTAGAGGAATCTCATTTTTCACATAACAGCATCCAGAGCATCCAGGACCTTCTCGCAATGCCGCCTTTTTTTTTTTTTTTTTTTTTTTTTTTTTTTTTTTTGCTGTACGCGGGCCTCTCACTGCTGTGGCCTCTCCCGTTGCGGAGCACAGGCTCCGGACACACAGGCTCCGCGGCCATGGCTCGCGGGCCCAGCCGCTCCGCGGCATGTGGGATCTTCCAGGATCGGGGCACGAACCGGTGTCCCCTGCATCGGCAGGCGGACTCTCAACCACTGCGCCACCAGGGAAGCCCCCGCCTTTTTTGATCAAGGAAGAGCCTCCCAGCAGACTTCTCCTTAGGTCTCAATGGCCAGGTTCTGCATCACAGATCTGCCACTAGGGATTCTTTTTTTTTTTTTTTTTTTCCTTTTTGCGTTATGTGGGCCTCTCACTGTTGTGGCCTCCCCCGTTGCGGAGCACAGGCTCCGGACGCGCAGGCCCAGCGGCCATGGCTCACGGGCCCAGCCGCTCTGCGGCACATGGGATCCTCCCAGACCGGGGCACGAACCCGTATCCCCTGCATCGGCAGGCGGACTCTCAACCACTTGCGCCACCAGGGAGGCCCCAGGGATTCTTAAGACTGGCTTAGAGAACTCAAGATGCACTGGGACTGGGTATATTGCCGTTCCAATGAAATGATTGTTCTGTTAGAAAAGGAGAGGAGGGAAGAGCTGTTGTGTAGGCAGCCAACAGGGTTTGATCTACAGGGTTTGCCGGAATAATAGGTTTTCCTTGGAAAAGTGAGCCAGGGCCAACTAAGTTTGGGAAACACTGAGTTAAATGGGCTTTTGTCATTATAGGATATCTTAGAATAGTCTAAATATGGTATGTGCATTGTGAATCTCCTAGAGAGAGATAAGTTGTGAGACAACTTCCAGACTTATTCCATTTTTGTATCAAGCATTTTATTGCACTCATATAGAACCACTATAGTAATTTGAACCCAATGGACCAAGAATCCATAATGTTTTGACCTGAGTCATATGAATGTTTCTTTCATGTTATCTGTGAATAAGGTTTATTCAGCAAATTAATGGTTATGAAATGCGATTTGGTTGTTTCACCTAATTATAGAAACAAAATGCTATTTACTACATTACTATATCAATTTACTATATTCACTACTTTATCAAATATTGTCTTACAAATGAATATTATTAATTATCAAGGTCTAAACTAGTCATTAAAAATAGGCTTAAGGAAGATTTTTATTTAGAAACACACTATAATAAATCTTTCAATTCAATTAAATTGTCCTTTCAGTTAAATTAAATTGTAGCTCTTGAAGCACCATAGATCAAGCCATTGGGATAGCTAGTGTCAAATACCAGCTGAAAATTCATTCCTGAATTTCTTGGTGATCTTTTTAAATTTAGTATTTCTATTTATTCTAACTTTAAGTCTTCCTCCCCTCTATTATATATTCCAGGTAGGAACCTCTCTAGTCACACACAGCAGCCTGAGGACTTCTCACTCTTATCTCCCCTTCCTGTGCACACCCTAACCCTAAACACACATACATACCTACAACATGGACAACCTTAACATAGTGTTACATCTTCGGCTAAAAAGAGCAGAAAACTCTTTCCTTGAGACCAAGAAAATACCAATGGGAAATATATCTAACATTAGCTATTTTGTGACACATGGAGTTTCTAATACTAAATTTCATGAGTTGCATTAAAATTGAGCTGACTTAAATTCCAGTATTGTATAGAAATTTTAATATCATCCTTTTGACAATAGGTTTCTAAGACTTTTGGTTTATTACACGTTAATGGTTTTAGAAGAAGTTTTGGCATATCCTAGAAGATTTTTAAAATACTTGTCACAGTTAAGAAGGATTTGAAGAAACCATACAGTTGAGTTATGTTAATAGCAAACATGTTTTTTTTTTTACAAATATGCATTTTCCTTTTTGACATCTACATAGTAATTTTTAAAGTATAATTTCTGAAACATATGGCTTAGCTGTTCTACACAGGTGTTATATTGGGCTGGAGAACGTATTGTGCTTCTGTATATTCAAGCATATGTTTCAAACCTACTCTTCTTAAAACAAACACTTTATAGACTTCCTGCTATTTATATCAGAAACATATACTTGACCTTGATATCACCTGCTCCTTTTAATACAGGGTCTTGCCAGGAAACTTCTGGGAGCTTATGAAATCTACAGGAAATAAATACAATGTTGACTTTATTCTAAAGGTGATTGAGTTGGTGATGAAGTGGTTAAAAAAAAACACCTTTATGACCATAAATGTAGAATGAGATAACAATGTGTCACCCTTTTCAACCTTTCCTTATCATTTTCCTCTCTTTACAACCTTTTGCATTTGTACTTAATTCAGTGTTCTAAAAATTACTGTTTCTCATACTACACTTTAATCACAGCTCTCACTTTCAAATATATTATAGTTTATGTACCAATAAAAATAGCTAATAATGATAGTATCTTACACTGGATAAACTTGAAGAGTTTCCACTGGCCAAAACAGGGCAATTGTTGCATCAAAAAAAGAAACAACTATAATGGATTAATAGGTATATACCAATATATAAGCCTCCATGAGTTGTCCCTACATATGAACATGACTTAATTTATACTTATCCACTGGATAACTCTGCAACATACTGCTCATCAAATCATATTTTTGCAAATAGATTGAGTCAAATCCTTCCACCCTGGACCTGAAATACAGGGTGATATTAAACTGAAATTGTCTCTTTTAGGAAAATGAAGGTCCATGTTCCTCATAAGAGAGGAAGAATAATAGGTAGTCTTCTCAAATCTGGAGAGCACAAAGGATCATAAGAGCGTCATCTGTATTAGACTTCTTCAGAGAAACAGAGCCAACAGTGTGTATATATGTATACACATATATACATGTATATATATATATATATATATATATATATATATCTGTGTGTATGTGTGTGTTTGTGTGTGTAGATAGATAGATAGATACTTGTTATAAGGAATTGGCTCACAAAATTATGGAGGCTAAGATATCCCACAATCTGCTGTCTGTAAGCTGGAGACCCAGGAAGTCCAGTGGTATATAAGTTCCAAGTCCAAAAGCTCAGGAAGAGCCGATGATATAAATCCCAGTCCAAGGGCAGTAGACAATGTCCCACCTTAAGCAGTTAGGCAGAGAGAATTCTCCCTCCACCTTTTGGTTCTATTCAGGCCCTCAAAAGATTGGATGATGCTCACCCACATTAGGGAGGGCAATCTGCTCTACTTAGTCTACAGATTCAAATGCTAATCTCATCCAGAAACACCCTCACAGACACACACAGAAATAATGTTTAACCAAATATTTGGATACCCCATGGCCCTGTCAAGTTGACACACAAAATTAACCATCACACCATCCAACTTCAGATCTATGGTTCCTCTAACCTAGTGATTCTCACTCCCAATTGCATATTAGAAGAACCTGTTTGGGTTCCACCTCCAGATATTCTGACTGAATTGTTCTGAGATGTGGCCTGGCATTGGTATATTTGAAAATCTTTGCCAACTAATTCTAAAATGCAGCTGGCATTAAGAACCATTGCAATCTAACTATAGCAGTAACTTCAATTTTTCTCTGGGAGAGAATAAGAGAGACTATCCTTCAGGAAATACACTTAAAAACACCATCACCAGCAATAACAAGCCACTAAATGCCAGACATGCCAGATCAGATAGTAATACTCATTTAATCCTTTAAATAGCACTATAAGGGGCATATTACTATCCTGATTTTTGTGATAGTAAAATAAGAAATGGGAAGTGAACTGAAGCACAGGGAAGTTAAACAAATTACCAATAGTCACAAAGCCAGTAAATCGTGAAACCAGGACTCAAACTAACTCTGCATGCATACAAAACCAATACTCTTCACAATATCACACTTCAGATACATTTTCTTCCTGGATTCTTAGCTAAAAATAGGCTGCTGTCTAGGCTGAGTAGGTAACTTCTCAGTATCAGCCTGTGGTGGCAAACATTTTCATTATTTTTCACCAAAGAGCCACCTCTGGGGAAGTGAACACTGCCGGGCTCACCTTTACAGGAGAGGGAAAGAAGGCATGTATGAGCCTGGTTTGAATGAGAGTGCACATGGTTGTTTAGAATCACTGCCTAATGGTATTGTTTTAAAATATAGATTTTAAGTGCTGTGATCAATATTTGATAGCAATAAACTACCTCTTTCTGTAGAGAACTGAGAATTTCTATATAGGAATTGCTCTGGGGACTCAATTTGGTGGAAAGTAGGAGCTACCAGACTTCTCACAAAACTGCTTTTGCAAAGCCCTTTCCATAAGAATGAGAAAACATCAGCTGTCCAAGATCAAGGAACTAAAGGGGAAAACCAGTGGAAATTGTGGAAAAGCAAAAGCCCACTCACCCTAACAACCCTACTTGTCACTGTTGCTGTCTCTCAGACAGGCAACGATGTTTATGGAACCATCTGACTGAGGCTAAAAGGAAGAGATTAGACACTCTGTGTCTTTATAATTAAATATTATTACTATTATTATCTTCCTTTAAAGAAACCTCTTGGATTTCCCATACATCTTCACCTCTTCCACTCTCAGAGTCTAGGTTCTAACTACATCTAAAAGCTTCCTAGCTAACTTCTTGCCTCTATCTCTCTTCCCTTTATTCTAGCCTGACTTGTTGCTGCCAATCTCATCATCAACTCTCGCATTCTGTCTTTCATTTGGTTTCCTATTTTTAAGGGTAAACTGAAATAAAAGGAAGACCCTGGTAAGCTCCTAAGTGGGGGTGTGGAAGGAGAATCTTCCATCACTGTGGTGGGGTTGTGAGGAACTGGGAGACAAATGCCAGAATGATCTTCTGGAAGGGATACCAAGGTCAAGGTAGGGCAGCCGGCCAAGCCAGGTTGTTATTCCCAAGGGTGAGGTGAGGAATAAGTGTGAGAAATGGAGCCCAAATGAGGAAGAAGAGAGCAAGAACTCAGGTGAGAGGCAGTCTAAATGAATGCTGGAGACACACTGCTGATGATAGTAGCATCTTTTTGTATGAAGTCCCAGCATGACTAAGCCAGGTGTATTTAAAGGACCTGGAATGGTATGGATGCCCCTGCTCTGGATCCACTACTCTGGCATACTTCTTTTTTTTTAAATTATTATTATTTTTTTAATTAATTAATTTATTTTTGGCTGTGTTAGGTCTTCGTTGCTGCGAGCAGGCTTTCCCTAGTTGTGGCAAGAAGGGCCTACCCTTTGTTACGGTGAGCGGGCCTCTCATTGCAGTGGCTTCTCCTGTTGTGGACCACGGGCTCTGGGTGTGCGGGCTCAGTACTTGTGGCTCGCAGGCTCAGTAGTTGTGGCTCATAGGCTTAGTTGCTCTGCAGCATGTGGGACCTTCCTGGACAGGGCTCGTACCCATGTCTCCTGCATTAGCAGGTGGATTCTTAACCACTGCGCCACCAGGGAAGTCCCACTGTGGCATACTTCTGAGCAGGGGAGCTCTTTGGCCCATATAACCCCTGATGGATCTATCACTGGGGCTAGCTGTTGTGTCACTGATTCTCCCATCAGATGTTTCCTATCTGTCTGGGACTGTCTGGAAAGCAGTGGTGCTTCAGTAGTCCTAAACAGGCTCTCCGCAACACCTCCTTCTTCTAAACGTCATGATACCTGAAGCCCAGGATGGTTCACAGCACATTGACTATAATAGATACTTAGGAAAACAACCAGTGTAGCAATGGGAAACCTTGCCCCAGAGTTTCAGTCGGTCTGCAAAACAGGGAATTTCATCTTGACCTTTGTTTTTGTCAGAATCTAATCAGGAAGTAGAAACTACCTGAGCATTCATAGTAGCAATTCCAAAACTGGTAAAGTTACATGGGTAACGGAGGAACTGAGAGCCAAAATGAGGACAGGGAGGCAACCCAAGAGTGATTGACAGAAGGAGGCCATTAAGACCCTAAGTTACAGGGACAGAGGAAGAGGTGGTACCACTGGCCTCTGGGCAAAAGCTGAGACCATGGCAGGACTGTTCATGGAGATGTAGCTGCTGCTGGAGTCATTGCCCCAGCCAGGGACTCCAATCTCCCACCCTCCAGTGTCTCACCGTTGCCTCCCATTGGCCATATTCAGCTGGAAACCATCAGAAGTGGGAGGCTGGGGGCTTCCCTGGTGGCGCAGTGGTTGAGAATCTGCCTGCTAATGCAGGGGACGTGGGTTCGAGCCCTGGTCTGGGAGGATCCCACATGCCGCGGAGCAGCTGGGCCCGTGGGCCACAACTACTGAGCCTGTGCGTCTGGAGCCTGTGCTCCGCAACAAGAGAGGCCGCGATAGTGAGAGGCCTGCGCACCGCGATGAAGAGTGGCCCCCGCTTGCCACAACTAGAGAAAGCCCTCGCACAGAAACGAAGACCCAACACAGCAAAAATAAATAAGTAATTAATAAACTCCTACCCCCAACAACAACAACAAAAAAGAAGTGGGAGGCTGAGAAATGTATCCTTCAGGGGTCAGCCCTCTGCAAATACAGAGCAGAGTGCGGTTCCAGTGAAGAAACTACCTAAGGCAGCATGCCCCAGAGAGGCTAATCGCTCTTCACTATTAATCAAAATATGGATGCAAGGCCCTCAGACATACTTCCATACCAGTATTGCTCCTTGCTTCACTCTCCACAATTTATACTTCTGCCATCTTTACTGCCATCCTATCCACTGTGCCTCATGGAGCCCCCATTTCATTCATACTACTCTGTGCCCCGAACCTTTTCTCCAAACACTCTCTCTTTATGACTTTAACTGAATTGTGACTCTCTCTTAGCAAAAACCTTGTGTCATTCTTTCTGTCATTCAACAATGATACACTGCATGAGAGTTATATCAATGATAACTAACCTTGCACTGTTGTTTGTGTTTTATACATAGTAAGCCCTGCCGTTCTCACAACCACCTTATCTTCCTTTTTATAGATGAGAACACTGAGACATGTAATACTTAAGAAACTTGCTCATAACACAGCTCATAAGTGGCCAAGACAGGAATTAAATGTACAGCCAGGCTCTAGAACCAAAGTCTTATCCAGCATACAGCCCTGTTCTAGGAATGGACGTATAGTAGTATCACTACAGAATGATTCCTGCTAACAGAGTTCAGTGGGAGAAGATATTTTTAACTTCTCATTTTGAAATAATTTTAGTTTTACAGAACAATTGCAAACAGTATAGAGAGTTCCTATATGTGTTTCCTGCATCTCCCCTAGTGTTAATGTGTAACACAACCAAAGCATATTTATCACTAAGCATTAACGTTGGTACGATACTCCTAACTGAACTACAGACTTTTAACAGACTTTACCAGCTTTTCCACTAATGTTTTTGTTCCAGGATTCCATGCAGGACACCACATTGCATTTAGTCAGCATGTATCCCTACTCTCCTCCAAACTGTGCCAGTTTCTCAGACTTCCTTTGTTTTTTATGACCTTGACACTCTTGAAAATTACCAGTTAGGTAATTTGGGTTTGTCTGATATTTTCTCACCATCAACTGGAGTTATGGATTTTTTGGATGAATAATCTAAAGGTGGAGTGGGCTTCTCATCACATTGTGTCAAGGATACATGCTATAAACATGACTTATCACTGGTGATGTTAACCTTAATCATTTAGTGAAGGTGGTGTATGTCATTTCTTTACTGTAAAATTACTACTTTTACAGTAACTGCTTTCATATTCTATTAGTTAGAAGGGAGTTGACTCAGCCTAGCATACACTCCAGTGGAGAGGAATTAAGCTCTACTTCCTGGAGGGGAGAGCAACTGATCTTATTATTTTAATTCTTCTGTAAGAAACATTTGTCTCTTCTCCTCCAATTATTTATTTATTTATTCAATCACGTATATCATTATGGATTCATAGATGTTTGTTTTATTCTTTAGGTTATAATCCAATAATATCATTATTTATTTTGTTGCTCAAACTGTTCCAGCTTTGGCCATTGGGAGCTTTTTCAGGTTGACTGCCATGTGCTTTTCACATATCACCATTTTTTAAAGCACTTCCTTGTTTTCTGTCACTGCGAGATGCTCTAGGCTCATCTTGCATTCTCTCTGCCCCTAGAATCAGTCATTTCTCCAGGAAACTCCTTTTATTGGAGCATGATGTGAGACACCGAGATCTGGGTGCTAGATGTGCTTCTAGGCCATCTCGGTGCTAGAAAATATATGTATGTATGTATCCTACCCCATGTATATACATATAAGAAGAATTTAAGTAAATAAAAGCACAAATAGGTTCTTAAATAAATTAGCTATGAAGAAAAATGGCACATTCTGTGTAAAAGAATTATAGATGTGATTTAATACAAATGGGGTGAAGCAGTGGTCAGTGTGGTCTTCTTTGTAGCAGGAATACTCAAGCCAAAATCTTTTAAATGAGCAGGAATTAGCCAGGCTAAAGGGCAAGGAGAGAGCATTTCAGGCAGAAGGAGCAGCCTCTGAAGAAGCACTTAGTAGGACGAGCTCAGTGCATTTGAAGAATTGGAAGGGATCCATCATGGTGAGAGCAGAGTGATCCAAGGGAAATGCGACTGCAAATGGGCAGAGGCGGGATCATGTAGGGCCTTGAAGGCCATGGTAAGAATCTCCTTTTATCATGAATGCAATGGGTTGCCACTGAAAGGTGTTAAATAGGGGAGGGGGTACATCCTACTTCACATAGAAATGTAGGGTTATGTGAAGTGGGAACCTCCCCAACTGCCTCAGCTCTCCTTTCCCACCTATTAGCTTTTCTCCACTGGCGCCCATCCCCAGGAAGCCATATCACTCTGGTCCACACCACAGTCTTATCTTTCCAGTTTGTTTTGGATTTCACCAAGGCCATATCTATAAAATGTACTCATGTGAGGGATATGTGTATACTTTTGTTGTAAAGTGTGCTCTCATTTACATTATTTAAGTAAAGCCTTTTCTAAGAACAGATTTGAATCCAAAGCCTCACAGAACTCCAGGCTCTGCTAAATAGTAAGAATAATGTTTCCTTCTTTTCCTCAGTTGCTAAGAAGTTCATGACTACATATGATACACACTCAGTTGTATTTTCCTGTGAATTCGTGATAAAATTTTTCTCCTTTCCTCTTTTACTGATTAGTTGTTTTTAGTGACTGTTCGGATTGTTTATTTTATTAGACCTGTACTTTTGTTGTAAATAAATTGAAGACCTTTTTTGAAATGAGGACAGTTACAATTTATTTTAAAAATTAACAAAGAAATAAGAAGCCTATCCTATCACTGGATGAGCCCATCCTACAAGTGGATGCTGGAATTTTCTCTTTGGCACCCCTACCAGCCTCAGCCTGAGAATTTCAGTAATGTGGAGCTCCTGAGTTGCTCTGTTTCTCTGAACAGCTCTAATTACTGCAGAGTTATTGATGTTTATTCATTGTTGGGCCAAATGAATTAACAATGGTCTGTTGTTTTTGTTAAATAATGAGGCACTGGTTGTTTAAAAATGTTCATAGTGCCTTACATAAAAACTAAAACGTTACTAAACTTAAAATACCTTAAGAAAACAATTTGTTTATTAAAATCATAGATTTTAAAATGCATGGATCAAATGTAACTATTAAAATGAAAATAGTAGGCTCTATATCATCTATAGAGTAGTGTTGCTGGAATGCAATAAAGACAAACAATTATCCCCAGAGGAACACTATTACAATCATTGCTTAATTGCGGTTTATTTTTCCTTTCCTCTTGTGATAATTACTTGCTCCTTCAGGCTAAGAGATACTGACATTTCACTAACAGCATGATTGTTTTTATTCCACATACCCCATGATTTCCTCTCATTTTAGTCCTAAGACAATGTGTTCAATTATTTGCAGGTTCTAAATTTGTTTTAATGGTGTCTGTGTTTATTTAGATTAATGACTCTCTAATTTAAACAATTAGAACAATTTTATTTTGATATTTTACAAATATATTGAGTGCCAGTTGACTTGTTAAGGAATTCTCAGTCCTCATACCATACATAAACTTAAGTTTGAAAGTCAAGCCAGAAAAGCGTCGGGACTTGGAGTTGCAAGACTTGGATTTGAATGACAGCTCTATCACATACTAGCTGTATGTGAACTTAGATGAATCAGTTAATCCCTCTGAGTTGTTCTTTTCTTATTTTTAAGATAGAGTTGGTAGTCATCCCTCTATCCAACCCACTAGGCTGTTATGAGGTTCCAATGGAATAATGTCTGGAAAACTGTTCACTTTGTACACCATAAAGTTCTTGTCAAGGATCAGTCGTAGTAAGTGTATTCATTCAATTCAAAAACATTTGCTAAGTACACACTATGCTCCAGCCCTGGTGCTCGTGCCAGAAATGCAGAGATGTTTGAATAGAAGATTATGATGATGATGATGATGACAAAGTTTCATAGAGTTAAATACGTACACAATATTTCTTATGTCTATGAAACAACATCAGAACATTATAATGGAGTTAGGATATTTCTTCCTGTTAAATCTTTTAAATTTATGTTCTATTCACTCTGGAAGCAATAATTTTATTGTAACTTTGTCATAGATATCATATGCTGAGGGTTAACAATTAATATAGCTGAGAATCTGCGTTTGCAAAGGATATAATTTATGATTCTATTTCTAGTACAAAAGTCAGAAACTGATTAATTTTTTATTAAACTGGTGATTTTTTTTTTTTTTTTTTTTTTTTGCAGTACGCCGGCCTCTCACTGTTGTGGCCTCTCCCATTGCAGAGCACAGGCTCCGGATGCGCAGGCTCAGTGGCCATGGCTCACGGGCCCAGCTGCTCCATGGCATGTGGGATCTTCCCGGACCGGGGCACAAACCCGTATCCCCTGCATCGGCAGGCAGACCCTCAACCACTGCGCCACCAGGGAAGCCCTCTAAACTGGTGAATTTTAACAGGCTTTATGCTTAGTTCTCAGTGTTGTCCCTGATCAACTCTTTCTATTTTGGACTGACAGTGGGCCCAGGTCAAGTTTTGAGACAAATTGTCACAGAAAAAGACTTTTGAGACCGTCTGTATCACCTATTTTTCAGGAGTTTATTTCAGAGTACAGAAATGGCATTAGGACTCCAAGAGCAAGAGAAATGTGAGCTGTAGTTACAACAGGGCAACAAGGAACTGAAATTCCTGCAGGGACAGCAAGAGACAAATTGATATGCCGAGTTCAAAAATCAGTCATCAAATACCGATGGACCATTTACCATGTACAGAGCACTAGTGACAGGGATACAGCAGTGAATACAGACCTGCTACCCTGCTCATGAAGTTTAGGGAAATGAGGAAGAGTCAAGAAGAGTTAGGCGGAAAAAACAGTACTTGGGAAGACTTGGAGGAAGAAAGAAGTATGACACCTGTAAGTTACTCTTGGGGCTTGGAGGACATGTTCCGATTTGTTCTGTATATCTGTGTGTCACTCCCAATGTCTGCCATTGTGTTGTACACACAGAGATGAACAGCAGATATTTTAAAATCAGCAATAAATGATGAACACTAATGACTGTGGCATCACTGGATCAGCTGACCCTTCCTGAGCTAGTGTAGCTGTGAATGCCAGAGCATTAGTATCTCCACTGGTAAAGTATGAACCATGATATCCACTATACAGGATGATATGGAAAAATAATGAGGTGATATATGAGAAAGTAATTTTTTAAATGTGAAAACATCATCAATGTGTTCATTGTTCATCTTTGAAACAAATAGAGGAGTAGTAAGAACATGGAAAAGAAGAACTTCCAGGAAGATTCTACATTGGAAGGGGTCAGAATCCTGAACACTTTCTTAGTTTTAGTTTCAAACATATCAAAGAACAGACTGTATCTGAATCAGAAATAGCCACATCAGGGGCCTCCCTGGTGGCGCAAGTGGTTGAGAGTCCGCCTGCCGATGCAGGGGATACGGGTTCGTGCCCCGGTCTGGGAGGATCCCATATGCCGCGGAGCGGCTGGGCCCGTGGGCCATGGCCGCTGAGCCTGCGCGTCCGGAGCCTGCGCGTCCGGAGCCTGTGCTCCGCAACGGGGGAGGCCACAAGAGTGAGAGGCCCGCATACCGCAAAAAAAAAAAAAAAAAAGAAATAGCCACATCTGTGTCAATCTGTGGACTTGGGGGAGAAAGAGAAAGTGCTCAGGCTGTCAGTGGAGTAAAAGAATAATCATTCCTTATGATCAAAGCTCACAGGCCAGTGAGCCTGAGTTTCACACAGCAGAGTAGAAGGTGAACAATTTGATTAAAGAACATATTAATGATGGCAATCAGCAAGTATGGGTAGATCATCCACAGACTCAAACTCACTGTGTTTATATATTTATATACCTACAGACAGATATGTGCATTACTATGAAACTTGTTAAAGCTTTGTTCGGAGGTTATGAAATTATATACCTGAAAACACATTATAATATACCAATACGTATAGAACTCTAAGAAACTGCTATTATCTGTAATATTTTGATTCCAGTGCCATTACAAACTTATGGGCAAGGCTTCTTAATAATGGTCCTTTGGGAACCATTAAATGGTCTTGAATGAAATCCAAGTCTCAAATTGCTTAAACAAATTCCACTGTCTTCTGAATGGTGCAGTCATGCTGCTTCAGGATGTGAGATAATGTTATTGTGACCCGGCAGCTTTAACAGAGCTAACTCTATTAATAAGGCCAAATAGGCCTTTATCTAGGATGATAAAAACAAATAGCAAGCAACTTTTAAAAATAACCATTGAGATATCTTGGAATAATGCCACACATTTGAGTTTGAAGAAGAAAAATTAATTATTTGGAGAGGGAGTGCACTCCCATATTGCTCACCTTGCCTTTTACTAAAGTATGGGAAGCAGTCAGACTATAATGATGCACATCACATACAATGAGCTTAAGTAAAAGGCTCTCAGGATGTCTGCGATTAAACATAAAAGCTACTCTCTCCATGCTGTATAAATAAATTAATTACATTAAATTAAAAAAAAAAGCTACTCTCTCCATAGGGCATTTCCATATTATAGACCCTGTAGATTTATCGGTTAATTTACTGGTCATATTATACCAGGCATAGCAAATAGGTTTCAACTCCCCTGCCAATATTAATTGATGGGTAGTGGCTGCTGGGGGTAGTTTGTTGAAAAAGGCTGTGATGATAAAGCCAACTCTGTAGCAAAGATCATGGATGTGTGTGTTTGAGGGTGGAGGTGAGGGTTAGCGGTCCCTATACAGTGGTAGTCTGTATTAAGAGAAAGGCTGACCAAGCACAGGCCAAAGGTTACACAGATACTAGCTACTCATTTATTCATTTGTTTATCCTTCACCTCTTCAAAAAAGACATGGAAGAGAATATCTGTAATATAAAAAGATTTTAAAAATCAGGGCAAAAGGAAAGTAAGATCAAAACAGTAAGTTAAGGCCACTGAGAAATGCAAGCCACAAAATCCTGCACACTTAGCAATGGGGACTTAACATTTGACTCTGAATTTCCTAACAGCCAAATTAAATATGGAAGTCATAATCATTTACAAGATTCACATTGTCAGAAATATAAGGTTGGTCATGTAATGTAAAGTGTAAGACAGACATTTTGGTATAAAAGAATAGGTGTGGAACTAGAAGACGTGAATTTAAATAAAAGGCTGCCACCTAGTAGCCACGTGACCTTCAGCAAATTATTTAAACTTGACTGCCTCAGTGTCGTCATTTGTAAAATTTGGATAATAATGCTGCTTCATGAATTGCTCTGAAGTTAAATTATGAAGTGAGCATGCTCTTTATTTTTCATTTGGTCACCTAGATCCATGCCCTTCACTTCTCTGCCCTAAAGACTGCATCAGCCAGGCTCTCTTTGCCCTCTGGCTTCCTGTTCAGTTCAGCCAACAAGGAGTGACCTCTCCCCCCCTCTTCAATGCCGAGAGTCTAACGGTAGCTGGTCCCTTTATGACTGTAGCCCTTATGGGCAGCAGCCTTTCAGAGCACCAGCTCTCACCAAGCTCCATGATACTGTGGCCTCCCCTTGCTTCTTTAGGCCTAAAGAGTAACAGCTACTTGACGTTGCTATCTCTGGGTGCCTCAGGATCACTTTTTGGTTTCCCCAACTCCATTCATACTTCTGTAAACTGTCTCTGTATTTAATTCGCATCAGAATCCAATGTGAGCATGTTTTCTGTTTCTGGCCACGGCCCTGACTAAGACAATGAATATTTATAACAAATGGGAGGGAGATGGGAATAGAGTTGATTTTTGAGCCCCTACTACAGTCAAGCAGAGAACCAGTCACTATTTATAACAGATATTCAATAAATGCTGATAAATCTGAAGTAAGGGGTCTGAGACAGGATAAGGGAGAACAGATTTCACCAGAATTTGAGACACAGGACTCAGATCCTTTCCATCAGATGACCTCCTTTCTCCAATATGGAATGTCAACAGAAGAAAAAGAAAGAATCAGGATTAATCAGCCCGTTTAGCCTGAGCAACAACAACAAAATGCTAGCATTTATGAAGGTGTAAAATCTTGTTGTAGGTTTCAAAAAAAATTCAAAGGGAAATGGTGCAGCAGAGAGCGAGTACGTGAATTTTCTTTGTGCCATTTTAGGTACCTGGGGGAAGAATGGAGGTGAGTGGACATAATATAATTAATGGAATGCCTACTGTGCTCTTGTGCCATTCCATTTTGGAACAATTTATGATTTTCCAAGGATGTGCTATCAGAAAGGAAGTATTTTGCCTCCTTTTCACACACACAAAAAAAGATACTTTAAGAATCACAAACAAAAGAGAAAGTAACAAGAACACATGAACTGTGTTCTGGCACAGGGACAACCAAAGGTTTGTGGGCACCCAGCAAATTCTGCTGTTGTCCCTAGAAACCACCAAAGGCAGGTAATTCCAAGTGCTTCCCCACTGAAGCATCCTACATGTTGCTGCGGTCAGGAGAGGCTCGCATCCTCAGATCCTCTTTATTTATAGAAATCTATTTTTTTCTCTGTTGACACACAGTTTTACAGGAAGGCAGAGATGTCTTAGATCTTTTGTGCACAAGTTGTCCCCATAACCAAAAAGACAGACCTTGTACAAAATAACCACAGCACAGGGGAGAACTCACAAACAAAGAAAAAGAAGCATAAAGTGAAATGTTTTGCTTTTCTTTTCGCCATTTTCATCCTGTTTTGATTTCCAACATGTGCAAGTCGTTCTGTTGCTATAAAACTTATTAAATGAAGTAAAAGAGCAAAGACCAAAAATGTAATAATGAAATGAAGTTTTAATCCCTTACAGTTTTTTGGCATCATCAGCTTGATTATATTTGATATACACTGAAGGGTTTTGAGTTTTAGACAGAACTTTTCTTAAAACTGTTCATGCGTCCCAGATGTGACCTAGTTTCTTTCTGGGAAATGGATGCTGAGTGTTGCACAGGCAAGTCAAGCAGGCATGGCTATTTTAGGAGCCATTAATGTAGTATATTTACAGGAACCAAATATGTGACTCCAGCTGGCCCGTGAAAAACCTTCATTGAGCATGTACTATGTGCTGAGCACAGAACTGTAAACACAAAGGACCAGTCCTGATCTTGAGGAGCTCAGAAACCAGGTAACAAACATAAGGTGAAAGAAAACACATGTAAAAATAAAGCCAAGGCATAACGTGTGCAAATGTCAGAAGCTGGAAGAAGGTAGAGAAGCGTTCTGTAATATGTAGGCAATTTTTTTTTTTTGTCTTAGGAGAGTTAAAGGAATGCTTCACAGAGGAGGTAGAATCAGAATAAATTCTAAAGTTTTAATTCCAGCTGGGAAATTCTCTTCATTTAGGTCATGACTTACTTATGGACAAATGAATTTATGGTCCACTTGGATTGACAAGAAAACAGATGGAAAAAGCCTAGGATAAGGCTGGGCATAAAATAAGAATCATTAAGTGCTTTCTCTCTTCTCCAGTATTGTTTTAATTGAGGTAAAATTCACATAACATGAAATTCATCATTTTAAACTGTCCAGTTCAGTGGTGTTTATAAATTCACAATGTTTTACAAGCATTACTGCTTTCTAATCCTACAGTATCTTCATTAACCTACAAAGAAAAGCTGTGCCCATTGAGCAGTCACTGGGCCTTCCCCTTCCCTTCCAGCACCTGGCAACCACTAATCTGCTTTCTGTTCCCATGGATTTGTCTGTTCTGGACATTTCATATAAATACAGTCATAGAATATGTGGTCTTTGTGTCTGGCTTCTTTCACTTAGCAAAGCATTTTCAAGGTTCATCTAAATAGTAACATGAATCAGTACTTCATTCCTTTTTATGGCTGAATAACATTCATGGTACACAAATACCACATTTTGTTTATCCGTTTATCAGTTGGTGGACACTGAGTTGTTACTACCTTTTGGCTGTTGTGAATAGTGTTGCTATGAACATTCACATACAAGTTTTCATTTAAACACCTGTTTTAAATTTTTCTGGGTACATATCTATAAATGGAATTGCTGGGTCTTATGCTAACTCAATATTTAACTTTTTGAGGAACTACCGAGCTGCATTTCCATTGTGGATGCACCATTTTACATTATTACCAGCAATGTATAGGTGTTTTAATTTCTTCACACCTCACAGACACTTGTTATTTTGTTTGTTTGTTGGTTTGGTTTGGTTTGGTTTGGTTTGGTTTGGTTTTGCTTGTAGCCATCCCAGTGGGGGTGAAGTGGTTTCTCATTGTGGTTTTCATTTGTATTTCCCTAGTGACTGATGATTTTGAGCATCTTTATATGTGCTTATTGACTATTAAAATACCTTCTTTGGAAAAAAGTCTATTCAGATCCTTTGCCCATTTTTAAATTGGATTGTTTCATCTTCTTCTTGTTGCATTGTAAGTTATTTATATATTCTGCATACAAGTCTCTTAACAGATAGATGATATGCAAATATTTTCTCTGATTCTGTAGTTGTTTTTATTTAAATGACAGTGTCCTTTGATGAACAAAAGTGCTCTTTTAAATTTTTATAAAGACTAAGTTATCTATTTTTTTTCTTTTGTTGCCTATGATTTTGATATCATGTTTAAGAAACCATTGCCTAATCCAAGGTCATGAAGATTTATACCTGTGTTTTCTTCCAAGAGTTGTAGAGTTTTAGCTTTTACATTTAGGTCTTTTGATTCATTTTGAATTAATTTTTGTGTATGGTTGAGGTAGATATCCAAATTCCTTCTTTTGTGTGTGGATATCCAGTTGTCCCAGTACCATTTGTTGAAAAGACTATTCTATCCCCCATTGAATATTCTTGGTACCTTATAGATGTCTGGGTTTATTTCTGGATTCTGAATTATATTCCATTGATCTATATGTGTGTCCTCATGCCAGCGCCACAGTGTTTTGATTACTGTAGCTTTGTAGTACGTTTTGAAATAGAGAAGTATGAAGAATTTTGTTCTTTTTCAAGATTTTGTATATTTGGTATCCCTTGCAATTACATGCAAGGGATGTAACCAGCTTGTCCATTCTTCACAAAGGCAGTTAGAATTTTGATAGAGATTGCATTGAATCTGTAGATCAATTTGGGGAGTATTGCCTCTTAACAATATTAAGTCTTCCAATCTATGAACATGGAATGCCTTTCCATTTATTTAGGTCTTCTTTAATTTCTTTGAGCAATGTTTTGTTGTCTTCTGTGTACGAGTCTTACTCCTCCTTAGTTAAATTTATTAATATTTTATTCATTTTGATTTTAAATGGAATTGTTCTGTTTTTTTCAGATTGCTCATTGCTGGTGTATAGAAATACTACTATAAGATTTTTATATGTTGGTCTTGTTTCCTGCAACTTTTCTGAATTCCTTTATTAGTTCTGTGATATATATATATATATATATATATATATATATATATATATATACATATACACACATATATGTATATATATGTGTATGTGTATGTATACATATATGTAGATTGTATATATATTCATATCATCTGTGAATACAGATAGTTTTGCCTGTTCCTTTTCAATTTGGAGGCCTTTTCTTTCTTTTTCTGGATTTGTTGCTCTGGCTAGAGCTTCCAGTATCATGTTGAATAGAAGTGACAAAAGCAGACATTCTCATCTTATTTCTGATCTTGGGGGGAAAGCTTTCATTCTTTCACACTGAGTGGGGTTTTCATACATGGCTTTTATCATGTTGAGGAAGTTGCCTTTTACTCCTAGTTTTCTGAATAATTTTATCATGAAAGATTGTTGAATTTTTAACTTTGTCAAATGCCTTTTCTGCATGAATTGAAATGACTGTGAGGGTTTTTTTCTTTTTTTTCTATTAATATGATGTAATATACTGATTGCTTTTCATATGTTAAACCACCCTTGCATTCCTGGGATAAAAATCACACTTTGTTATGGGGTATAATCCTTTTAATATGCTCTTGGATTTGTTTTGATGAGGATTTTTGCATCTATATTCAAAAGGGATATTGACCTATAGTTTTCTTTTCTTGTAATGTCTTTGTTTGGTTTTGATATCAGAGTAATGCTGACCTCATAGAATGAGTTAGGAAGTGTTCCCTCCTCTTCTGTTTTTTGGAAGAGTTTGAGAAGGATTGGTGATATTTCTTGAAACACTTGGTAGACTCTACCAGTGAAGTCATGCAGTACTGAATTGTTCTTTTTTGGAAGCTTTTGATTATTCATCAAAATAATTAAGTCTATTCAGATTTTCTATTTCTTCTTGATTCAGTTTTGGTAGTTTGTGTGTTTTGAGTAATTGTTCATTTCATCTATATTATCTAATTTGTTGATACACATATGTTTACAGCATTCTCTTATAACCATTTTTATTTCTATACGGTCAACAGTAAATCTCCATTTCATTTTTTATTTTAGTGACTTGAATCTTTTTTCTTAATTAGTAGATCTAAAGGTTTGGTAATTTTGTTGGTCTTTTCAAAGAACCAGCTTTTATTTCATTTACCCTATCATTTTTCTATTTTCTGTTTCATTTATCTCTACTCAAATCTTCATTATTTCTTTCCTTCTACTTGCTTTGGATTTAGTTTGCTAGTTTCGATTTTTCTTTGCTAGTTTCTTAGGAAGTTTAGATTATTGATATAAGGTTTTTCTTTTTTTTAATGTAGACATTTTAGAACCATAAATTTACCTCCAAGAACTGCTTTAACTGCATCCCATAAGTTTTGGTGTGTTGTATTTTCTTTTTCATTCATCTCACAGTATCTTCTAATTTCTTTCTTTCTTTCTTTCTTTTTTTTTTTTTTTTGTGGTACGTGGGCTTCTCACTGTTGTGACCTCTCCTGTTGTGGAGCACAGGCTCTGGATGCGCAGGCTCAATGACCATGGCTCACGGGCCCAGCCACTCCATGGCATGTGGGATCTTCCCGTACCGGGGCACGAACCCGTGTCCCCTGCATCGGCAGGTGGACTCTCAACCACTGCACCACCAGGGAAGCCCTTCTAATTTCTTGTGATTTCTTTTTTGACCCATTGGTTGAGAGTGTGTTGTTTAATTTCCACATATTTGTGAATTTGGCAGTTTTCCTGTTTATCTTCCTCCCTGCCTCCTTCCCTCTCTTCTTTCCTCCCATTTCTTCTTTCCTTCCTTCCTTCCTTCCTTCCCTTCTTTCTTTTCTTTTCTTTCTTTCTTTCTTTTTCTTTCTTCTGTCTTTAAAAAGTTTTTTTTGTGTGTGTGTTGAAGAACACTAAACATGAGATCTACTCTGTTAACAAAATTTAAGTGTACAATACAGTATTATTATAGGTTAACTATAGGCAGAGTGTTGTACAGCAGATCTCTAGAAGTTTTTCATGTGACATAACTGAAACTTTATACCTGCACCACCCCATTTTCCCTCCCTCCAGCCCCTGGAAACCACCATTCTATTCTCTGTTTCTATGAGATTGACAGTTTTAGATACCTCATATAGGTGAAATCAGGCAGCATTTATTCTTTCGTGACTGGGTTAATTCACTTAGTATAGTGTCCTCCAGGTTTATCCATGTTGTCACATATGGCAGGATTTCCTTCTTTTTTAAGGCTAAACAATATTCCATTGTATGTATATACCACATTTTATTTATTCGTTCATCTGTTAATGGATATTTAGATTGTTTCTATATGTTGGTTATTGTCAATAATGCTGCAATGAACATGGGAATGCATATATCTTGTAGAGATCCTGATTCCAATTATTTTGGATATATACCTCAAAGTAGGATTGCTAGATCATATGGTAAGTCTAATTTTAATTGTTTGAAAAAACCCCATACTGTTTTCCATAGAGGCTTCACCCTTTTACATTTTACATCTACCAAAAGTGTACAAGGTTTCCAATTTCTCCACATCCTCACCAACACTTGTTACCTTTTAAATATATATTATATATATTATATATAATATATATTATATATATAATAGCTATCCTAGCAGGTGTGAGTGATATCTAATTGTTGTTTTGATTTGCATTTCCCTGGTGATTAGTGATGCTGAGCATCTTTTCATATACTTATTGGCCACTTGTATGTCTTTAGAGAAATGTTAATTCAAGTTCTTTGCCCATTTTTTAATCTTGTTTTTGGTTTTTTTTTTTTTTTTTTTGGCTGTTGAGTTGTAGGAGTTCCTTATGTACTTTGGATATTAACCTTTTATAAGATATATGGTTTAAAATTATTTTTTCCCACTCTTAGTTTGTCTGTTCATTCTGTGGATTGTTTCCTTCACTGTGCAGATTTTTAGTGTAATTACATATGTAATTTCACTTTTGTTGCTTGTGCTTTTTGGTGTGTTATGCAAGAATCATTGCCAAACCCAATGTCATGAGCGTTTCTTCTATGTTTTCTTCTGGACTTTTATAGTGATTTCTCATTTTATTTCATGGTGGTCAGAAAAAACGTTTTGTATTGTTTCAGCCTTTTTAAATGTATTGAAATTTATTTTGTGGCCTAACATATGATCTTTCCTGGAGAATGTTCCATATGCACTTGAGAAAAAAGTGTATTCTGCTGCTGTTGGGTGGTGTGTTCTATATATGTCTCTTAGATCCAGTTGACTTATAATGTTATTCAAGTCTTCTGTTTTCTTGCTGATTTCTGTGTAGTTGTTCTATCCATTATTGAAAGTGATATATATATATATATGTCCTACTGTTACTGTTCATCCATTTAATTGTTAGCTTTTGCTTAATATATTTTGGTGCTCTGTTTTTGTGTCTATACTTAACATGTCTTCTTGATGGATTATGCTTTTATCACTATGTAATAGCCTTTTATAACAATTTTCCTTAAACTCTATTTTGTCTGATATTAATATATACAATCTGGCATTCTTTTTAAATTTTTATTTATTTATTTTTGGCTGTATTGGGTCTTCATTTCTGTGCGTGGGCTTTCTCTAGTTGCGGCGAGTGGGGGCCACTCTTCATCACGGTGTGCAGGCCTCTCACTGTTGCGGCCTCTCTTATTGTGGAGCACAAGCTCCAGATGTGCAGGCTCAGTAGTTGTGGCTCACGGGCCTAGTTGCTCCGCGTCATGTGGGATTTTCCCACACCAGGGCTCGAACCCGTGTCCCCTGCATTGGCAGGCAGATTCTCAACCACTGCGCCACCAGGGAAGCCCCTGGCATGTTTTGATTAGTGTCTGCATGGAATATTTTTTCACATCTCTTAATTTTCAACCTAGCTTACTTTTGAATCTAAAGGGAGTCTCTTGTAGATATAGTATGGTTGAATCATGTTTTTTAATCCATTCTGCCATTTTTTTGCCTTTTGATTGAGGTTTTAATTTCATTTCCCTGTAATGTAATTACAGGTAAGGAAGGACTTCTATTTTGTATAGGCTGTCTATATGTCTTATATCTTTTCTTGTTCCTCAATTCCTCCATTACTGCCTTCTTTCGTGCTCAATATGTATTTTTTAGTATTCCATTTGGATTCCTTTCTCATTTTTTCCCACACATTTTTAAGTTATTTTCTTAGTGGTTGCCCTAGAGATTACAATTAACGTTTTAATTCATAACAATTTAGTTTGAATTAGTATCAGCTTAGCTTCAATTATGTATAAAATGTTTGTTCCTGTACAATTCCATCCCTCCCTTTATGTTATTGTCACAAATTACTTTTTATACTTTGTGTACCCATCAAAATAGACTTATTATTTTATGCCATTTTCTTTAAATCATATAGGGAAAACAAGGAGTTACAAAGTAAAAATACATTAATACTGACTTTTTACTTACTTATGTACTTACCATTTTTGCTCCTCTTGTGTTTTTTCCTTTCCCTTCTCCCTCTCTTCATTTATTCCATTGTTCCTTTGCCCCTTCTTTCCTTGTTTCTTATTTTCATTTCTAAAACATTGGTAGAAAAAAGAGAAAGTTGTATCTTATTATTATTTTAAATTGGGAAGCTTATAATGTCCTTGGTAATTAATCATTTCTCTTGTCTTTGACACTCACATGGTGTGTTACAAAATTGATTTGCCTTTTTTTATATGCAAGTTCAGCATCCCCAATTAGATGGCAAGCATAGTAAGGGTAGACACTCTGCTGTATACTTCTGCACATTTCCAGTGTCAAAGGAAATGTTCTGTCTATAGAAGATACTTAGTAGGTGGTTGTTGATGTCTTAGATATCCTGCCTCCTTCCTTCAAGTATGCAAGCTATTATTATCCCCATTTACAGTGAGAAAACTGAGAACCAACCAAGAGAGTTCAGGAACTTGACCATGGGCTTTGTACATGACATTGTTTTTCAGGCAACTTGCCTCAGTTATCTCTGACAAGCCTACAACAAGCTTTCCCACCACTAGCACCAACTTCTGGCAACAGGCAGTACTCGTAATGAATAATCCAACTGAGACAGCATTCAGTTTGAGATGCCTATCTGTTCTTTTTGAATCAACACTGAAAGCAAATGAAATAGAATTATTTCCCACAGACTTCCTGAGCAGTAGAGAGAAATGTTTGAACCTTATTCTCAACTGAAGGACGATATTTGTGAGGGTAGCTCTGCATGCAAGTCACAATGAACAACTTCAAGTGGAGCAGGGAAAGCAGCATGACCATAGTTTGCTATTCTCGAGACTTGAAGTGGGTGGTACTTGTCCTTCTGGCTCACAGACTTCCTTGCTTGGCTTGGGGAACATAATGGGATAGTAGAAAGCACAGATGAGGCTTTTGGGGCCAAACAAAAAGGGTTTTAGTTCTGGGCTATCTGCCATACATATTTCAACTTTGAAGAAGTTACTTCCTCATTTGCAAAAATAAGGATTGTTGTAAGGATTAATTTAAATGGTGTACATGATGGTGCCCGGAATAGAAGAAATTGATGTTAGCTTTCTTTCCATCCATGGACCCGTCTCACTTCTCCACTTCCCCCACCCCCCCTTTCACATTGTCCAGAGTCCTCATTCTCTCTGCTTCCAACCCCTTATAAAATATACGAGCTGATAAGTACTTTCACCCTGAAGAGTAAATGGCTACTAGTTCAATATTTTAGTTTTTACAGGGATGTTATTATTATTATTATTATTTTTTTTTTTTGCAGTACGCGGGCCTCTCACTGTTGTGGCCTCTCCTGTTGCAGAGCACAGGCTCCGGATGCACAGGCTCAGTGGCCATGGCTCACAGGTCTAGCCGCTCCGCGGCATGTGGGATCTTCCCGGACCGGGACATGAAGCCGTGTCCCCTGCATCGGCAGGCAGACTCTCAACCACGGCGCCATCAGGGAAGCCCAGGGATGTTATTATTTTAACACAGAACTAAAATCTAATGTCCAAGGAATGAAATTATAATTAGGAAATGTAACCTGCTTTGGTCATAGAAATTCAGCCTTACTAAACACCATTCCCCATAAAATGGAGCCAGGGCTTCTTTGAGAAATGACTGATGTCAAGATAGGGACAGGAAAGTACAATACAAAGGGAACCTGGAATGTCTTGTGCATGGAAGAGCTTAAAAAGCAGTAGAAGTATGCAGAAATGACTCAGAAGCCAACTTGAAGGGGTTCCCATTGGCTGAACTTGGGACAGTTTGATGATTAAAAAGAAATAGTGGCAAGAATTTATTATATCATATTGAATAAAAACACGTTTATGCGTCCATATTTATACTTCAAAAAGTAAAAGGTGGCCTTCCCTGGTGGCGCAGTGGTTGAGAGTCCACCTGCCGATGCAGGGGACACGGTTTCGTGCCCCGGTCCGGGAAGATCCCACACGCCACGGAGCGACTGGGCCCATGAGCCATGGCCACTGAGCCTGCGCGTCCAGAGCCTGTGCTCTGCAACGGGAGAGGCCACAACAGTGAGAGGCCCACGTACCACACACACACAAAAAAGTAAAAGGTGTCTATGGAGATAAGAGGAAAAGTCTTTCTTCTTTTCACAGAATAATGTCAGCTAATAGATGTAAAAAGAATCATGGAAGTAGAAAAGCACCATTTTGTGACCACCTTGGTAATAATTAATTCAGGCAATAATTAACAATGGAAGCTAAAAGCAAAAGCATTGGGTGACAAACTTTTGGGGAATCATGTATTCACACAGTCTCAAATTACTAAGTAATTACAATGGAAAAAACCTTTACAATGGAGAAATCTGGTGGACACTATCTGACTAGATTATAAAATCTAACATCTCCCATAATCAGACAATCCAATGTCATATTCCTGCCAAGGCAACACACTGAGCTCCTATATAATCTCTGCTAAAAATGGTTAAGCCAAATCTGGTCATGAAGAGACAACCTGACGAAGCTTACTGGACTGGACTATTCAAAAATGTTGCTGTCATGAAATCACACACACACACACACACACACACACACACACACAGGCTGGGGAACTGACCTAGATTAGAGGAGACTAAAGCAACTTGGCAATGAACACAACGCATGGTCCTTGATTTCTTGATTTTTGGATTCCAAAGTGGGGAAAATAATTGGGGACAATTAGGTAAATTTAAAGAAGGATTGCATATTTAATAATAATATTGTATCAGTGTTAAATTTCCCAAGTGTGATAATTATATGTGGTTATGTAAGAGAATGTCCTTATTCTTAGAAGATTTAAGGGTAAAGGGTAATTTTTTTTGTTCTATTGAAATATATATATATGGAGAGAGAGAGAAAATGTGGCAACTATAGCCTAAAAACCAATTTGAACATAAAAAAAATACACCCCCAAGAGTAGGCCAGTTATTCAGTCCAAATGGTCAACTTAATTATTCCTCAGAAAAATCATGTGAAGTTTATAAGAAAAATTGTATTCGAAATAACAGGTCCAGCTCATCTTCAGATAAAAAATGTCAAAATCTTAATCCATTCAAGGTCTCTCAGTCATGTATTTTAGTCACTAGGCTTCAGTCAGCAGATTCTCTAACAGTGACAATTAATTTCACTCATCTAGACATGATGGCTTCACTTGCTTCACAGTGTTAAACAAAAAGAATCTTGAGTTCCTGAAGAAATATTTCAGTAGCAAGGGAAAGTACAGAAACAATGACTGAAGATCTGTACATGCTATATTTTATTTTGCAATGATGGTCTTTTAAAAAATCAGTTCTAAGCACAAAACACACACACACACACACACACACAAAAGAACACAATTTTTGGAGGTGATGGCTGAGTTTAGAACTTTGATTATGGTGATGGCATCATGAGTATACACAGATGTCCAAATTCATCAATATGCATATATTAGATGTGTTTAAATGTTTGTATATCAATTATACTTCAATAAAGCTTAAAAAAATGGTTCTGATCTCCCCTAGGAGAATTCTCTTTACATATGAAAAGAAATTTTCTGAAGTATGCAATTTATTCATTATATGATCAGTTTCTTCATCTATAAAATAAAGATTAAAAGTGTTACCTACCTTGTCAGTTTGTTGAGGATAATGAATTAGCAAAGATGAAGCACTTAGAATAGAGCTTAGCACCTAATAAGTACTCCATAAATTTTAGCTGTTATTATTGTTGCTGTTGTTGTCGTAGGTCTTTATAGCCTCAGGATTGGATATCTTCATGGTTACCAATCATGTTCATACAAAACACTGTTCCAGCGTGAAGTCCCATACGTTAATGAAATGTGCAGCTTCTCTCTTTTCTCTGTAAGGCTAAGCCCTGATCAGTTTTTTAATTTATGTTTGTTTTGTTTTGTTTTGGGGATATCTGGAAAATATTTCCAAATCACATAACATAGTATTTATTTGTTTGGTTAAATCATTTCAAAAATTTTATTAACCATACCTGGACTTCTAGGTATTTCCTACAACTGCTCATGTTAACAAACCCATCCCACATCTTTCCTGGCATTTCTGTCTTTGTTTTCACAGCCCAACTTTTTATGGCTAGATAGCCGCACCCCCCCTTCTTCTGTCCTTAAATGATCTGATAAATTTCTTCCTTTTAGCATTTTGGTATTTTAAGATGTATTAAATTCTATATAAGTTATATTATCTAACACATGGAGAGTGAGGAAGATACATTTCCTCAGGCAAAAATCACTTCCTGTATTTTCAACTGATATATGTGTGGAGGTTTCAGAATACCATGTTTAGCCACAATGGTTTCAAGTATAGTTTTCTCAAGCTATAATAAAAGATAAGCAGTATCTCTAATACAGTGATCCCTGTCATTCTTAGAAATCATACTCTTATTATTATTTCTGTGAACCTTGTCTCATGAATGTGATTTTATTCACTTTCCATTTATATAATGTAAATTAAAGAACTTCTTATTTTAAAATATATATTTTCAATACCCTTGAAAACAATAGGAGGTACCTTGGGTAGTTATACTGTAAAGTTAGATTTTGCTTGCTTTTTAGAGACAAACATCTGTGGATTAAGTGATTAGCCACTATGTGTCAGTGTTTAGATTTTATTTTAAAAATCTGCTTACATGGATTAGAAGGATTTTTGTATAGAAGAAACAGGTCACCAACAGAATGAGGCATATGGATCATCTCTTCTAACAGAGTGTAAAATGATGACATGTCTTGTAATTAACTTAAATAAGCTGAGCTAGAAAGTACAGGATTTATATGTTTAAGTGATACTTTAGGTTGGTTACATCATCAGTACATTTTGCTAAATGTTTATTTTTGTTACCTGTTGTTTTTATGTTTTTGAAAACATAGCTTTTAAGAACATATACCTTGCTATTACATTTTTTCTCATCTGAGTTCCTTAGGACAAGATAAAATAATCTGGTCCAATTTTATTTGACTTAGAGCTTTGGGGTGAGTTTAAATATGCTTAATAAAATGAAATAGTTATATTTATTTTCACTCAATAAATGGCAAACTAATCATGCCTTCCCATCAGTGTAAAATGCAATTGATAATATCACCCTATGTTGTGATTTATCTTTCATAACTTTTGCTTCCCCAGGCACTCCAGTTTTAAATTCTCTAAGGCAGCAGAAGCTTTAGTGATTTGTGTTTAGTGTTTAGTGATTTGACACCAAGCCCCTACATGAAATTATAACTGTGGCTCTGATCCCTTTCCATTTGGGTGCCTTCTCAATGCAAGAACCAAGAATACCAACATGCTTCCTCTGTGACCATTTTAACTGTGTGGTTATGATACTATTGCCCCAGTTAAGGTTACCTGTCCATGCTTTTTCTGAACCATGCTTTACCGTTCTGAATGATGGTACCCCCACCTCTACCTAAATGACTGTGGACATTACTGCTGTTCAGATGATACTGTGATGTGATACCCAGATCCCAACATGTGGGAGTGCTGTTGGCAGACAACCATCAGCCTTTGTGAATTGCCTAGGCTGTCATGCCACATTTCCACGATAGTCCACATCCAAGGACTCGTCAACATGGTGGCATAAGGATCAAGCCCCCTTCATCCAAACTCAGACAACTCAGAAGGGTCATTCCAGCTTCAGAGCTCCCCAGGGATTGGTTGGGACTTTCAGTAGGACTGCATCACAGCCTTCCTTCTTTCTCCCTCTGAGCACTTCTGCTTCCTTTCCTTCCCTTCCATGGCTGTTATTCCCAAGAGCACTTCTTTTTTTTTTTTTTTTTTTTTCGGTATGCGGGCCTCTCACTGTTGTGGCCTCTCCTGTTGTGGAGCACAGGCTCTGGACGCACAGGCTCAGTGGCCATGGCTCACGGGCCTAGTCGCTCCGCGGCATGTGGGATCTTCCCGGACCAGGGCACGAACCCGTGTCCTCTGCACCGGCAGGAAGACTCTCAACCACTGCGCCACCAGGGAAACCCCCAAGAGCACTTCTTAATAAACCTTTTGCATGCAAATCTCCATCTCGGAGTCACTTCTTGCAATTTTTTCTTATAGTATAAATTTAAAATCCCGTGTATTGTAGATGTACATTCATCAGTGACAGAGATGACTTCACCCTTAATTTGAACTTGCACCTGGCTTGAACTTCTTCATTGAAACCCTAGAATAATCTCTTTTTGGGCAACCCAACAGGTTAGTAATAACATCACTTGTAAATACTGAACTAAACTGCATTAAAAAGCAGTATCATTAAGTGATATAAAATCACTTAAGTCTATAAAAGCCCCAGAAGCAAAATTCTCAGTGTCATGCACGGTCTCCAAATGAACATTAATTTCATAACAGGAGTGAGTTCCTGGCCAGGGTGAAGTATTCCCTTTTATACACAGTGGGAAGTAGTCCACATACTTGATCCCCTTTCTCCAGTTTCTTTCTCAATAGTCACCAGGGCTGAAAATACCTGTGGGGATGAAGTTTGTCCTAACCCCATTACCTAAAAGTTCAGATCTACTGAGTGCCCAAGTCAATTCTGTCCAAGATTGTCTCTTTATCAAAACCTAAAACTCACCCATGGTTAGTGTTTGGGATTGGTCTTGCTTCCCTAAACCCAGTACAGTATTTAACAGAGCTAGGTACTTGCACTGACTGTGATCACAGGCCTGAGAACTAGAAGCTGTTTTAAACTGTCAATTTTTGTCATCATCTCTCTTCCCTACCTAGGGCTTGTAAATCCCCTTTCCCAGGGCCTGGGCATTCTTATTCCAAAATATCTCCCAGATTCTGAAAACTGTTACAATCTAGAAATGTCTCCTGTTGCATTTAACTGACTGTGGATCTCGATGCTGATCGGATGTTGGATCTTCTGTGTGGGGGAATGCTTCAGAAATGGAGCTTTGCTGGCAAAGTCCACTGGATTGTCTGCTGCTGATATGGTGACTCTGCTAGAATGGCTGCTCTTTTTGAATGTCTAGTTCCATGCCTGTCCAGGCCAGGGTTTTCTTCTAGCTGGTGAACACCTTCAGCCATTCAGGGTATCTACATATCAGCAGAGAAAACCTTAGACTTCTCCATTTTTTCACTGCATGGCTTGTGCGTGCAAGACATAGATTTCCTCTTTACAAGAGAGCCTACTACAATTCTTTTTAAGGTACTTAATCAGGGATTTTCTCCTTTTATCATGTATCCATCCACTTAAAGTCCAATTCAGAGCTTAAAATCTCATCCTGACCTAGTCTTTTTCTTAAAATTTTTTTGGTTTATTTTAAGAAGGTAATATTAGTTCATTTTGTTAAAATAGGAAAATGAAAAAAAATAATCACAGTGAATAACCTCTACAAACATTTTAATATATCTTCTTTCAGTTTTTTTAATGAGTGCAAACACACACACACACACCTTAAGACATACATACAGTGTAAATAATAGTTAAAATAGATTGAGCAACTATTATGAGCTAGGAGTTCTGTTAGGCATTTTATATGCATTTGGTCTTCACAGCAACCATATGAGAAAATGTGGAGAGAATTGCTGTTTTTGTTTTTACCTGCAGGCATCCAACTCCCCTACTCCATCCACATGGGGCAACCACTCCATGATTTCAGCTTGGGTCTGCAGTCCTGGTGGGGCAGCCAGTCGAGGTCCTTTGTCCTCTTCTGGCAAAGGGTTGGACACATATCCCTGATAGACCCATCAGATGCCCTTCCTGCAACTTGAATCTTGAACAGAATGACTCTGAAAGACTTGCAACCATCTTATCATATTCATCTGGGCGGTGCTCTCCTGAAAAGACTTCTTATAATTTTTGCTACCTAGATCTGATGAGCTGCTCTGGGACCTGCCCTTTCCCATGCATAGTTCTTCAGATTTTCCTCTGAATCTGTGAGATTTTCTACACTTGCAATAACATTGTTTTCTTTATAGTTACCAGGTTTGATTTCACCCACTTACCACCAAAAAAATCCCTAAGCAATATACAAATGTACAGAAATATACAAGTATTATTCGAATTTACAGATGATAAGATCACTATAGAAATTTTCAAAATTATTGTAAAGTGCAAAGAAGGTAAAACTTACCAATTATTCCAAAACCTAGATATTATCATTATTACTATTCACATTTTTGTTTATTTCCTTTAGTCTCTCCTCTCTCTGTGTGTGTATATACATACATATATACACACACATGCGTACACAGATATGTGTCTATATATATACAGAGAGAGAGAGAGAGAGAGATCCATACTGTATGTACAGATTTGTATCATCACTTTTGTGTGTGTGTGTGTGGTACGCAGGCCTCTCAGTACTGTGGCCTCTCCCGTTGTGGAGCACAGGCTCCAGACGCGCAGGCTCAGCGGCCATGGCTCACGAGCCTAGCCGCTCCGTGGCATGTGGGATCTTCCTGGACCGGGGCACGAACTCGTGTCCCCTGCATCGGCAGGAGGACTCTCAACCACTGCACCACCAGGGAAACCCTTGTATCATCACTTTTTAATTTTAATATTATTTTGTAAGCATTTTCCTGAGTAATTAAACTTCTTTCAAAATATTTTAAGAGCTCCAATATATTTTATTGTATGGATATATCATAATGTAGTTAATCATTCTTCTTTCAGACATTTAATGGCTGTTTCTTTTTTTGCTTTGATAAATAACACTGCAATCAACAACTTTGTTGGCATCTGATTATTTTCTTAGAATAGATTCTGGAAGTAAAATTGACTTAAAGGCTTTGAACATTTTAAAGATTGTTGATATCTATTCTCAAAAACTTTTCAGAAAGATTGTGCCAATTTATAATTCCATGGCTAGAGCTTAAAAGTTAGTTTTATTCAATTCTCCAAATATGGATGCTGACTTTTAGGAATGAATGCCAAAAGTTGGAAAATAACAGCCTATATTGTATCAGGCATTTCTTTAATATGTTTTTTTCCCCTGGTATAACGTAATGCAAGCTAATTTTATAATTAAAAACTTAGAAAAATATTCTAAAATGCTTGTTCCAGTTGTATATGAAAATGTACTTTACTCTTTTCAACATTGTTTTGTGTTGTTTTATTTCAATGATTCATGCTTTGCACTTTCCTAACTTTTCATATTTGTTTGAAATATTTGTATTTCTTCTTCTCTGAATTCACAATCATGTCCTTCACATATTTGCCCATTAGATCTAGTATCATGAGGACAACTGGGCATCCTTCCCTGAGGATCTATTCTCTGCTTGTATAAAGCCCAGAAGGATAACTCAGTTGCCTCTCATTTACTCTTCTTACATACTTCAAGTAGCTTAATCACCTGTGGCTCTTAGTGGTAAGTGTTCTCATACACTTCTAAGCATATATGATTGCAGTAACTCATATTTGCAAAGGAGTTTTTAATTCATCAAAATCTTCCACATCCATTATCGTTTTTGCCTCTGTGAGGTATGCAGGGCAGCTTAGCGTCATTAGCATTATTTCAGGAATGTGGTGGTTGGGTTCCAGAGGAGAAAGCTGTCATCATTGCCAGTGAGGAGTAAAGTCAAGGCTCAGACAAGGTCTTCAATTCTTAGATCTTTTACTTTTCATTAAGTCATATTACTAATGTTGCTAGTGTCCCGAAGTATAAAATACTCCACACAGGGTAAGAAAGTTCTGGAATAATGTTAAGGGACTCAATAGCAAATGCATGTACTGTATTTTTAGAATGAGACTGATTTATATTGGGGGGCTTTTAATTGCAGTCATTCATCGGTTTTAAACTTTCAGTGTCTAAGTATAAAGATGCAGTAATATAAAGGATCCAGCTGCATTTTTACACAGAGCATGAATTGATGAGTTTATGAATGAGTGAAGTGATGTAAATCAACAGCAAGACTAACAATATGCCAGCCCATTTCAATAGCCTAAGCTATACATCAGTACCTTGGAGAGTTTCCAATTTTACACCTCCCCCTCCCCCATGAACATTCTCAGAAAAGACAAGTTTTCAACCGTTAAAGAAAAATAAGAAGCATTGTACATTGATATTTTCCATGATTTTGAAAAATAAAAGATTATTTCATTTTTCATTTTCCTACCTTTTGCCCCATTTAAAATAAAATTGCCCATGGTTTGTGATCTCATGAGAGCTTATTTGATTTAAGCAGCTTTATAGTATTTTTCCCCCATAGGAAACACATTTCTTTGCCTTATATGCAAATTAAAATATCGTTTTCTAATGAGAGCCTAGAAGAAAATCAACTCTCCCTATCTGGAGTGTTTTTTATTCACGGGTAGGATCTATTTCGGCAGACGTTGTGGAAGCAGTGTGGGTCTCCATAGCTGTAGCCAGGAGCTTGCCCTACCGGCGAGGAAGGAGGCCAGAAGATGCCCGAGCCAGCCCTGCGTACCCTTAGGCCCCCGCGGCCGCTTCTGCCCTTGGGGCTGTGCCTCAGCAACCCCCCACCACGCACGCGCACTTGCTGCCCCCCACCCTAGCTGCACCTGCCAGGTCATAAACCCCTTCCCACCCTCTCGCTCGCTCTCTAGGAGGCACAGTCTTGTCTCACTTTGATTGGTCGAAGCCCAAGAGGGCGCGTCCAATCAGCAATCCCTCCTGCTCAACCTATTCCCGCTCTTCCCGCCCCCTCCCCGCCCCACCCGTCCCCCTCCGGCACCTATCTTCTTTGTGACTGGTACGCGCCCAGGTCACTCAGTGCGGAGGGGAGAGGTGTGCCGGAGTGGGAAGGAGGGGTGGGAGGACGGCGGGGAGAGGAAGGGAGGGGAGGGGGCGGGGCTCAGGTGCCGAGCAGCGCGGCCGGGGCCAGACGGGGGAGGGGGCGAACTGCGGGGCGGGGCAGGGGCAGCGGCGAGGAGGGGGTTACGCCGGCGACGTCGGCAGCGCGAGGCTTCGCGCGTGAGCGGCGCGGGCGCTGGGCCTGGCTACCGAGCTTTCCTGTCGGGCGAGCAGGTCCTCAACACCGGCGCCTGGCGGAGCGCGGGGAGGAGGGAGGTTTTGGTGTCAGCGGTGTAGTTGACTGCAGTCCCGGCCATGGAAGAGACGCAGCCGCTTCCGCAGTCCGAGCTGCCACTGTGCGACAGCCTCATCATCTGGGTGAGTACGAGGGGGCGAGGGGTGCCGGGGGACCGCGGAGAGGTCTTGGGGGTGCCTGGTCACTGGCACCTCTCAGGTGAGCCTGCGGAGCAGCGGGGACCACCTGCGCCCCGGACTCCGCGCATTGCCCTCCGCGCCTCCAGTCGCCCTTGACCGCGAGAGTGCCACCTGCGGATCGCGGGGCAGGTGTGCGTCCGTAAGTGAGTGTGCGTTGTGTTTATGTCTTTGAGGGCGGGGGGAGGGTAAAGGGAGCTCTGGGGGGCGGGACGGAGGAGGCTCGTCTTACCGCCCTGATCGTGCTCCGAACAGCTGTGGCGGGAGCCAAGCGCCCATCCCTTAACTCCCCGCTCTCCCATTTTCTGCCCCTGCCCTGCGCCCAAGCCCTAGACTTTCTGGGCCACCGACACCCTTGCCTTCCGTCTGCTGAACAGCCTTCCCATAGTGACCTTTGTGCCACTTGGGAGTGAAGACCCCCGCTGAAACCTCCCTCCCACTGCAACCACCTTCCTCTACTTGGACACAGGCGACCAATAGGTGGTTTTAGTTCGTGGATCAGTGCTTCTCCCTGACCCCAGAACATCCATTTTTGTAGAAGCCGCTTAGAAGAGATGTTTCCACGTATTTCCTGCGTGGATCAGGAGATATGTTAGGGGTGGGGGCTCGTATTCCCCTTTTCTCACTGGTTCCCCTCCCCTTCCAATGGACAAGCATTTCCTTAAAGAAAAGAACTTGGCATTTTCGTTTGCACTTTATCCGCGTTTAGTATTTCTGTTAATTTGTTGGGTTTGGACGGGCAGGATCTGTTCCCACTATTCCCGCCAGCAAAACAATGTCTCTGTCACCTTTTGGAGGTGCTCAGCGATCCGAGAGAGCTGACATTCAGGTGTGGCTGCTAACCCACATTGGGCAAGGTTGATGCTCGATGGTCCACAGGGTGCTGTCAATGATGCTCATCCCTAAACCAGTCGTTTAGTTTTGTGTAGGGGACTGTGTGCAGAATGGAATGTAAACACTCTGGATTAGGAGGCGGTAATTCGTTGACGAGATTTCCTGTCTCTCTCTCAATGCATGTAATTCAAAAGAATGAGAAATTAGGGAAGGTTTCTGACAATGTGTGAAGTTTATTGGAAATAAACCGTAATGTATAGCAACCTTTACACTCTGGAGGTAAATAGCTTTTGCTTTAAGTAGAATGCAATATCTGGAGTTTCTGAGTTAAAAGCAATTAGCTAAGTGTTCATCTATATTTTCACTTAAAAGAAGTATTGGGATTTAGATGCCATGTTTAAGGCTGTCATGAAACAAGGCAACATTACTTCTAATGATGTGTTTTATTAAACAAGTGATTAATTAAAGGGTGTATCCTAATCTGTTGCATTGTTGCTCTAAACATCTGACTTACCTAGTAAACTTAGTCTTTATGATGTCATTGACTTATATGAGAGTTGGTGGTGAAGTATAGAATTTTCTTGAGTTGTATTTCAAAATTTAAAATATTTTGTGATTGTATCCATTGTTTTAATCGGTATTAATAAATAGTGAAGTTCCTACTTTGTATAAGACACTGAGGAAGAAAGATATCAAGAATAATCAAAGAATTTTCCATTTTAATTGATGTGGTAGGCAGAGCTGTGTATTTTTTTTTTTTTCTTTTTGCGGTATGCGGGCCTCTCACTGTTGTGGCCTCTCCCGTTGCGGAGCACAGGCTCCGGATGCGCAGGCCCAGCGGCCATGGCTCACGGGCCCAGCCGCTCCGCGGCATATGGGATCCTCCCAGACCGGGGCACGAACCCGTATCCCCTGCATCGGCAGGCGGACTCTTAACCACTGCGCCACCAGGGAGGCCCTGTATTTTTTATAATGGAAAGTAAAATTCCTTAAAAACTGTAAAAATATTATTCATTTATATTTAATTTTTTTTTTTTTTTCTGGCTGTGCCATGTGGCATGTTGAATCTTAGTTCCCCCGCACAAGGGATCGAACCCGTGCCCCCTGCATTGGGAGCACAGTCTTAAGCACTGGACTGCCAGGGAAGTCCCATGTAAAAATATTATTTATAATATAAGGAAAGATAAGGAATCATAAATGACAGAGTATAACTGGTTGTTTGCTTCTCCAGTTCTCTCTCAGGCTGCTGAAACACTATGGAGAAGATGGAATTAACGTGCAGACTGTTGCCTCTCAAATGCTGCTACAGCCAAATCCTCCTGTTCCCATACACTGCCCAGCTTCACGATTAAGAATAACCACACAGTTCCTCTCTTACTTCTCTTTGCAAACCTTTATCAGTACCCTGTTTGAGCCCCAAACCTTCTCCCCTTCAGGAAAACGACCTCCTCCTTATCTTTGGCTCTGGCTCTAGATCCACCTCTTTCACCTCTTCTAAAACTTTGCTCTGTCATTTATCCCCTTTCGGTATTTATTTTTTCCTTTCCATTAGCTCTTTCCTCTCCACATGTAAACTTGCTCGAATCTTCCCTCTCTTAAAAAGAAAAACAAAGAGCCATCACTCCCTATTAAAGCTACACTGTATTCCCCCCCTTCCTTCACAGTCATATTTCTTGCATTTTTAAGTACTCATCCTTTATACTTTTTGAGCTTTTATTTACTCCTCAGTCCATTGCACTTGAGCTCTTTTCTCTAAGGCCTTCACGTACTGGGATTGGCAAACTGGGAACTATTTTATTATCCTTATCGTAATTGATGGCTCCTTTGTGAACTTATCTTCTGCCTTAGTTTCTTAGGTTCCTGCCTCTAGGCTTTTCTTTACCTCTCTGGATGATTCCCAGTGAACTTTGCTGTTCGTCAGCTACTGCATAGTTGGTCTTACCTCACCTCCCCAACTTTCTGCAAACTGGCCTCATGCCACACTCCTCTGTGCCCACCATGCTGTGTTGACTTTCTGTTTCTTGAAGTTAAGCTCTTTTTTTTTTTTTTTTTTAAATGCACCAGGGCTTTTTAACTTCTCTTCCCTCTTCCTAAAATATCCTCCTCCTAGTTCTTCCAATGGCTGGCTGGCTTCTCACCATTCAGTTCTTGGGTCTCTTGTCATCTTTCAGAGACAGTCTGTGACAGTGAGTGACTTACCTGTCCCCTACTCCTATCCCATTGTAACCTGTTAACCCCTTTTTGTTGTGTCTGTAACACTTAACATTTTCTGAAGTCATCTCGTTTGCACTTTGGGGTCAGAGCTCTCGTCTGACCTGTTTTCTGCTTTATCCCCAGGAACAAAAACTGACTAGGATCTGCAGTACAACATTGAATCAAAGTGATGATAGTAAATATCCTTGTCTTGGTCCTGACATCAGAGACTAGTATTTCACCATTCGTTATTCACCACTAAGTATATAGGTTTTTGTAGATAGCTAGATAAATTTTTAACTATTTCATAGAGGATTGATGAATTTCAACAAGTAGAAATCAAGAGAAATGAGTTTTCCAGACACAGGGAAGAACTTCTAGCAGTAATGTAATAGTCTTCTTTGAGGATAGATTGAAAGAAGGTAATGGAAGACACCTTTGTCATGATATCCCTGGACTCTTAATGAATGTGCTCCCTGCCAAGCTAAGTAATGTTACGTGTTGAGGGGAAGTTGTAGGAGATATGAGATTAAAAAAACGTTATGATGGAGGTGAGAAGACAGCTTGTAGTAAACTGTTCTTTCAGTACTGGACATTGTTCTAGGACAATAGAACCATCCTTAACAGAAAGGTCATCAAGAAAAGTTGGTTAGGTGAAGAGATGCCTGTTTTGGCAGTTCTTTAAAAGTTATATTTTATGATTTGGAGCTCACCTTAAAATGATTAGTTCTTAGAAATGTTATACTGCTACTTAGCAAAAAATTCAGGGCTGAAGGATGAATTTGGGCATCATTTACATGGTAGAGAGAGTTTGAAGTACGTGTGTGAAGATAGATTTAATTCTGCCTTTTGGCTCTGTGACATTTGAAAATTTTAAATCTTTGGACTTTAATTTCTTCAATAAAATTAGAGTGCTAGACCAGGCTTTTCTTAATGGTTTACTTGGTTCTTTCATTCTTTGATTTCAACATGCTGGTGAGGGAAAAACTAATACCGAACATATGCCCAAATTACCAAAAAAAAAAAAAAAAAAGGTTGAATCATTTTTATGAAGTTCTTAAAACTCAGAGCAGTGATTCTCTTTCTGAAATGAGCAGCTGAAGGAAGAGAATTTGAGAATAATTTGAGAATAGGGTTGACCCAAAGTTGAGTTTTTGTTGGGTATCACTGGTGAAAACCCCTTTTCCTCCTTGATTTCTTTGACGTTTATATTGAAGCAGTTCAGGAACAGCATTTCCACATTTCTCATTGTTTGCTTTATTTAAAAATAAAGAAGAAAGTAAGATGCTATTTGCCAGAGCACTGTGTTTAGTGATGGAAGCCCTGTTTGTCCTTTTTGGGTCACTCACCAAAAGACTTTTGCATCTTCACCTCTATGAAGAGTAGTCTGAAAGGGTACGTTTTCTTTTGTCCCACTGCTTTGGCTTCACTCCCCTCACTGAGCTTTATAATTTATTCACACTTCTTGGTTATAAAGTCTTTCAATTTAGCCAAATGAATTGACGTTCTCTGTTATCTAATTTATTTTGCAACTAGTTTAGAGCTTCCAAGAAATACTTTTCATGGCTGTAAAAAGAAGAAATTGATCTTAATCTGGGCATGGTGGGCCATGAGGCACTCAGTGTATTTACTCCTTTTACATATATCTTTATTGTTTTGCCTAATATTCTGTGTCTCATGAAATTGTCTTTTTAAAATCACTAATCATATCCATCTTGTAGAAACTTAATGATGTAATGTGTAAGTAGGAAGGGTTGAGAAGTGGGAGCCACATTTTACCTGAATGTATATGATTATCTTCCTTTTAAAGATGCCCTAAACCCTGGGGTTTTTCTTCCTTGTACATCCACCCAACTGCAAAATCCTTCTTATTTTATAATTTAAATATTCCATGAATTCACGCTGTCCTGTTAGTCAGCATTACCCTAACTAATCTTAGCATTCCATGTTGTCATAAAGACCATTGCAGGAGCCTTCTAACTGAGCAAACATAAAGCTGCTCTCTCCCATTCTCTGTGTCACTCTTGCTACTATCCAAAACATACTAAAGATGTCTCTTCCTTGTTACTCTTTAGTGATTCTTCATCACCCAGAGCAATGGTTCTAAAGAACTGATGTGCATAAGAATCACTTGGGGATTTTCTGATTTAATTTGTCTGGAGATTCTGATACATGTTGTTCTTAGATGCCACACTTTGAGAAACCCTGACTCATAGCTAATGTGCTAACAGCTGTTGAGTTTGTACCATGTGCCAGGCACTGATCTAAATACACTGTGTTTGCTAATTTATTTCTCACAACCAACTTGTGAGGTAGAAACTATTCTACTGTTTCCCCATGATATAGATAATACTGTTAAGGATAATTCCAAGTTTCTTGCCATGACCCGGAGTTCTGACCCATGCCTGTTTTTTACCTCCTTGGTTGTCTCCCTTAACAACTGAACATGCAGAGAAATCCAGCAATACTGAACTGCATGTTACCTAAAAATACCATGTCTTTTCTTGTACTTGTGCTTTTATCATGTTGCTATTTCCTGAAGTTTCCTTCCCCTGGCCCTTTCTTTACTCAGGATCATCCACTGGAATCATCTCTAAGAAGTCTTTAATAAGTCTTTAATAAATAAGTCTTTAAGAAGTCTTTAATAAATACAAGCCCTAATTAGGTTAGTTGCCTCTTGTATATTTCGGAACATTTTGTGCATACCGCAGTCATGAGACTAGAAGTGACATCTTCTGCAAACGATTTGTGTCTTTTTCTCCTCTCCTTAACTCTGGACTGAAGCTACTTGAGAGTGGAAACCTGGTGTTTTTCCCTTGTAACTCCTTCCTATACTACAGTGCCCTATGTAGAGTAGAAGCTCAGTAAAGTATCTTTATCTTTGTGCTTTGAAAGTAACTGTGTCTAGATTTACGTAGTTTGTGTCATTCTTCCATTTTGTATTAGGATAATGGAGACAGATTTGTAGAATCTCAAAATACAACAACCACTAAAGGTGTATTATGGTGGTAAACTAAGGAATTATAATTGAATAGTAAAGGAGATGAATATGTGAGGGAATAGAGAATCATAGTATATTTAATTTAAGATATTTATGGATTGAGATTAGATTTCTAGAAAGTATATAATCCATTGAGCTCTGTTGCAATTTGCTTTAAAAAAAATCCTCTATCTTGTATTTGCTTATTAGGAAGAGTTGCCACTGTTTCACTTCTATTTTTAAAATGTACATGAATGTTTAACACACAGAGATTTGAAAAGTTAGTAGCATCTAAAGCCAAATTAGATAGATACAACTTGACGTGATGGGTGGGCCCTGGACTGTTCATGCTCTAAGGGTAACTGTTGGTAACAGGCAGAAGTCCTGCCTTATTTAGAGCTTATTGATTAACTAGGTCGTTTTAGACTTGACGTTTTTAGCTTTTGTTTTCCTACCAATTGATATGAGTGAAATTTTAACTTGCAGGTGTTAGGTTATCTTATTATGTTATTCTCCTAAAAATTGACAAAACACAGACTATTACTATCTTAAGAGTTCTACACCTGTTTTTCAGAAATTGAAGTACTTCATACATGACATCAATATGTTTGACTATTAGGTATGATAATGATTTTATGAAATGTTAAGTATTTATTCTTATAAAAATATAACAGTCGTAGAAACGTATTAGTATAATTTCATTTGTTTGGCAGGGCCTATTTAAACAAAACAGTTTTCTCTCTAGTGTTTATTCATATATATAAATTGAGGGGGGAGGGGAGTAAAGCAGTTAAGTAACTTGCTTTATGTCATTTTAGCTGCAGACATTCAATACTGCTGCACCTTGTCAGGATGTGAAACAGCTGACTAATGGAGTTGCCATGGCACAAGTTCTTCATCAAATGTAAGTAGTGTTCCACACTCTTCCTGAAATAATTGTAAACCCAATTTCAAGGAAAATTTAGACTTGTATTCTAAAGGTTATTGAAACTTTATCCTTTCCGGTGATGACAGGCATATGTTGCTAAGGCATTCTTGCATGTAAGGAACAAAAAATTTTACCACCTGATTATTTCTTGCTTGTTCATAGAGATATATCTTAATTAAATGAGCCATCAGGATTCTTATCTATTCAAGAGATGTTAATTTTAAACTTGTTCTGGTCATGTTCACAAGTTATAGCTACTGAGAAAGAAACAGGTGAAATGAGTGATATAATTTCTTATACTGTAATGTTTCCTTCAGTTATACTGTTGTCATCTTAAGATATCAATACATGGAGATTATTATTTTTGAGGTAATTGAAGCATGAAATACTGGATTTGGAAAAAACATTAAATTTAAAATCTATATTGAATTAATAATCATAATTGTATGAATCCACCAATAATGAAATGTTGTGTAAATGACATTTTAAGTCACAAATGCTGGGTACCTTAACCAGTAAAGTGATTCTGTTTGGGTTGGGCCCCTTTTATATAATTATACAATATCAAAATTTCCTAAATCCATTATTTCGTAATTTTTGCCAAACACTGTATAAGGGTTAGGGTTATAATATCTACAATATGAGTTGTACTCTTAATAGGACAAACAGGGCCTATTCTGTAGTCATAATTTTTTTAAATTAATTAATTAATTTATTTATTTATTTTGGCTGTGTTGGGTCTTCGTTGCTGTGCATGGGCTTTCTCTAGTTTCAGCAAGCGGGGGCCACTGTTCATTGCCGTGCGTGGGCTTCTCATTGTCATGGCTTATCTTGCTGCAGAGCATGGGCTCTAGGCACACGGGCTTAAATAGTTGTGGTGCACGGGATTTGTCGCTCCACGACATGTGGGATCTTCCCTGGCCAGGGCTTGAACCCGTATCCCCTGCACTGGCAGGTGGATTCTTAACCACTGTGCCACCTGGGAAGCCCTTTGGTCATAATTTATTAATTAATAGTCATACTGATTTTGTATTAGCTTACTTTCATGGTAATATATCTTCAATGAGACCAGACTCCTATTTCTGCTACATGGTTTTATATATCAGAAATTATTTATTTAATTATTGCCATCATTTTTTAAAGGTTTTTTATGATTGACATTGAAAAACTCTGTAGATGGATTAGAAAAAATTCTTTACCACTCTTAGAAAAACAAAACAATATCATAATCTTAGTTACTTGGAGCTTCAAAATGATCTAATTTGAATAGACAGATTTTATGTTTAACTCAAGATTAACACTTTAAAAGATAAATTTAGCATGTTAACTTTTTTTTTGGCAGTCATTCTAAAATATGCCTTACTCCCCTGCTTTCTGAAAAATGTTTCTTAATTATTTATTTATACCGTAATTGGTTTCAAAGTGATTTAATTGGTCAGAACTAAGAATTCTGAATATGGTCCTTTCTTGATGATTTGGGAAAGTCATCATTGTTTTTTGTCATTAGAATGTATGACCTGGCCTTTTCTCATTCTTGTGCGTGTTGGTGTAGATGCAGCTACGTTGTTTTGGTATAGGTGTAAGGCCAGTGAGCATTCACTCACTTCAATAGTGCCATCCAAAGATGTCATTTATATGTATTGAAGTGTCTTTAATAGCTCTACACCACAACACAGTAGATGAGACCTGTTTTTACTATTATATGGTGATACATATGGCTCTTTGACCTCCTGTATGCTAGCACTGTACCTGATGTTTAGAGTAGGGTCAGGTCAATTTTAGTTAAACTGTATCCTTTATCACCAACTCATTCTTACATAATGTGTTGGATTCTGTTGTTACTGCTGATCCTCTGTCTCTCTCTGATTTTTCTTTTTTTATTCTCTCTTTTGTCTCTTACTGTCTTCTGATAGCTTTTCTGCAGGAATAATAAAATAGCCAACCAATCAGAAAGCTCTCATTCTTCATAAAACAAATGACAGTGACCTAAAATTGGGCCTAAACCTCTTTTTTGTTTCATTTGTCTGTTTTTGCATGTACTTAGATGTCTACATCTCCTTGTCGTATAAGAGCCAATTTAAATTTATTTTTCTTTTTGAACCCCCTTCCTCTTCTGTAAGCTTTTCAGAAGTCTGGATCCAGACAGTGAAACTTATAGCATACATTTTCTCCTAGTTGGGTCAGTGTATAATATTCCTGCTAAAAAAAGCAAAGTTTACCTTATTTCTTTGAACACTTCAAAGCATTTTATATATGTTCCAATTTATTATGTATTGTGTTGATGGCTGTTGTGACTCACATCAAAGTTGTTACTGAAAATGAGAAGGAAAAATTTGCTTTTTAAGGAAGTAGCAAAATCTAATGAATAATTCTTTCATTAGTTACCTGAGGCAGGTATGCTTCTAAATAATAAAATCTTAAAAATCATTTCCCAGGGCTTCCCTGGTGGCGTAGTGGTTGAGAGTCCGCCTGCCAGTGCAGGGGACACAGGTTCGTGCCCCAGTCTGGGAAGATCCCACATGCCGCGGAGCGGCTAGGCCCATGAGCCATGGCTGCTGAGCCTGCGCGTCCGGAGCCTGTGCTCCACAACAGGAGAGGCCACAACAGTGAGAGGCCCGCGTACCGCAAAAAAAGAAAAAAAAAATCAATTCCCAAAGTATATGACTTAGACATGGTGAACCATGGAATTGTTGCTAGGATTCTACAGTTCTTTAATTGTTATCTTAAGTCTTAATACATAATATGTATCTCTTTTTTAAATGCAGAAACTGTTGTTATTTTAAAGACACATGGGGGAAAAATTATAACTACAACTGTATTCATTTCCCATGGTTTCCATAACAGTGCCACAGATTAGGTGACTTAAAACAACAAAAATTTGTTCTTTAAGAGTTCAGGAGGTTAGAAGTCCTATATCAAGGTATTGGCTGGACCGTGCTCCCTTCAAAACCTCTAGGTCAGGATCCTGCCTTGCTGCTTCTAGTCCCTGGTAGCCCCAGGCATCCCTTAGTTTGAGGCATCATAACTCCAATCTTTGTTTCCGTCTTCACACGGCTGTCTTCCCTCTGTGTCTCTTCTCCTCCTCTTAGAAGGACACCAGTCATAATGGATTAGGGTCCACCCTAATTTAGTGTGACCTCATCTTAACTTGATTACATCTGCAAAGACCCTATTTCCAAATAAGGTTACATTCACAGGTAGCGGGGATTAAGCCTTGAACATATCTTTTTTGGGGACATAATTCAACCCATAACAGCTATAAATAGTGCATGCTACTTTTTAGCTTTGTCACTTTAAGCACCAGATAATTTCTCTGCTTTTTTCTGTTGTCTTTGACTAGACATTTTTATGAGAGGGAGAAGAATGAGACAGAATGTAGAATATCCAGAGACCTCAAGTATCATGCACTTACTTGTTCATTCATTCATTCAGCAGATATTTGAGCATTTAAAATAATAAATCATGAAAGCCAACATATGAGTATTTACTAAATGTAAGACATGGTTCTATACCCTATACATATGGTATTTCATTTAATTTTTATTACTGTTTTGTGAGGTAGGCATTATTTTTATTCTCAGTTTATAGGTGAGGAGACAGAGGTTTATAAAGGTGAAATGACTTCAGTAAGTCAAATAATGAGTAAAATAGCACAGCCAAGATTTTTATCACTTTGGCCTGACTCAAGCCAGTGCCCTCAGTCAACTGTAATCATTTCAGCGTAGTATCTTGAACCCCTCCTGATAGATTTTTACTTTGGAGTCTTAATAAATGAGAGGCCAGATGTGCATGTCCAAAGTACAGATCACAATCTGATGTGTTAAGTGCACAAGGCCTTTTGATTATTTACGAAGAATGGTGTCAGGGTGTCCACTGAAGCAACATAGCTATGTTGTGTCTAGTAACCAGTAGGTGTTAATTACTACCTATATTTAGTTGGTAGAATTGTGAAGACTAATACGATGGGTGGAGTTAAAAAATAATCCTGTAGTGTTTCTTACTTAGTTTTATTAGAAAGCAGTTAGACCATATTTCACTTCCTTAGTCTTGCATTCCCTTCTTATTTGGTGTCTCTTAAGTTTCATTGAAGTTCTGGGAAATACTAAAAAAAAGGAGCTAATTATTGGGGCCAAGAGTCTAGTTAAAGCATGTAGATGTGGCAGTGCAAAAACGTAAAAGAAGGATATGTCCTGAATGTTCTGAGGTTGGATATAAAGTTTAATAGTGGGAAAGATAGGCTGCAATCATAATTGTTTGAGAAGGTTGGATTTGTTTATAAGAGAACAAGTGTTAGATTTCTTTGGAGAAGTTAGAAAGTATTTCTCAGTTAGGGTATTATGGACTGAATGTTTGTGTCCCTTTAAAATTCCTATGTTGAAGCCCAAATCCCCAGTTTAACTATATTGAAGATGGGGTCTATACAGAAGTAATTAAAGTTAAATGAGGTCATAAAAGTGGGGAGACATGATCCAGTAGGATTGAACTCCTTATAAGAAGCGAATTCAGAGAGCTCACTCTCTGTCTATAAACATACAAAAAAGAGGTCATGTGAGCACACAGCAAGATGGTAGCAACTAGAGATCTCAGAATGAAACCTACCTTACTAGCATCTTGATTTTGGACTTCCGGCCTCCAGAACTGTGAGGAATAAATTTCTGTTGTTTAAGCCATCTAGCGTGTGGTATTTTGCTGTAGCAGCCTGAGCACACTCTAAGACATAGGGCTAAAGCTGATTTGAGATGGGAAGGAAGACAAGTAGGAATGCAAGACAAAAGGAGGAAACACTAGAAGAGGTTATCTCTAGATCCATTTTCTAAAGGTAATTACAATGGAATTACAGAATTATAGAATCTTATATGAAGATTTTTTTTAGGGTCAGAAGACAAGTGTAGTAGGTAGTCAGGGTTCTCCAAAGAAATAGAACCGATAAGATATGTATATATATGCATGTGTATATGTACACACACACACACACACACACACACACGATGAGAGAGAAATTTTAAGAACTGGCTCACGTGATTGTGCAGGCTGGCAACTCCAAAACCCACAGACTAGGTAGACCAGCAGGCTGGAGATCTAGGGAGGAGTTGATGTTGCAGCTAGAGTCGACAGGCAGTCTACTGGCAGAATTTACTCTTTCTCAGGGGAGGTCAGTCATTTTCTTAAGGCCTTCAGCTGATTGGATGAGGCCCACCCACATTATGGAGGGTAATTAGCTTTACTCAGAGTCTACTGATTTACATGTTAATCTCATTTAAAATACATCTTCACTACAACATCCAAGCATGTTTGACCAAATATATGGGTACTGGGGCCCTGCCAAATTGACATATAAAATTAAGCATTGCAACTGGCATACCTCTTCAACTTAAACTGATGTTAAAAGAAAGTAAATTTACTTTGAGAGTTTTGACTCATTAACTAAATAAATTCAGTCTTTTCAGGTAAATACCTGGTTAGAAATATACCATTTATACACTTAGCCAAGTTATTTTGGTAATTATAGCCTTAGCATCTGAGAAAAGTCGAAAATAATTAACATTAATTTGCTCAAAAGAAAATGGTTACAAATTCCAAAGAATGAATTGAAAATGGTGAAGCCATTTCTGGTTACTGTAGTCAGAAGTGACATCTTCTGTTTTAGCACATCTGAGGCAGAATGATTGATGAAAAACTAGGCACTGTTTTCAGCTTTGCATCTTTAAATTCAGGATACCTCCTTGGAAATAACCTCTTTAATTTCTGCCCTCACTTTAGTTGGCTTATCTGTAAAGTAAAAATTTAGGTAAGACCTCTAAGACCTCTTCTAGTACTAATATTCTGTGATTTCTTGGTGTTCGTTTACTCTTTAAAGCATTTATCACATTCTCCTTTGAGTATAGTTATTTGTGCTCTTTACTTTCTCCCTTTATTAGCTATTTCTCTGAGAGTCAGGATAATAACTTATTCACCTTCATTTTACTCTTACTCAGAGTAAGCATCCAAGTATTTCTTTAGAATATAATCTATTAATGTAGTTCACTATTTATAATCAGGTGTTATTCTTCAAGGCCTTATTGAATACATAAAAATTTGATATAGCAATTCTTTGTCTTGGCCTTCAATGTCAATATCGGACTTAATACTAAACTTTGCCATGTACTAGTGTCACTTGGGGCAAATTATTGTCTTATTCTCAGTTCACTGAGGAGTAAGATTGGAAATAATGGATGCTTTGCCAAGTGACTATGATATTTAAGTGAAGTAATATGAAAAAACATCAAGCACAGTGCTTGATACATAGTAGACATGTTGAAATGTTTTCCTTTTTTTTCCCTTTAGGATTGGGACTTTTACATCTACCTACCAGGGTGCCTAGTATGAGATATTTAGTAAATGTTTGTTAAATTGAAGATGTTAATGTCTTAATTAATTTACTATGAGAAATTCCAAAAGAAACCCTTAGGAATAACAAAAAATTCAGCGGGTTCATTTTAAATAATATTTACTATTCTTATTAAGGACAGGCTTTAAGATGGAAAATAACTTTGAATCTGTTGATTAAATTTGGTATTTTTCATGTAATAAAAACATTTTAATGTTCAACATTTGTATTTTTGTTGTAGTGATGTAGCTTGGTTCAATGAATCTTGGTTAAGCCGAATTAAAGAGGATATCGGTGACAACTGGCGAATAAAGGTATGTAGAATGAATGCTAGAAGTACTTGATCCAAACAGTGGTCTGAAATTAGCACTAAGCTCAACTAAATCTTATTTTTTAAATTAACCGAAGGGTACATTTTGTTGTGTATAGTTTGAGTTTTGACACTTGTGTATGTTCTTATACCATCATAGTTAGATATAGAACGTTTCCATTAAGCAAAAACAGGCACGTATGCCCCTTCCCAGTTAATCCTCACTCTTGACTTGGTCCTGAGTGGCCATAGGTCTGCTTTCAGTCAGTATAGGTTTAATTTCTGGAGTTCCATATAAATGGAATCAGATATTATGAACTCTTTGGTATTCTTTTACCCATGTATTGTTTTTGAGACTCATCCATGTTGCCTGTATTAGTAGTTATTTCTTTTTTTTTGGCTGAGTAGTATTTCATTACAGATTTACCACAATTTGCTTAGCCATTCACCTGTTTGAATTGTTTCTGTTCTTTCTTCTCTAATATTGGTAATTTATGTCTTTTATATTTTCTTCCTTGATACATCTGGCTTGATGTTTTTCAATTAAAAAATTTTCTTTTGAAAAGAGCTAGCTTTTGTTTTCTGTTTTATTGATTTCCTTTCTCTTCTTTGTTATTTCCTTTCTTCTTTACATCTGCTCTCTTTTTTTGCTTCTTAAGTCATCAGCTTTAAGCACTTTTCCCTAGTAGTAAGCATTGCCTTAACCACATCCCACACATTTTAACATACTGTGTTCTTATTTTCATTTAGTTCAAAATATTTGGTAATTTCCCTTGTGATTTTTCTTTTGACCCCTGGGTAGATTAGAAGTAGGTATTTCAAATTCTAAATATTTGGGGATTTTCTACATATCTTTCTTTTATTTATTAATTTTGAATTTAATTCCATTTTGTTTTGAGAACATACTCTGAATTCTTTTACATTTACTAAGACTTATTTTATGACCTAATATATGGTCTGTCTTGGTGATTATTCCATGTGCACTTGAAAACAACATGTATTTTGCAGTCCTACAAATATGGATTATTACAGCTTTGTTGATAGTACTGTTTACTTCTTTTATATCTTTATTGATTTTCTGTCTGATTATTCTGTCAATTAAGGGGGGAGGAGTCCTCAGATCTCTAAGAATGATTGTGGATTTGTCAATTCCTCCTTTCAATTCTAATTTTTTAATCATGTAATTTGCATCTGTGTTATTTGGTTTATATACATTAATTTTTTATGTCTTCTTGTTGAATGAATCTACTTATCATTATAAAATGACTTATTTTTATCCCTGGTAATATTTCTTTTCTGGAAGTCTACTTTGTCTGATACTGACATACCACTCCCATTTTTTTAAGATTATTTTTGCCTATTATATCTTTTTCTCTTCTTTAGTCTCTCTGTGTTTTTATATTGAAAGTGATGTAGACACCTAATAGTTAGGTCTTGCTTTTTTATCCATTGACAATCTCTTTATTTTGTTCTTTTTTTTTTTTTTTTTTTCTTTTTTTTTTGCGGTATGTGGGCCTCTCACTGTTGTGGCCTCTCCCGTTGCGGAGCACAGGCTCCGGATGCGCAGGCCCAGCGGCCATGGCTCACGGGCCCAGCCGCTCCGCGGCATATGGGATCCTCCCAGACCGGGGCACGAACCCGTATCCCCTGCATCGGCAGGCGGACTCCCAACCACTTGCGCCACCAGGGAGGCCCTATTTTGTTCTTTTTTTAAAAAAATTATTTATTTTCTTATATTCCTCTTATTTAAATCCTTGAACATTTTTAAACTAACAGTTTTAACTTTTTTATCTTCTAATTCTTTCATCTCTCATTTTTAGGCTTGTTTCTATTGACTGAGTCTTCTCCTAATTATAGTTCACATACTCCTGCTTCTTCACATGTGTAGTAATTTTTTATTGGACACTAGACAGTGTGAATTTTATTATTGAGTGCTGGGTTTTTTATATTCCTTTAAAGAGTGTTGGACTTTGTTCTTACATTCAGTTAAGAGACTTGTGAATCAGTTTGATCTTTTCAAGGTTTGGGGGGATGGAAGGCAGATCTAGAGTTATTTTCTCCTCTAGGGCTAGATTAGACTTACTACTAAGCTGTGACCTATTTGGGGTTTTTAGTCAATGCTTGTCTGTATTAGCATAGTCATAATCTCTTCACCCTGACTGGTGGGAATTTCAGCAGTTTCTGGCCCTGTGCAATCTTCAAGGAATTGTTCAGTTTATAGTTCCCTAGATTGTTGTTTCCTCAGAAATTATTTTTGTTTAATCTCATTGAGTTTCACCCATGCACATGCAAATTAGTATTCAGCCAAAGAGTCAAAGGTACTACTATGGAGATTTCTTTCCAAAGCTCTCACCTCTTCATTTCATATACATATGTACCCATATCCCCTCCCTTTTGTGTCTCCCTCCCACCCTCCCTATCCCACCCCTCCAGGTGGTCACAAAGCACCGAGCTGATCTCCCTGTGCTATGCGGCTGCTTCCCACTATCTATCTACCTTACGTTTGGTAGTGTATATATGTCCATGCCGCTCTTTCGCTTTGTCACAGCTTACCCTTCCCCCTCCCCATATCCTCAAGACCATTCTCAAGTAGGTCTGTGTCTTTATTCCTGTCTTACCCCTATGTTCTTCATGACATTTTTTTTTCTTAAATTCCATATATATGTGTCAGCAAACAGTATTTGTCTTTCTCTTTCTGACTTACTTCACTCTGTATGACAGACTCTAGGTCCATCCACCTCATTACAAATAGCTCAATTTCATTTCTTTTTATGGCTGAGTAATATTCCATTGTATATATGTGCCACATCTTCTTTATCCATTCATCCGATGATGGACACTTAGGTTGTTTCCATCTCCGGGCTATTGTAAATAGGGCTGCTATGAACATTTTGGTACATGTCTCTTTTTGAATTATGGTTTTCTCAGGGTATATGCCCAGTAGTGGGATTGCTGGGTCATATGGTAGTTCTATTTGTAGTTTTTTAAGGAACCTCCATACCGTTCTCCATAGTGGCTGTACCAATTCACATTCCCACCAGCAGTGCAAGAGTGTTCCCTTTTTTCCACACCCTCTCCAGCATTTATTGTTTCTAGATTTTTTGATGATGGCCATTCTGACTGGTGTGAGATGATATCTCATTGTAGTTTTGATTTGCATTTCTCTAATGAGTAAAGACGTTGAGCATTCTTTCATGTGTTTGTTGGCAGTCTGTATATCTTCTTTGGAGAAATGTCTATTTAGGTCTTCTGCCCATTTTTGGATTGGGTTGTTTGTTTTTTTGTTATTGAGCTGCATGAGCTGCTTATAAATTTTGGAGATTAATCCTTTGTCAGTTGCTTCATTTGCAAATATTTTCTCCCATTCTGAGGGTTGTCTTTTGGTCTTGTTTATGGTTTCCTTTGCTGTGCAAAAGCTTTGAAGTTTCATTAGGTCCCATGTGTTTATTTTTGTCTTTATTTCCATTTCTCTAGGAGGTGGGTCCAAAAGGATCTTGCTGTGATTTATGTCATAGAGTGTTCTGCCTATGTTTTCCTCTAAGAGTTTGATAGTTTCTGGCCTTACATTTAGGTCTTTAATCCATTTTGAGCTTACTCTTGTGTATGGTGTTAGGGAGTGATCTAATCTCATACTTTTACATGTCCCTATCCAGTTTTCCCAGCACCACTTATTGAAGAGACTGTCCTTTCTCCACTGTACATTCCTGCCTCCTTTATCAAAGATAAGGTGACCATATGTGCGTGGGTTTATCTCTGGGCTTTCTATCCTGTTCCATTGATCTATCTTTCTGTTTTTGTGCCAGTACCATACTGTCTTGATTACTGTAGCTTTGTAGTATAGTCTGAAGTCAGGGAGCCTGATTCCTCCAGGTCCATTTTTCGTTATCAAGATTGCTTTGGCTATTCAGGGTCTTTTGTGTTTCCATACAAATTGTGAAATTTTTTTGTTCTAGTTCTGTGAAAAATGCCAGTGGTAGTTTGATAGGGATTGCATTGAATCTGTAGATTGCTTTGGGTAGTAGAGTCATTTTCACAATGTTGATTCTTCCAATCCAAGAACATGGTACATCTCTCCATTTATTTGTATCATCTTTAATTTCTTTCATCAGTGTCTTATAATTTTCTGCATACAGGTCTTTTGTCTCCTTAGGTAGGTTTATTCCTAGATATTTTATTCTTTTTGTTGCAATGGTAAATGGGAGTGTTTCCTTGATTTCACTTTCAGATTTTTCATCATTAGTATTTAGGAATGCCAGAGATTTCTGTGCATTAATTTTGTATCCTGCAACTTTACCAAATTCATTGATTAGCTCTAGTAGTTTTCTGGTAGAATCTTTAGGATTCTCTATGTATAGTATCATGTCATCTGCAAACAGTGACAGCTTTACTTCTTCTTTTCCGATTTGGATTCCTTTTATTTCCTTTTCTTCTCTGATTGCTGTGGCTAAAACTTCCAAATCCATGTTGAATAAGAGTGGTGAGAGTGGGCAACCTTGTCTTGTTCCTGATCTTAGTGGAAATGGTTTCAGTTTTTCACCATTGAGGATGATGCTGGCTGTGGGTTTGTCATATATGGCCTTTATTATGTTGAGGAAAGTTCCCTCTATGCCTACTTTCTGCAGGGTTTTTATCATAAATGGGTGTTGAATTTTGTCGAAAGCTTTCTCTGCATCTATTGAGATGATCATATGGTTTTTCTCCTTCAATTTGTTAATATGGTGTATCACGTTGATTGATTTGCGTATATTGAAGAATCCTTGCATTCCTGGAATAAACCCCACTCGATCATGGTGTATGATCCTTTTAATGTGCTGTTGGATTCTGTTTGCTAGTATTTTGTTGAGGATTTTTGCGTCTATGTTCATCAGTAATATTGGCCTGTAGTTTTCTTTCTTTGTGACATCCTTGTCTGGTTTTGGTATCAAGGTGATGGTGGCCTCATAGAATGAGTTTGGGAGTGTTCCTCCCTCTGCTATATTTTGGAAGCGTTTGAGAAGGATAGGTGTTATCTCTTCTCTAAGTGCTTGATAGAATTCGCCTGTGAAGCCATCTGGTCCTGGGCTTTTGTTTGTTGGAAGATTTTTTATCACAGTTTCAATTTCAGTGCTTGTGATTGGTCAGTTCATACTTTCTATTTCTTCCTCCTGATTCAGTCTTGGCAGGTTGTGCATTTCTAAGAATTTGTCCATTTCTTCCAGGTTGTCCATTTTATTGGCATAGAGTTGCTTATAGTAATCTCTCATGATCTTTTGTATTTCTCCAGTGTCAGTTGTTACTTCTCCTTTTTCATTTCTAATTCTATTGATTTGAGTCTTCTCCCTTTTTCTCTTGATGAGTCTGGCTAATGGTTTATCAATTTTGTTTATCTTCTCAAAGAACCAGCTTTTAGTTTTATTGATCTTTGCTATCGTTTCCTTCATTTCTTTTTCATTTATTTCTGATCTGATTTTTATGATTTCTTTCCTTCGGCTAACTTTGGGATGTTTTTGTTCTTCTTTCTCTAATTGCTTTAGGTGCAAGGTTACGTTGTTTATTCTAGATGTTTCCTGTTTCTTAAGGTGGGATTGTATTGCTATAAACTTCCCTCTTAGAACTGCTTTTGCTGCGTCCCATAGGTTTTGGGCCGTCGTGTCTCCATTGTCATTTGTTTCTAGGTATTTTTTAATTTCCTCTTTGATTTCTTCAGTGATCACTTCGTTATTAAGTAGTGTATTGTTTAGCCTCCATGTGTTTGCATTTTTTACAGCTCTTTTCCTGTAATTGATATCTAGTCTCATAGCATTGTGGTTGGAAAAGATACTTGATACAATTTCAATTTTCTTAAATTTACCAAAGCTTCATTTGTGACCCAAGATATGGTCTATCCTAGAGAATGTTCCATGAGCACTTGAGAAAAATGTGCATTCTGTTGTTTTTGGATGGAATGTCCTATAAATATCAATTAAGTCCATGTTGTTTAATGTATCATTTAAAGCTTGTGTTTCCTTATTTATTTTCATTTTGGATGATCTGTCCATTGGTGAAAGTGGGGTGTTAAAGTCCCCTACTATGATTGTGTTACTGTCGATTTCTCCTTTTATGGCTGTTAGTATTTGCCTTATGTATTGAGGTGCTCCTATGTTTGGTGCATAAATATTTACAATTGTTATATCTTCTTCTTGGATCGATCCCTTGATCATTATGTAGTGTCCTTCTTTGTCTCTTCTAGTAGTCTTTATTTTAAAGTGTATTTTGTCTGATATGAGAATTGCTACTCCAGCTTTCTTTTGGTTTCCATTTGCATGGAATATCTTTTTCCATCCCCTTACTTTCAGTCTGTATGTGTCTCTAGGTCTGAAGTGGGTCTCTTGTAGACAGCATATATATGGGTGTTGTTTTTGTATCCATTCAGCCACTCTGTGTCTTTTGGTGGGAGCATTTAGTCCATTTACATTTAAGGTAATTATCGATATGTATGTTCCTATTCCCATTTTCTAAATTGTTTTGGGTTCGTTATTGTAGGTCTTTTCCTTCTGTTGTGTTTCTTGCCTAGAGAAGTTCCTTTAGCATTTGTTGTAAAGCTGGTTTGGTGGTGCTGAACTCTCTCAGCTTTTGCTTGTCTGTAAAGGTTTTAATTTCTCCATCAAATCTGAATGAGATCCTTGCTGGGTAGAGTAATCTTGGTTGCAGGTTTTTCTCGTTCATCACTTTAATTATGTCCTGCCACTCCCTTCTGGCTTGTAGAGTTTCTGCTGAGAGATCAGCTGTTATCCTGATGGGGATTCCCTTGTGTGTTATTTGTTGTTTTTCCCTTGCTGCTTTTAATATGATTTCTTTGTGTTTAATTTTTGACAGTTTGATTAGTATGTGTCTTGGCGTACTTCTCCTTGGATTTATTCTGTATGGGACTCTCTGTGCCTCCTGGACTTGATTAACTATTTCCTTTCCCATATCAGGGAAGTTTTCAACTATAATCTCTTCAAATATTTTCTCAGTCCCTTTCTTTTTTTCTTCTTCTTCTGGAACCCCTATAATTCGAATGTTGGTGCGTTTAATGTTGTCCCAGAGGTCTCTGAGACTGTCCTCTGTTCTTTTCATTCTTTTTTCTTTATTTTGCTCTGTAGCAGTTATTTCCACTATTTTATCTTCCACTTCACTTATCCGTTCTTCTGCCTCAGTTATTCTGCTATTGATCCCATCTAGAGTATTTTTTATTTCAGGTATTGTGTTTTTAATCGATGCTTGATTCATCTTTAGTTCTTTTAGGTCCTTGATAACTGTTTCTTGCATTTTGTCTATTCTATTTCCAAGATTTTGGATCTTGGAAATAGAATCTTGGATCATCTTTACCATCATTATTCTGAATTCTTTTTCAGGTAGACTGCCGATTACCTCTTCATTTGTTAGGTCTGGTGGGTTTTTATCTTGCTCCTTCTCCTGCTGTGTGTTTTTCTGTCTTCTCATTTTGCTTATGTTACTGTGTTTGGGGTCTCCTTTTTGCAGGCTGCAGGTTCGTAGTTCCCGTTGTTTTTGGTGTCTGTCCCCAGTGGCTAAGGTTGGTTTAGTGGGTTGTGTAGGCTTCCTGGTGGAGGGGACTAGTGCCTGTGTTCTGGTGGATGAGGCTGGATCTTGTCTTTCTGGTGGGCAGGTCCACGTCTGGTGGTGTGTTTTGGGGTGTCTGTGGACTTTTTATGATTTTAGGCCACCTCTCTGCTAATGGGTGGCGTTGTGTTCCTGTCTTGCTAGTTGTTTGGCATAGGGTGTCCAGCACTGTAGCTTGCTGGTCGTTGAGTGAAGCTGGGTGCTGGTGTTGAGATGGAGATCTCTGGAAGATTTTCGCCGTTTGATATTATGTGGAGCTGGGAGGTCTCTTGTGGACCAGTGTCCTGAAGTTGGCTCTCCCACCTCAGAGGCACAGCATTGACTCCTGGCTCCTCAATTTGGGATGATTTGTTGTCTATTCATGTATTCCACAGATGCAGGGTACATCAAGTTGATTGTGGAGCTTTAATCCGCTGCTTCTGAGGCTGCTGGGAGAGGTTTCCCTTTCTCTTCTTTGTTCTCACAGCTCCTGGGTCTCAGCTTTGGATTTGGCCCCGCCTCTGCGTGTAGGTCGCCGGAGGGCGTCTGTTTTTCGCTCAGACAGGACAGGGTTAAAGGAGCAGCCTCTTCGGGGACTCTGGCTCACTCAGGCCAGGAGGGAGGGAGGGGCACGGAGTGCGGGGCGAGCCTGCAGCCGCAGAGGTCGGCGTGACGTTGTACCAGCCCGAGGCGTGCCGTGCGTTCTCCCAGGGAAGCCGCCCCTGGATCCCGGGACCCCGGCAGTGGCGGGCTGCACAGTCTCCCGGAAGGGCGGTGTGGACAGTGACCTGCGCTCGCACACAGGCTTCTTGGCGGCGGCAGCAGCAGCCCCAGCGTCCCACGCCCGTCACTGGGCTCCGCACTTTCAGTCGCGACTCCCAGGCTTTGTTTTGTTTCCACCTCCCTGTGCCATGGTATGAAAATTGCCTCTAGAGAGAAGTCTTAGACTAGTGTAGGGCTCACCTTTTTTTCCTTCTCTTAGAAATTAGAGTTCTATATTGTCTTTTGGCTAAAGCGTGAAAACAATATTCCTTGTATTTTGTCCTGTTTTCTAGTTGTTTGTCGTGGAGAGTAAGTCTAGATCCAGTTACTCACTCATGACTGAAGGTGGACATGCTCATAGCTAAATCTTTTAAGTTGGTACTTGAATTCGTTGTGGCTCACTTTAAATACAATCACTCTGGTTCAACTATCTAAGGAAGAAGACATTTTTTCTTTAATCAAACTCTGAATAAAGCTTTGATATTTAAAAACCATTATTTGTATTTATAGAACTCTAAAATATGTTTTTGTTGTCATTTTTATCAGGAAGGTTTTATTGTATTTCACCTTGACATATATTTTCTTTCATTGTTAATATTAAATTATTTCTTTTTTTTCCTCCATTAGGCTAGTAATTTAAAGAAGGTACTTCAAGGAATTATGGGTTATTACAATGAGGTATGAAAATCATCTGACTTTGTTCAAATATAAAATACTCTGTGATAATTATATTGACACTGAAAAATGACTTGGCTTTTTGTTTATAACATTTTACTGGTATATAATTCATAATTGAAATATATTATGATTTTTCCATTTTTAGAACACTCAAATTTTGTTAACATAAAGGGGCTAAAAAGTAATATATTGATTTGTAAAATAATGTTTCTATATTGATACTCTTTAAGTTGATTTTTTTCTCAAATAAAATTACTTTCATCTTTATATAATTTGATTTTATGCAGTGCTATAAAGTAGACCTTATAACTAAAGTACTTCTCTATTTAAAGCATTGTTTTGATATTTCTTTCCAATGTAAATAACAGCAAAGACATACTATGAAATTATGCTTGTGCAAGTGAATTGGGAAAAAAATGCAAAATAAAAGTAGTATTAAAGTCACATTAGATAATGCTTTATTCAAGTGATTTGTTTTTCTTATTCAGCATCTTAAGAAGTTCTCTAGCAGGATTATTTGATATAAGAAAATTTATTGCTTAACGTGTAAAAGCTTTTGGTTTGGTTTTGCCATTAAAGGATTTTGTTTTTACTTTTTAAAGTTTTCATACAATTGAACTTGTAGTTTCTTGCAAATAATTTTAGAACTAAAATTTTTCAATTCATTAATGCCTAAAACTCATTTTGAAGTTTTTTTTTTTTTTTTTTTAATGGCAAGAATACTTTTTAGTTTCTTGAAAAAAACAGCCTTGGCAATTCCCTGGCAGTCCAGTGGTTAGGACTTGGCACTTTCTCTTCCAGGGCCAGGGTTCAATCTCTGGTCAGGGAATTAAGATCCTGCAAGCTGCATGGCACAGCCAAAGAAAAAAGAAAAAAACAATCTTAAAAGAAAAAAAGATAGAGCCAGGAAAGATTAATCCATTAGATTTGTTGTTCATTTGGTTTATTTTGTGGTTCTCTGTTCATTGAATATGTATCAAAATATTATGAATTTTCTTTGACTTAAGTCTGTTTATTTTTTTATGGAAAAGCATAAGTTTTACCATAATAGATCAGGCCAGGGGCTTCTTAAACAGTTGCTCTCTCTGACAGTGGGGTGAAGGATATTTGTTATAAAACCATTTTAGTTGCTTTTGGTTGGCTCTCAAAATTTTGGGAGGTTGCTTGAACTTTACTAACTGGTTTTAGTCAATAATTGTGGGTTTATCATTTGTTAATTTATCTGAGTCATTTCATGAACCTATTTATAATTTATTTTCCTTGTAATAATTCAATGTAGTCAGTTCTCTGTAGCCTACAAAAATGAGTGATCTAATTTATTTTTAACACTGCAGTTTTTGGGACAACAGATTTCTGAAGAACTTATCCCTGATTTAAACCAAATAACTGAATGTTCAAATTCTGTGGAGCTTGGGAGGTTGCTCCAGCTTATTTTAGGTTGTGCTGTCAACTGTGAAAAGAAGCAAGGTAAGTGAATTTCAATCATTTGAGGATATCTACTTTCTAAAGACAACCTACATTGTTATAGGAAATCGCATAAAAATGTACTGTTGTAGATTGGTGGAAAGCACACTGAAATGTAAGCCAGAAGATCTGAATTTGAGCACAGCTCTGTCATTAAAAAGCTATAAATCTTCAGTATCCTAACTGTACCTGGATTCTGAGATTCGTATTCAGTGGCTAAATAAAATGTACTTTAATTAGGTTAATTTAATCAATGCTTAGGACTTAGTGGATATTCAATAAAAATTGTACTTATTTATTTGATACATTATCTCTTTAACATGTGAGAGACAGAACCTTAGGTTGATTCAGATTTTCATAAATGATTATGCAGCTACTAAATTAAAATACAGGCTTCTTCAGATGATATTCTGCTCTTTTCAGAAGAATGCTTCCAAAGTATCCTCCAGATAAAGATAAGCAGTCTGATGATATAAATGGAATTGGTGTGCTATGTTGGTATATATGAACACAGTGATCCATATCCTGCTGAGTACAAAAAGAACATTTTTGGTTGAATGTAATGAATAAAATGTGAACTGAACAGACCAAGGTCTACTTCCTTGAGGGAGTTGCATCAGTCTGGGAGATGACATTTTTTTTTTTTTTTTTTTGGCGGTACGCGGACATCTCACTGTTGTGGCCTCTCCCGTTGCGGAGCCCAGGCTCCGGATGTGCAGACTCAGCAGCCATGGCTCACGGGCCTAGCCACTCTGTGGCATATGGGATCCTCCTGGACCGGGGCATGAACCCGTGTCCCCTGCATCGGCAGGCGGACTCTCAGCCACTGCGCCACCAGGGAAGCCCTGGGTGATGACATTTTTGATGCTGATGTTTTTTGCATGCTCATCCAAAATTGGCCTTAGGACATCACCTTCATAAAAGAATGTTGGGTGCTGAAGTTTTTAAAACATTTTAAGTCAGAACCTTAGAAAACACATTCAGTGTTATCTAACTAATGAAGAGAACATATGAGACAAGATAAATTCAGTAAGAATCAATTCAGGAAGGAGAAAAATGAAACACATGGAATCAGCTATAGTTTATCATAAGAAAGGGTTTGGGTATCAGAAAACTTTCATATTAGTCCATCTCTATTATTAACTGGCTGTTTTTTTTCTAGGTCAAGTCAGTACTTCTCCATAGGCTTTTATTTCTCATAGATAATGTCAAAGGTCTCTATATTAGGGTGTTTCTGTTGTTTTGTTTTGTTTAATGAAAGTAAGAAATGTTTTCTTGTGGAAAGTTAAAACTTCTATAAATTTTTAACTACAAATTGACAAATCGTAATTCTTTTATGAATTAGCAATTTTCTGTTACTGTGATCCTTTTTATTTTTCTATTTAATGCTTTGTTTCTATTTCAATTACTGGTTACTTATAACATCTTTTTGCTTAACTTTAGCATGTTTGTTGGTTTTAATAGTCTTTTTCAGAGAACCATCTTTGGGCTTTGATTCATTTTGTTTGTACTATTTAATATCTATTCTGTTATCTCATTGCTTCTATTGTGAGTTAATCAGTTCTTTCTATTCTAAGCTATAATTGATGTTTTAAGCTATAATTTTCCCTTAAGTTTTGTTGCCTCCTATAAATATTGATATAATATGTAGTATTTTCATAATTTAGTTTTAAGCATAACTTAGCAATTTTTACCTCAGATCTTTAAAGGGAGGCTCAATTCCTGGGTATATAAATAAAAGTTTAGCAAGTAATAAATATAAAGAAATAGTTTAATTTTCATTATTTAGAAAGTCAGGATTATCTAATTGGATTTATTTTTGGAGGTATGTGTCTGGGGTCTCAATTTTTAGGAGTGAGCAGATAAATGGAAAAAAACTTGTAGTAATTTAATTAAAATGTAAAACCAAAACACATCCATAATATAAACCACCTCCCACATATTTATACTTTTCAGTGAGAATTGATTTTCAAAATGATTCAAAGGTATTGCAGCAGTCTTAATCTTGAAAGAATTAACTAATTTGGTTAACAGTACCCTGTTTATCTTGGTGTGGAAAGAGAAAAATTTTATGAAGGTTTCAGTAGACTTGAAACACTCCATTATCCAACAAATCCAGTTAAAAGAAATCATTCCATTGCTTGTGCCTCATCTAGTTAATTCTTCCCCCTCCGACACACACACACAACCATAGAATTTAGTGGTCAGGTGCATACCAGAATCTATCAGAATTTTTTTCCAGTAATTGGCTTCACAAATAAAAGAGAGATTTAGAGAACTTTTAGAAGTCTTCCAAAAGTATCATTAAAACAATAAAAGCATTAGAAAATAATAAATCCTTAAAATTTTTGGAAAATTGTTTTAGGTGGAGAACATACAGTTGCTGTTGATCTAAACCTGCGAATACAGGAAAAACTCTTTCTCATGATTCATCACTTCTAATTGTGACAGAATCAACTTATTGCACTCCCACACTGTGTGTGTGAGTGTGTGTTAAGGTATAAGAATCTCCTTAAGGTGAGATTTGGTGAATGTTGAGCAGGTGTTTGCAGGAAGCTGTATAAGTCTCTTCATTGAAAACCTTCCTGAAATGAACTAAGTAGGTGATAAATAAAACTTTCTGAGCTTAGATCTTAAGAGTTCACTGAATACAGGCATACCTTATTTTATTGAGCTCTGCTTTATTGTGTTTTTCACAAATTGAAGGTTTGTGGCAACCCTATGTCCGACAAATCTATTAGCACCATTTTTCCAACAGCATTTGCTCACTTCATGTCTCTGTGCCACATTTTTGTAATTCTCACAATATTTCAAACTTTTTCATTATTATTATATTTATTATGGTGATCTGTGATCAGTGCTTTTTGGTGTTACTATTGTAATTGTTTTTTTAATTAATTAATTAATTTTTGGCTGTGTTGGGTCTTCGTTTCTGTGCGAGGGCTTTCTCTAGTTGTGGTGAACGGGGGCCACTCTTCATCGCGATGCGTGGGCCTCTCACTGTCTCGGCCTCTCTTGTTGTGGAGCACAGGCTCCAGACGCATAGGCTCAGTAGTTGTGGCTCACGGGCCCAGTTGCTCCGTGGCATGTGGGATCTCCCTGGACCAGGGCTCGAACCTGTGTCCCCTGCATTGGCAGGCAGATTCTCAGCCACTGCGCCACCAAGGAAGCCCTATTGTAATTGTTTTGAGGCACCATGAACTGCACCCATAGTAACATGGTAAACTTAATCAGTAAATGTTATAAATGTTGTATGTGTTCTGACCACTCCACCAACCAGCCATTTCCCCATCTCTCTCCCTTCCTCAGGCCTCCCTACTCCCTGATACACAATAATATTGAAATTAGGCCAGTTAATAACCCTGCAGTGGCCTCTACATGTTCAAGTGAAAGGAAGGGTCCCAATCTCTTACTTTAAATCAAAAGCTAGAAATGATTAAGCTTAATGAGGAAGGTATGCCGAAAGACAAGAGAGGCCAAAATCTAGGCCTCTTCCACCAAACAACCAAATTGTGAGTATGAAGAAAAAGTTCTTGAAGGAGATTAAAAGTGCTGGTATAATAACACACCGATGATATGAAAGCGAAACAGTCTTATTGTTTATAGGGAGAACATTTTAGTGGTCTGGATAGAAGATCAAACCAGCCACAACATTCCCTTCAGCCAAAGCCTAATCTAGAGCAAGGCTCTGACTTCAATCTTGTGAAGGCTGAGAGAGATGAGGACAGTGCAGAAGAAAAGTTTGAAGCTAGCAGAGGTTGGTTCATGAGGTTTAAGGAAAGCCATCTCCAGAACATAAAAGTACAAGGTGAAGCAGCAGGTACTGATGTAGAAGCTACAGCAAGTTATCTAGAAGATGTAGCTAAGATAATTAATGAAGGCCACTATATTAAACAACATATTTTCAGTGTAGACAAAACAGCCTTTTATTGGAAGAAGATGCCATCTAGGACTTTCATAGGGAGCTAGGAAAAGTCAGTGCCTGGCTTTGAAGGACAGGCTGACTCTCTTGCTAAGGTAGATGGTGACAGAGTTGAAGCCCGTGCTCATTTATCATTCTGGAAATCCTAGGACCTTAAGAACTATGCTAAATGTAATCTGCCTGTGTTAAAAATGGAACAACAAAGGCTGGGTGATAGCACATCTGTTTACAGCATGGTTTACTGACTATTTTAAGCCCACTGTGGAGACCTACTTCTCACAAAAAGAAGCATTCCTTTCAAACATTACTGCTCATTGACAAAGCATCTGGTCACTCAAGAGCTTTGATGGAGATGTTCAACAAAATTAATGTTGGTTTCATACCTGCTAACAAAACATCTATTCTGCAACTCATGGATCAAGAAGTAATTTTAACTTTTAAGTCTTGCTATTTAAGAAGTACATTTTGTAAGGCTATAACTGCCATAAATAGTGATTCCTCTGATGGATCTGGTTTTCAAAGTACATTGAAAACTTTCTGGAAAAGATTTACTATTGTAGATGCCATTAAGAACATAGGTGATAAGAGGGTTCCCTTTTCTCCACACCCTCTCCAGCATTTATTGTTTGTAGACTTTTTGATGATGGCCATTCTGACTAGTGTGAGGTGATACTCATTGTGGTTTTGATTTGCATTTCTCTAATAATTAGTGATGTTGAGCATCTTTTCGTGTGCTTTTTGGCCATCTGTATGTCTTTTTTTGGAGAAATGTCTATTTAGATTTTCTGCCCATTTTTTGATTGGCTTGTTTGGGGTTTATTTGATATTGAGATGCATGAGCTGTATGTATATTTTACAGATTAATCCCTTGTCGGTTGCATTGTTTGCGAGTATCTTCTCCCATTCTGTGGGTTGTCTTTTCATTTTGTTTATGGTTTCCTTTGATGTGTAAAAGCTTTTAAGTTTAATTAGGTCCCATTTGTTTATTTTTGGTTTTATTTTCATTACTCTAGAAGGTGGATCAAAAAAGATCTTGCTGTGATTTATGTCAAAGATTGTCCTGCCTGTGTTTTCCTCTAAGAGTTTTTATAGTATCCAGTCTTACATTTAGGTCTTTAATCCATTTTGAGGTTTTTTTTTGTGTATGATGATAAAGAATGTTCTAATTTCATTCTTTGACATGTGGCTGTCCAGTTTTCACAGCACCGCTTATTGAAGAGACTGTCTTTTCTTCATTGTATATTCTTGTCTCCTTTGTCATAGATTAATATACCATAGGTGTGGGGGTTTATCTCTGGGCTTTCTATCCTGTTCCATTGTTCTATATTTCTGTTTTTGTGCCAATACCAAACAATTTTGATTACTGTAGCTTTGTAGTATAGTCTGAAGTCAGGGAGCCTGATTACTCCAGCTCTGTTCTTCTTTCTCGAGATTGCTTTGGCTATTCGGGATCTTTGTGTTTCCATACAAATTTTAAGCTTTTTTGTTCTAGATTTGCAAAAAATTCCATTGGTATTTTGACAGGGATTGCATTGAATCTGTAGATCACCTTGGGTAGTATAGTCATTTTGACAATATTGATTCTTCCAATCTGAGAACATGGTATATCTTTTCATCTGTTTGTGTCATCCTACACTGTTGGTGGGAATGTAAATTGGTACAGCCACCATGGAGAACAGTATGGAGGTTCCTTTAAAGACTAAAAATAGATTTGATCCAGCAATCCCACTCCTGGGCATATATCCAGAGAAAACCATAATTTGAAAAGGTACGTGCACCCCAGTGTTCATTGCAGCACTATTTACAATAGCCAAGACATGGAAGCAACCTAAATGTCCATCAACAAATGAATGGATAAAGAAGATATGGTACATATATACAATGGAATATTACTCAGCCATAAAAAAGAATGAAAGAATGCCATTTACAGCAACATAGATAGACCTAGATATTATCATACTGAGTGAAGTAAATCAGACAGAGAAAGACAAATAGCATATTATATCACTTATATGTGGAATCTAAAAAATGATACAAATGAACTTATTTACAGAACAGAAACAGACTCACAGACCTAGGAAGCAAACTTATGTTTACCAAAGGGGAAAGGTAGTGGGGAGGGATAAATTAGGAGGTTGGGATTAACATATGTACACTACCATATATGAAATGGATAATCAACAGAGACCTACTCTATAGCACAGGGAACTCTACTCAGTACTCTGTAATAACCTATATGGGAAAAGAATATGAAAAAGAATGGATATATATGTGTATGTATAACTGAATCACTTTGCTGTACACCTGAAATGAACCAACATTGTAACTCAACTATACTCCAATGTAAAATAAAAACTTTTTAAAAATAAAGGAATGTTTCCCTTGAGGGGAAGAAAAAGAACATAAGTGATTGATGGGAAGAGGTCAAAATATCAACATTAACAGGAGTTTGGAAAAAACTGATTCCAACTCTCATACATGACTTTAAGCAGTTCAAGACTTCAGTGGAGGAAGTAACTGGATATGTGGTAGAAATAGCAAGAGAACTAGAATTAGAAGTGGAGCTTAAAGGTATGACTGAATTACTGCCATCTCATGAGAAAATGTTAACAGACGAGTCGCTTCTTATGGATGAGCAAAGAAAGTGGTTTCTTGTGATGGAATCTACTCCTGGTGAACATGCTATGAAGACTGTTGAAATGACAATAAACAATTTAGAAATTAAATAAATTTAGTTGATGAAGCAGCAGCAGAATTTCAGAGGATGGACTCCAATTCTGAAAGAAGTTCTACTGTGGGTAAATGCTATTAAACAGCACTGCATGCTACAGAGAAGTTGTTTGTGAAAGGAAAGGTCAATTGACATGGCAGACTTCATTGTTGTCTTATTTTAAGAAATTGCCACAGACACCCCAGCTTTCACCACCACCCTATTCAGTCAGCAGCCATCAACATCAAGATAAGATCCTCCACCAGTAAAAAGGATTACCACGCACTAAAGTCTCAGATGATGGTTAGCATTTTGTTAGCAATAAAGTACTTTCTAATTAAGGTTTTTACATTGTTTTTTTAGTTATAATGCTATTGTCACTTAATAAACTACAGTATTGTGTAAATATAACTTTTATATGTACTGGGAAACTAAAAAATTCATGTGACTCACTTTATTGTGATAATCGCTTTATTAGGGTGGTTTGGAACTGAACTTGTACTATCTCTGTGGTATACCTGTACATGTGAATTCATCTCATAATACTGAATATTTATCAAGAGGAAAGAAATTGTCATAATTGTTTTAACATTAATTGCAATTTCTTCTTTTTTTCTTCCTTGTCAGAAAATTAGAGATTTTCTTTAAAACATTTATAGATATTTTTATGAATATTTTCAGTTCTGCTTATTTGTTTACAATGGACATATTTTTTGTGGTAAAATAATATACTTGCATAAAAAATTATGTGTAATGAATTTTTATGTTAATTGAATGAATAGATTTCTGTGGGTAAAGAGTAGGGTTTTTTCAGATCTGATTTTTTTTTAAATCATAGAACATATTCAAAATATAATGACACTGGAAGAGTCTGTTCAACATGTGGTCATGACTGCTATTCAAGAGGTAAGCTATATCATGATCACATATGTATGAAAATCCTAAACGAAATTATATAAAACTGTTCACATAGATTTTATGGATATATATTTCATTGCTGTATAAACGAGCCCTTTATAGTAGGTTTACTTATCTTTGGCTGTTGTGTCGTCCCTTCTTTATTTTCCCCAAAAATTTCTTAGAAGGACTTCAAGCCCAATTGTAGTACCTCTGCATTTTAAAAATTAAATTAACATTGTCAGTTTCCTTTAAATAACTCCAACTAAGCAGGATAAAGAGCCTCTTCCCAGTTAGGAGTTTTATAACTTCTCTTTTTTTTCTGCCAGGTAGAGTAATCTTTTCTGAAATTTTAAAGTGTGTGTGTGTGTATGTATCTCATATGCATTATCATAATGTTAGAACTGTGAGCAAATATAGTGAAAATTAGGTTTCAGAGCCAGATAACCTGGATTCAAGCCAGTCTAGTTATCTGAGTTCTACCATAGAGATTCAGAATTCATTCGGTGCATGTTCATTCTTAAAATCAGAACAAAAGGCTGAGCTGAAGTCAAGTGAAGAGGAGGCCTGAGGGAAAGTTGAGTGAAGGGTTAGTGAGGAAAACATAGTTTGGAAGAGGCATGACTTAGAGGGAGACAGCATCTAGGACTTTAGAAGTGTGTATACTCTGAGTTTGCATTGCTGGTTTGAATTCAAAACATCACTATGCATAAATCTGCCTTTCATATGCAGAAAAGTTATTTTACAGGATCCTTTTTTGTTTCATATAATTGTAACTCCTACTTTTAAAATGACTTCTCAAATTAGGAATTTTGCCACATCACTCATTTAAAGCTCTAGTTTTAAAGTGCCAATTCATGTTATGGAAAAATATTTTTTTTTATTATGTGATGTGTTCAGTTTTATTTAGTAATTCATTGTTTAGAACTTGGATTATAATTTTTCAGTACATTAGTATTTTAAATATATCTAAATATTACAAGCACATTTTACTTATGTCCTCACTAATGTAATGCTTGAACATTGTGTTATTTAGCTTAAACCTCTATTCATTTTTTATTTGAATAATACAAGCATCATCAAATTAAGGCAAGGAAAAATTAAACATAAAGCATTTTACTGTCCTTTCAAGTAAACATATTTTTTACTGTGTAAGTCTTACTTTATTGTACTTAATTTTACTATTTTAATTCTAGTTGATGAGTAAAGAAATAGTGAGCTCTCCTACAAATGATGCTGTTGGAGAATTAGAGCAACAGGTGAGTGTTTTAGTATGTGAGGAAAATGTTGCAAACAGTGATAGAGTTCCTTTGTCAATTACTATCTTAAAGGCTTACATAGGAGACCACATACAAGATTATTTTCTTCCATGAAATTTAGTTTATTCTCCTATAAAATCTTAATTGACTATTATGCATTCCTTCATGAATGCAAGTAGTGTACATCTCCAGAGTTTTTAATGATCATGTTTGAAGAGATGAGTGGCATTAAACTTTCCTGACATTTGTTAATACATATGTGGCCCATTCTGTATAGTTACATAATTAAATAGTACTTAAAAATTCTGCTTAATTCTAATTTACCTAATAAGGAAATATGATTTTTGTCACAGTTGCTTTCCTCTAATACTGAAGAATTAACTCAAAGGTCCTGTACTCAAGGCTTCTTTCCCTGGTTGTTTTACACAGTTGTTTTACATGGAGGAAAAGGCACACTCCTCCTTTGTATAACCCAGTCTGGGTTATAAGGGGAAGAGTAAGAGAAGAGGTAAATGCATCAAATACTTTTCCTGTTATATTTTTGGACATCTGACTTTCATGAGTGTCACCAGCCATCTCAAGAAGTATTTCAAATTAAAAAAAATTTTTTTCTATAAAAATTTTATTTAAATGTAAACATGCTGTGCTCTAAATTTTTTTCTGTGATAAAAATAAACAGTTCATCCTCTAATACTCTGTTTTAAATATTTCACAAAGATTTACATAAAATTTTATTTCCGTGGGACCTTAGCCTTAAATGTTAATGAGACTCTGTTGATATTATTTACACAAAACAACATATTACTACTTGTTAATAGGTAAATTTTAAAAGCATTTCCAACATCAGTGTATATATGTGTTTTGATAAAAGTATATTTTTCAATTTGTTTCAAAATGTGATTTACTAAGAGTTAGGACATCTTCCATTTCAGCTTAAAAGGGCCCTGGAAGAACTTCAGGAAGCACTAGCAGAAAAAGAAGAACTGAGGCAAAGATGCCAAGAACTAGACATGCAGGTATGGATCGAAGAATAATTTCCTTTTTAAATTTACAGGAGTCTTATTTTAATTAATTAATTAGTAAAGTGTTTTGGAGGTTGGGTTTCACTTTATGGAGGGACCATTGAAAGGGTCTGTTATAGGCTTGACTCTTCAAACATGAACTTTATAATTTTTCTTTTAGAGTTGAAAATTGTTTGCTTAACTACTTCATTGAGAGGGTCATTCTAATAGCAGAATTTCAACTGCTTAGATGACGCCTTAGTTTGTTTTGTAAAAAGGGGAAACTAAAGTATCTACTTTATAGGGTATGAATATTAAGTAGGGTCCTTTATGGAAATATTTAGAAGGGCTTGACCCCCAATAAATTTGAGATCCAAGTTTGTTTTGCTAACATGTATGTGTATATGAACACATGTATGTAATTCTTGGGTTCATATGCACATACGTGTTAGCAAAATAAACTTGGCATGAGAGACAGTAGTTAACAGTTAAAGGAGTAGATTGTCAAACCAGGCTGCCTACATTCAGAACCTGGTTATGTTACTAGCTGGTTGTATATGCTCAGGCAAATTGCTTAATTTCTCTATACTTCATATTTCTCTTTTTTTTTTTTTTTTTTTTTTTTTTTTTTTTTTTTTTTTGCGGTATGTGGGCCTCTCACTGTTGTGGCCTCTCCCGTTGCGGAGCACAGGCTCCGGACGCGCAGACTCAGCAGCCATGGCTCACGGGCCCAGCCGCTCCGCGGCATGTGGGATCTTCCCGGACCGGGGCACGAACCCGTTTCCCCTGCATCGGCAGGCGGACTCTCAAGCACTGCGCCACCAGGGAAGCCCCATATTTCTCTTTTGAGAAATGATCTGTTAATAGTATATATCTCCCAGAGTGATAATTACATTTAAATGAATTAATATACATAAAGCACTTAAAGCAGGGCCTGGCGCATAAGGGCTGTGTATATGTTTGCATGTATTGTTATTATTGTTATGTGAAAATTATGCAATAAGTCTCGAAAAATTATACAAAGATTTAAATGTACCATCATATTATGCTGTATGTAAATTGCACTTTTCATTCAAATAATGAGCTACATAAATAATTGACTCTGAAAAGTGTGAGGACAAGGAACAAAGGTTGTGGTAGCATTATCCTTGCTTGATGAGATAAATATCTAAAGTGATAGGGCTGGGTAATATTTCTAACGTTCAAGGGTCTGCAAATAAGGAAACGAGAAGTGACTTGGTCAGGGTGGCTCAGCTACGTAGCGCAGTGACAGTACTGGAATCCAGATCTTCTAACGTCATCTTTAAACATCACTCCTCTATGTTTGAACAAAGCCAGTGTTTATATTTGAACGAAGCTAGTGTCTCAAAATTATGAGAACATCTACCTTTTCTCCTTTTTTCTTTCCTAACCACACTCACCTTGCATGTATATCATCACATATACGCACAGACGTGCACAGCATCAGAGATGTTTTATTTTCAAGTAAGATTATATCCTCTCTCCAGAATACCTCATATAAAGAATAGAGGATTGAATCATTCAGGTATTACCAGTCTCATGTAGGACCTCTGTACAGTTTTCTGAGAAATTCTTATTCAAAAAAGAACACAGGGCTTCCCTGGTGGCGCAGTGGTTGAGAGTCCACCTGCCAATGCAGGGGACACGGGTTCGTGCCCCGGTCTGGGAAGATCCCACATGCCGCGGAGCGGCTGGGCCTGTGAGCCATGGCCGCTGAGCCTGTGCGTCGGAGCCTGTGCTCCGCAACGGGAGAGGCCACAACGGTGAGAGGCCTGCGTACCGCAAAAAAAAAATAAAATAAAAAAGAACACAAAATTCTGTGTTAAAACATTTCAGTGTTTGTAATAACACATGATGGAGAATATGTGATGATCTGATTTTAGTTGAAAAGTGTAGACATCCCAAGTTTTGGCATTTTAATTCCAGTAT